>NW_012105475.1:2299156-2305053 GCF_000951045.1 Mandrillus leucophaeus
AAGAGATTTTAAAAGCAGAGCAGAAAAATAGAACTTAGGCCTAAGAAATTGCTGCTAGACAGCTGTCAAGGGAGACCCCTCGAGATCACGGAGGGAGGGGACAGATATCTGCCTGTGAACTGTTTGGTATGGCTGGTGACATATTAGAGGAAATATAAATGCACTGAGTGACTTGTGGGAATGCTGAAATAGTTGAGTAACGCCTACGTAGAATGTGCATCAGAAACCATTATCTAGCCCAGCAGTTTAAAACAAATAAAGGAGCAAATTGCTAGAAAACCCTGGGCCAGAATGGAGTTTCTTATTCTTCGATTTCTGTCGCTCAGACTTTGTGGGGAATGAGGTTGAGAAAGGCTTCATTCCACTCGGGTGTCTGGCTCTGTATATTCACAACAACCGGATTGCTTAAATCCTGTAAAGATTTCCAGAGGGGCAAGTGCTCTTCGGAGACGTTCTCCTGCTTTAGTTTTTGATCCCTTCCTTCCCGACCATTACGGCGTGTTGAGAACACCCTGGTGGGTAGCGGGGCAGCTGCACCCAGTCCCAAAGTGTGCAGGCGAGCCCCAGGGACACTGCAGAGCTGGGCATTGCTCAGCAGAGAGCAGCTCCGCTCGGTCGGAGCACGCCTGCCGGCAGCTGGGGAGACAAGAAGTAGCCTGTTGCAGAGACGGAGATTTTCAGCACGGTGCCTAGGGAATTCGCCCCATGTTGTTAACAGGAAGATTGGGCTGTGGAGTGTAAAAGCTGGGACGGCCTTGGTGTTTTCTAGGCAACAGACTGAACATGTTCACTCCTTAGAAAATACTTCAGTCAGTCACAGCTCTTTCCTAACAGTACCAGTGGCTGAGCTCCGGAAAAATATGAAAGGATATGGATGGGATATGCTGAGTGCCAAGAGATTCCCCCTCCAGTTTAGTGTTGCTTTCCTTGTGTTTGGGCTTGTATTAGAAAAACAAGCCAGCCGACCATGACGGCTGACTCCATCAATCCAAAACTATACTGGTAAACACTTGAAATTCATCCTTGCGGTAAAGGAAGTTTTAAAAAAAAAAAAAAAGCAACAACTGTTTGCCTCTTCTCTTGGTAACATGCAGTTCTTGGTAACATCAGTGCTGGAAAACTCCATTGCTCCCAAGAAATATGCAGGAGGAGCATGTGTTTTTCCAAGTTGATTTTATTACTTTAACCCAGGAGCCTCTGTGACATAGACCAACAGGGTAACAACAGTGATTGGGCTGTCTGGGTGGGCATGAGTGTTCAGTGTGTGTGTGTGCCATTTTCCCTAATTATTACAGCATAACTTCCTCTTTGCTTTACCAGACTAAATCTCAACGATGAAGCAAGATGTGTAAATTTCTCGTATGTTTGCTCTTTTCAGTTCTAGGAAAAATCCGAACCGCAGTGGGCAGTGCTCAACTTCTCATGGCCCAGAAATTCTACCAGTTCAGAGAACTGTGTGAAGAAAACCTGGTAGGTAACACGCTCCTTCTATAATTTCCCTGCTAGTGCCATGAGAAGAACATCTTACCAAGACTGGCCCAACTCAAGTAAAACTGATTTTGAACCAAGTCAAGGTCCATTGGAGTCTCTCACTTGGAACAGAGAATTGTCTGATGAATCTTATTTCCTGATTGTCTTAAAATGAAAATGTTTATTTTTCACTTAAATAATCTTAGAAGAAAAAATTCAATCAAGTTAAAACTATTTCCTGCTTTTTTGGTAACTGAACATTTTCCATTTTCCTGGCTTTCCCATGGCATCTCTGATTGTATTGTTCTTATCAAAATATGAAGCAGCTTGATATTTCTAAAATAATATTGCCCAAAAAAATCATTTTGGATAGTGATTTTCTTTCTAAAATCGCAGTCAATGACTATTTCCTAATCTGAGTTCTCTGTTTTAATTCAAGAGCCAGAAGTCAAGGATGTTACAAAGTGTAGATTTGATCTCCTTGAGACAAATGAAGAATTCATCCTTCTTGGACATGCAAAAACAAAGCAAAAGAGGCTGGGCGCAATGGCTCATGCCTGTAATCCCAACACTTTGGGAGGCCAAGGCAGGCGGATCACCTGAGGTCAGGAGTTCAAGACCAGCCTGGCCAAGATGGTGAAACCCTGTCTCTACTGAAGATATAAAAGTTAGCTGGGTGTGGTGGTGGGTGCCGGTAATCCCAGCTACTGGGGAGGCTGAGGGAAGAGAATCGCTTGAACATAGGAGGCAGAGGTTGCAGCGAGCTGAGATTGAGCCATTGCACTCTAGCTTGGGCAACAGAGTGAGACTTCGTCTAAAAAAATAAAATAAAATAAAATAAATCCCTGCAAGAATAGCTTTTATTGCTCAATTGTTGGTCAAGCTGGGTCTAAAACAAAGAAAATGAAAAGCAACTTGTTTACCTTGTGGCAAGTGAAAACAATTATTAGCAATCTAAATGACTTAAAATATGATCTTAGAGGTTTTTGTTTTTCTTTTATCCCCAACAATTGACAGGCATGATTTTTGAGTTTTTGTTTTGTTTTGTTTTGTTTTGTTTTGAGATGGAGTCTCGCTCTGTCGCCCAGGTTGGAGTGCAATGGCGTGATCTCAGCTCACTGCAACCTCTGCCTCCCAGGTTCAAGCGATTCTCCTGCCTCAGCCCCAAAAGTAGCTGGGATTACAGGCATGCGCCACCACTCCCGGTCAATTTTGTATTTTTAGTAGGCAGGGTTTCTCTGTGTTGGTCAGGCCGGTCTCAGACTCCTGACCTCAGGTGATCCGCCCACCTGGGCCACCCAAAGTGTTGGGATTACAGGCATGGGCCACCGTGCCCAGCCCAGAGTTTCACTCTTATTGCCCAGGCTAGAGTGCAATAGCACGATCTCAGCTCACTGCCACCTCCACCTCCCAGTTCAAGCTATTCTCCTGCCTCAACCTCCCAAGTAGCTGGGTTTACAGGCACCCACCACCACACCCAGCTAATTTTTGGTATTTTTAGTAGAAACAGGGTTTGACCATGTTGGCTGTGTTGGCTAGGCTGGTCTTGAACTCCTGGACCTCAGGTGATCCACCCTCCTCGGCCTCCCAAAGTGTAGGGATTACAGGTGTGAGCTACTGCACCGGGTCCAAAAATGTGCAGATTTCTAGAAAATGTTAACCTCATTAAAGCCAGCTTTTGACGTTTCCTAGTTCCTTATGGGCTCACATTTCTTGGCCACTAGAAGCACATAGGTGGTAAACTATGCTTGTCATATTTTAGGTAGACTGAGGCACAGTGGGGGAAGAGAGTCACAATGCTGGTCAAACCAGGCCCCTCCGGAAACAAGTGCCTGACACGCGCCTGACACCATGCTGAGAGCCTTTACATTCCTGGTCTGGTTACATGCTCAAAAAAAACACATGCAGTTGACAGTGACTTTTTTTTTTTTTTTTTTTTCCCGAGAAGGAGTCTCACTCTGTTGCTCAGGCTGGGAGTGCAGTGGCGCGATCTCAGCTCATTGCAACCTCCGCCTCCTGGGTTCAAGCGATTCTCCTGCCTCAGCCTCCTGAGTAGCTGGGACTATAGGCGCCCGCCACCACACCCAGCTAATTTTTTATATTTTTAGTAGAGACGGGGTTTCGCCATGTTAGCCAGGCTGGTCTCGAACTCCTGACCTCGTGATCCTCCCGCCTCGGCCTCCCAAAGTGCTGGGATTACTGGCATGAGCCACCTCACCTGGCCTGATAGTGACATTTTAATGACAGTTTACAAATGAGGAAAATGGGCACAGAAAAACTAAGAAACTTGCCCACAGCCCCATGGTAAAAGGCAGAGCCAAGATTCAAATCCCAGTCTATTCGACCACAATCCCTATAAATCCCACCCAGGATGTGAGTTCACTCCTCCTGCTCGTGGAGTGGACTCAGCTCCATGCTCCTTTGCCCCAGGAGGCACTGTGGCCTGGTGGTAGCACTGCTTAGGTCCACAGCTGCATGAAAGTGGCACCATAATTTGTCAGAACCAGACCCAGCCTCCTTTGAAGAGTTCCTATTCTGAGGAGAAAAATCATAGCTCTATTTTGAAAACACTTACTCATTATCACAAACTAGACTCTCAGGCTTAGAATGAATAGACAAAAGTTGGCCTCTTCCAACATAACTAAACCAAGGACTCCAGCCTCCCTTGACCCTCCCCACTCTCCCCTCCAGCCCCCACCTCTGGTCTCCAAGGCTTAGATTAAAGAGTGAGCTGCCGCTGCACACGACTCACTGATTTGGAGAATGGCTGAGCCTAAACGCTTTCTCTCTGTTTCTCTGTCTATCTTCTTAATGATGTGGGAGCAAAGAAATTCTTTATGAGAAAGGAACAAGTTGCCCATTATACAGAGTTAAATACATTTAAGAAAACACCGGCAGGGCGGAGTGGCTTGTACCTGTAATCCCAGCACTTGGGAGGTCGAGGCAGGAGGATCTTGTGGCCAGGAGTTCAAGACCCGCCTGAGCAACAATGTGAGACTCCCATCTCTACAAAAAACACAAAAATTAGCCAGGCCTGGTGGTGCATACCTGTAATCCCAGCTGCTCAGGAGGCTGAGGCAGGAGAGTCACTTGAGCCTGGGAGGCAGAGGTTGCAGTGAGCTGAGATTGTGCCATTGCACTCCAGCCTGGGCAACAAGAGTGATGCTCTGTCTCAAAAATAAATAAATAGATATATTTATAAATGTATAGTTCCCAAAGTGCCCAATAGTTGTAAAGTTCATTAAAAAATAAATTTTAAAGTTTGTGTTTTATTCAGTATTAAAATGTATTCTAACGATGTCTGAATTAATGAAAGCGTTTCTCTGTAGTATTCTGATTTAGTAAACTAAAAAAAAAAAAAAGTATTTTTCAATATTTAGGTTTTCAGAATAGACAGATACAAGTTTTGACAAAGGGCCTCTTAAATACAGTTTGATGCTCCTACAATCTATTTGGCCTCATTGGTAACTAAAACTAAACTATTCACATTTTGAAAATCAATGAAGTCTTGAGGTCACCAGGCCTATTGGCTACATTGTTTCAGTACATCAATGTACGAAATGATAGTTCAGCGGAATCAGAGAGTGTAGGTACACTGCAGTGTTTTCTTTTCTCTTTTCCTTTCTTTTTTTGAGACAGCCTCACTCTGTGGCCCAGGCAGGTGTGCAGTGGCACGATCGCGGCTCGCTGCAGCCTCCCACCTCCCAGGCTCAAGTGATCCTCCCACTTCCGCCTCCTGGGTAGCTGACACCACAGACACGTGGTCAAAGCTTGTACCTGTCTATTCTGGAAATCTAAATATTGAAAAATCCTTTTTTTTTGTTTTAGTTTACTAAATCAGAATACTACAGAGAAACCCTTTCATTAATTCAGACATCATTGGAATAGATTTTAATAATGAATCAAATACTTACAAACTTTAAAATTTATTTCTTCTAATGAACTTTAGAACTTTTGGGCCCTTTGGGAACTATACATTTATAAACAGAGCTATCTATCTATCTATCTATCTATCTATTTATTTATTTTTGAGACAGAGTGTCACTCTTGTCACCCAGGCTGGAGTGCAATGGCACAACCTTGGCTCACTGCAACCTCTGCCTCCCAGGTTCAAGAGATTCTCTTGCCTCAGCCTCCTGAGCAGCTGGGATTACAGGCATATGCCATCGTGCCTGGCCTATTTTTATATTTTTAGTAGAGATGGGGTTTTGTCATGTTGGCCAGGCTAGTCTCGAACTCCTGACCTCAGGTGTTCCACCCACGTCAGCCTCCCGAAGTGCTGGGATTACAGGTGTGAGCCACCACAACCAGCCTTCATTTATTTTTATTTTGAGGTAGGCCAATAATACTGGTGCACCCAAGAACTTAAAACATCTTTCCAATCCATTATTTTGATGGTCATCAACCGTGTACTTTCCAAAATTCTG
>NW_012105475.1:2305168-2318681 GCF_000951045.1 Mandrillus leucophaeus
TTTTTTGAGACAGAGTCTCGCCCTGTCACCCAGGCTGGAGTGCAGTGGTGCGATCTCGGCTCCCTGCAAGCTCCGCCTCCCGGGTTCATACCATTCTCCTGCCTCAGCCTCCCGAGTGGCTGAGACTACAGGCGCCTGCCACCACGCCTAGTTAATTTTTTGTATTTTTAGTAGAGACAGGGTTTCACCGTGTTAGCCAGGATGGTCTTGATCTCCTGACCTTGTGATCTGCCCACCGGGGCCTCCCAAAGTGCTGGGATTACAGGCGTGAACCACTGCGCCTGGCCCTAAGATCTCTTGACATATGGAGGCTGCTACCCATCTAACCATGAATACCTTTAGCTACTGCTGCAGGTAGTGATTAACAAAGAGTATGACATTTTCAGCCTCCTAGCTGTGTTTTTTCTGTCTTAGGTCATATAAATTCAGGTTATACATCCTGTTATCAGGGATATGTAGATGGGGCAAAGAAAGTCAATCCTGAAACACTAAAGAATGTTTACTATTACTTAGCAAATGGGTCGTTACAGACATGTAGATATATGTATGTGGAGATAATGTGTTCTCACATTTGCTATATGATTTTATGGTCAATTTAAAATGAATGGCTTTCCAAATGATTTTCTCAAAGCAGTCATATGATAAAATTACTTCCTATGATAAAATTACTTCCTATATTATTAAACATCTTAATTATTAAACACATAGTGCTTTGAAAATCCAATATTTTATTACTAATCATTTGTTTACCCTAGTGTTTTACTTGACATGAATATTGAAACTAATCTTATTTTAGAGTCCTTATCTGTTCTCTGGATAAATTGTATGGCATGTAGTCGAATATAAACTCTAATAATAATATACTGTATTTTTTTTCAAAAATGGCATTTTCATTTAAATATGGTGTTTTAAAACGCATCCTGTAGTAGATCACATGTTCTGGGATTTTTCGTATGTTTAGACCCTTCCCCCATACCATATTGAATTGATAGATGTGGTAGCACAACAGAAGAGTTTTACAACCTTGACATTTGAGAATCACTGACTCAAATGGATGAGTGTATAAAATTACCATTTGTAACCTCACTTTTACCTCATGTCTGAAAACAAAAAGGAACTCATCCTCCTTATGTTGTTTGAAATATTTGAAAATGCCTCTTTGGGCCTGTGCTTGTCGAGAATTGCCTCTAAAGCATGAATGTTTTTCTTTCTCTTGTGCAGAATCCTAATGCTCATCCAAGACCCACCTCCCAGGATTTGGCGGGGTTTTGGGACATGCTGCAGTTGTCCATAGAAAATATTAGTATGAAATTTGATGAACTTCATCAGTTAAAGGCCAATAATTGGAAACAGATGGATCCTCTTGACAAGAAGGTAGAACAATGTAGATTTTGTATGGTTCATTTAAAAACCTGCACAAACACTGGACAGTCTAAGTAGGCTTCTGCATTCAGTCCTGCTGTTTACAATGTGAAATGGAGCTGATATCATATTCATTTCATTGTAATGACAATGTTTACATAGTAACCATTTGGGATATTATCTGTAATATGTTTCAGGCATATTTTTAAAGAAAAACCTGTCTCTGTGAATTGGAAAATGGGAATGTGGCTTTTTTGTTAATTAAACTTTAAGTTAAACCATTTTAGTTACTGGAAGGAACCGCCTCCATTTTGCTTTTTAAACTAAAATAAATGACATCTTCAGTGCATGAATCCATAGAACAAGAATTCAACTTCCTTACACCCCTAGGATGTGTTTTCAAGAAAAATAGGATGCCCTGAAAAATAACTGACTTTGATAATCATTTCATAAATATAGTAATAAAGAAATTACTGTTGTTTAAGTCTAAAAATATATATACCATAAAGTTTCACAGTAATTATATAAATGTTGGGATTTTTTTTTTTTTTCAAAAGAGTTTTGCTTTTGGTTGATTTGCCTTGGGGAATATTGCTCACCGGGGTCCTCATGCAACAGTTTAGAAATAAAGACTTAAATTCTTTTACTTTAATTAATCAACTGTAATTTTCACGTTTGATTATGGTGTTCCACGAGGCTCACACAGGTATCCAACGTCCAGCTCCCCAGGCTGGCGTGTCGAACATGACTTTTTTAACCCTTTGCTTTCCTATGGCCTCAGGTCAAATAATTCCAAGAGAATCAACCTCTGAATATTGAATGGCTGTTCCCTTGAAATGCTGGTGGCCCTGTTCTTTTCAGGTCCCCCCACCCGTCAGAGAGCTAACAGCAATCTAATCCATTCTGCTGCCACATAATCATGTTTTCAGGGTTCTTGGGGTCAGTGGGCTCCCAGGAAAAATCCAGTCCCAAGGGACCATCTGTAAGTGACAAGAGGGTGATGCTCTCATCACTGTCCCCCATTTCCAATTCTGTCACCATCAAAATGGGGGTTGTAGTGTTAAGTTGGAAAGTACTGTTGTTGTACATGTGGCCTCTCACTTGGGAAGCCAAACATTTGCACCCAATCTAGTTTTCTTTAATCTGTGTTTAAAACTATCTGCTAGATAAGCTTTAAATCAGTCTTATTTTAAGAAAACACTACACATGCACACACACTGGTAATTTAGTTTCCAGAGCTGATCAGTCTAATTTCTTATTCATTTTTTTTTTATGATATAATTTTTTAATAATCATTGTTGGCCGGGCACGGTGGCTCATGTCTGTAATCCCAGCACTTTGGGAGGCCAAGGCGGGTGGATCACTTGAGTCCAGGAGTTCAAGACCAGCCTGGGCAACATGGTGAAACGCTGTCTCTACAAAAAATACAAAAATTAGCTGGGCGTGGCAGTGCACACTTATAGTGCCAGCTATTGGGAGGCTAAGGTGGGAGGACTGCTTGAAATCGGAGAGTTTGAGTCTGCAGTGAGCCATGATTGCACCACTGCACTCCAGCCTGGGTGACAGAGCGAGACCTTCTCTCAAAAATTAAAATAATAATAATAATTGTTTAAAAAATCAAAATGTATAAGGAAAATGACTTTAAAAATCCAGTATTCATATTTCTAAAAATATCCACTGAGTTATTCCACAATGAAGATTTAAAATGTCTAAAAGAAATGCTAAGAATTGATATATGTAACCTACTGATATTTACATAGTAAATCATTAGTTAGCTTGATTTGTAAGTTTTTTAATGGACTTTGCCTATGATCAGAGCTTTTCATCACCCCATGAACCTGAGGAGAAAAATGAACAAGCATAATCAGACTTGGTAGAATATAGTTTGCACTCCAGGCTCTCCTTTTTTCTCTTTTAAGCCACGCAGACTCCACCTTAGACAGCCGGTGGGGCAGCTCCAGGGTGAGAAGTTGAACTAGGCACTTGCCCTGGCAAGCAGGGAGGAATTGCTGTGTTGAGCATCGGTGTTAAGACACAAAGAGTGCCTTTGGAGAATCACTGAATCTGTATTTTAAGATAATGTTCACGCTTCGTTTTATGAGAATGGAGGGTATTTTGTTCAAAATGAAAACATCAGTTTTATGTGCACCCTTTCACAGTCTACAACTTCAACCTTCTTTCCCTAAAAGTCCTTTGTGGTCTAGATGCCATTCTTTCCTGCTGCATTTTTTTTTAATGCCAAAGAGCTGACTGTCTTTTGTTTTTGCAGTGGCATTGAAAATATCCGCCCGTTCCATAGTTTGCTGCTGCTAAGAGGAATGACCTCTTTCATCCTGTGTCAACTTTTCATGGCACAGTTTCTGCCCCTGTGATTGGAATTGCCTCCTGGGCCACCACAGTTATCCCGAGGTCCCTAGTCAGAGTCACCTTGGAACTGACTGAACTCTCGAGTGTAGGAAATATCAATGGCCTCCCGCTCCCGTGACCCTGTATATTGTATATTGCTTGTGTGTTCGTGTGTGGTGTGCAAAAGGGTCTAACCTGGTGTAGCACCAACAAAGCTAAAGAATACAATCTAATATTTCTTCTTCCTCTGGTTATTTAGCTTTGGGGGGAAGGGGAGGGCGGGCGGGCCGGGGACAGGGCGGACATGTTTTTAAGCTCTGAACCAAGCTTGCACCTGGTGACTTGCGTCCTTAGAGGGGATGCAGGGGTGCTAAGATGCTGCTGCAGCCGCTGCTTCCTGGCCCATCTCTGGCACCAGGAGGAGTTTGGAGTCTCCAGAGAGAACCACACTCAATGTGCTGGGAGCCGCAGGCTTTCCGCAGGGGGCCTTTACAATACCCACTTCCTTCCCTTGGAGAGACCTAGTTCTGCAACCCAGCCTTACCCCGGGCCTTAAGCTTACCGGGAATTTTTTTTTTTTTTTTTTTTTTCCTGCATCTTTTGAATACCCAAGCCAGAATAAGGAAGAAAAAAGTAGATATGCAGTATGCAGATCAGAACTAACCACCCCTAGGTAAAAAATGTGTGTTCTAACTACTGACCTATCCCAGTTTTTCCCAAGCTTGTCCTGAGAAGCTGTGTAATGTCCTGAACCTTCTGCTTTGATCAGGAGAGAAGGGCCCCTCCTCCAGTGCCAAAGAAGCCGGCGAAGGGCCCCGCGCCGCTGATCCGGGAGCGCTCGCTGGAGAGCTCGCAGCGCCAGGAGGCCCGCAAGCGCCTGATGGCCGCCAAGCGCGCCGCGTCCGTCCGCCAGAACTCGGCCACCGAGAGCGCCGAGAGCATCGAGATCTACATCCCCGAGGCGCAGACCCGGCTCTGAGCGCCCTGCAGCCCGGCCGCCGCCGCCAAGTATCTGTCCCCCTCCCCCTGCCACCCCTCTGCAGGCTCCCTCTTCCCCTCCGAGCCCGTCTGTTTCCGAGCTCAGTGACTTCCACTGTCGTGGTGTAGTTGTCCATCTCGCAGGAGCCGCCCCCCAGTCCCCGCGAAGCCCCCCACTTCCCGAACCCGTTTGCCCATCTTCTTCTTCACCGAGCTTCGCCCCCTGTCCTGATGCCGTCACCCTGCCTCGTACTGAGATCCAACCCTTTATTTTCTGGGCAAAGCCAAACCCACCTGTGTAGAAGTGACGCCTTTAGGTCACCCGCCATCCTCAGTTCTCTCGAGCTAGTCTGTTCAGCAATATAAAACCATAGGGTATTTCAGAAATCCAGTATCACAGGGTGATCCTTTGGGACTTACCGTCTTCCACATGAAAGAAACTAGGCCTCCGATTCCCTTTATTTCCCCTAAATGGTTATTCTTTTTAAAAGGCAGATGGAGCACTTTATTCACAACCTCAGAAATCACACCATCTCACTGGAATCCATGAGGGACACAGAGAGAGGGGACCAAGCCTGGCCTGGGGGTGGGGGACCTGGATGTGTAGCAAGGATGGGAGAAGCGAAATCTGCAGGTGCTGGGGGCACCTGCACACTCACAGCTGCACAAACTGCCTCACTGTTACTTCATCAATCACAGCTTCAAATGTTTCAATCAGCAGAAGATTGTAAATTCGATCTTTCAGGGAAATTAATCTATTCTGAAAGGCAATAACATGAAGCAAGGCAAAGGAGGCACTGATGGTTTAGGATACTACTTAAGGGATTTTTTTTGTCCTATTATTAAGAAAATCTAGACCTGAAATGTTTTCTCAACTCTTATTGTACTGTGTATATTTCTACTGTTGTCGTGGCGGCTGTTTTTAAAGGGAAAGTGTCGGTTCTATTAATTTGTTAGTGTCCATCCAGGTGGGCCTACCTGATTCCACATATATAAGTACATATCTGCTTGTAAAGCACTGTAAATGGCAGCAAGGCTGTTTTCAGAGAAGAGTTTGGGTTTTCCTACCATCCCTTTGAATGCTACACATCCGTCTATTTTAACCCAAGTAGTTCATATTTCAGATATATTTTCTCCTTTCGTCTCCTCTCACTACTAGAGTCCAGTAGGACCTAGCATAGGATTCTGCCCTATGTCAGATGGCTAAATTTTGACCCCAATAGACACACTGCCTCATTCGAAAGAGCCAGCGCTGCCATCCTCAGGTTCCAGGTAGTGAGAGAAGAAATTCGACCTGCCAGGGTCAACAGCCATGAAGAGGTCGGGGAGTCATGATTCATAAACACTGAACGAAATCGAGGCTTTTGGCAGAGAGTGTTGATTTAGAATTTTCGTTATGATTGATGGGCAGTATGCATCGATATCTAGCTGAAGTTGTCTTTAAATGCCCTTACTCGTCACAGTTTAAACACTTAGGATGTGGCAATCTTAAGTATCACTGGCATTTTATGTCCAGCTCACACCCTAAAGCATTAGAAATTAAAAACAAAAGACTTTTAAAAACATACATCAAATATGCTTGCACCAGAGAAGCTTTTTAAAATACACTCTCATAGCCAGGTGCTAATTTAATTTTACTTATGAAATTAAGAGAGGTGATGGGTTCTAGCAACAAATATTTTCACGGACATATTCTAAAACCACTAGAGAATTCGCTACCTCTCAGAGCCATCGATGCTTTGAGCTACCTTTATAAACAGGGCACAAATGTTTACTGCTGTGGTTTACAAGAAAAGGGCTACTCACTTATTTTGAAACCAACCAACCAACTTTTAACTAGGGTGAACAAAGCACTTTAAGTGCTTTGTGAAATTGGAGCATACAGAGATTTTAAGCTTCAAGTATTTGCTAGTTTTAAAAAGAATACACCTTTTCTTTACCTTGTAGCAGCAATTAAAAGTCACACAAAGCTTGCATCAAGTAGGGCCAACTGCCACTTGGGTAGCCTATGGTCACATTCAATACTGAGAATGACTTGGAACTCACAGATTAAGATGAAAGAAGCAGCGTTCATCCCAAGATCCATGCTCACAATTACAGCTCCGTGCCCTGAGGTAGAGTTAAGATTTGGATTAAGAAATAGATTTCCAATACGATTCAAGATCATCCTACAATATTTTCTTTGGAAACTAATTTAGCCCATGATATTTTAAAGAGAGACAAGAGAAGGCCTATTTATTCTGTCTAAGTGAACGGTATTTGTATATTCATAAGCTATTTTTGGTAAGAATTTTAAATCTTTTAGCTCAAGGCCTACAGGGCATCATGACCTTTGCCTTCCTTGAAAATACAATTTAAATTGTACAAACACTTTATAAAAAAACTAATGATTGATGTTAGAACATGACCCCACACAATGCTGCTTGACCCCGGAAACTGACATTCATGAGCATAACCTTTGTTACATCGTTCTTTTTGATGTAATTTGTAGAAATGTTTTTTAGTTCATAATGGAAAATGTATGTACCCTGAAAAATTACTTATTTTGTTTAACTTTGGTATAAAGGTGTTGGGCATTTTCTTGGGGAGGGGGGGATTACAAAAGAAGTTTGTCTCCCACATCAAAAAACGTTCAAAGAAATTAAGTATTTATTATATTTTTTGCAGATGTTTCCATACAATTCACATAACCTTTTTGTAAAGAGAGATGAAGAAATGGATTAAAGATTTTTAATATTTGAAATGGTAAATAGAACTAATTTATTTGTAATATATTTCTGTTATTTATAGATGTTTCCTTAATGTTTTACTGTGCATTACCACTTTCATTTAAGCCTTATCCTTGTGAATTTACCATTTCTTTTTTAAAACATGTCTAGATGCATATTTTAAATAACTGGAATGTAAATCACTAGCATATCTGAATTCCCAAATGTAATTTTTAAAACTTATTTTGGTTTGGAAAAAAAAGATTCATTTGAAAGTCTTCAGATGGAGGGGTGGGGCACATTTTTATGGCTTTATGAATTGGAATTTCATAGGCTTATTTACCTAGATTGTGTGTGAACAAAAAAACTGTAAATAGATGACTGTTTCCCATAATGTAAAAAGAAGAAATTAATAAAATAATTAATGCACTGCTTTCAGGTTGGTGTGTTTTTTCTAGAGTCCCACTTCTTCCAAAATATAACTCATTGTCTTTTGAGGGGAATACTTCTGCAGTAAAGAAGCGTATCATTCTAACTTACACTGTGCAGCACATGTGCTATTCATTGTTGATGAGGCAGGGAGAACTTACATCCTGTTTAAAGGGGTTTCAATACTGAAGAACTAAAAAGTCCTTTTACTCTGATAATCACACTTGTGAAGTTTCAGTTCAGAAGCTGAGACTAACTTTCTATTTTATGAAGGAGTGATGAACCTTTCAAATGTGCATATTCATGTCAGTTTTACCTACTTTGATTTCTTTGCATACATTTCATCCACTTTGTTTCCTATACAACTCTCAAGTGTAGGGAAAATCAGAAAAATGCTTTGTAGCTTTCATTCCATCCTTGCAATAATGAAAAACTGTGCCTCACTGAGGTTTAGTGACTTGCCCAATGTGCCACAATTATTAAAAGACAGATTTGAGTCCAGAACCCAAGGCTTTATTGAGGTCCTTTAGTGCCATCGCTGTTATTCTTGCCACATTTAAAATTGGTAACTATTTGCCATTGTCAATTTTATCTGGTTTTCATTAGGTCATATTTGTAAACCTTACTTTATATATATATATTAAAAAAATAAAAATTTGGCCAGGTGCAGTGGCTTACACCTGTAATCCCAATACTTTGGGAGGCTGAGGCGGGTGACTCACCTGAGGTCAAAAATCTGAGACCAGCCTGGCCAACATGGTGAAACGCTGTCTCTACTAAAAATACAAAAATTAGCCAGACGTGGTGGCACATGTCTGTAATCCCAGCTACTCGGGAGGCTGAGTGAGGCAGGAGAAATGCTTGAACCCAGGAGGTGGAGGCTGCAGTGAGCAGAGATCGCACCACTATGCTCTAGCCTGGGCGACAGAACAAGACTCTGTCTCAAAAAAAAAAAAAAAAAAAATACAAATTGACCCCAAAAAAGGGTAAATTAGAATTTTTTATGATGTGGACTTGCATTTATTTGTTACCTGAAAATGCCACAACTCTAAAACTTGTTTCCAGTGCTTCCTCCTAATCCCCACCAACTTTTCACCTACATGCAACAACCTTGGAAATTAGCAAGCACATGAGCCACTTTTTCTAATTTTCGTACATAAGCAAGACCTATGCCAGTCACCGGAATAACACACTGTACTTTAGAAACTGCTTTGAAAGAGGAATGATCAAGTGACTAAATCTCTGTGAGGTTACAAAGGCCTCATTACTTTGGTTCATGCACTGACTATTCATGTAGTCTGAACCGTGATTATACTTTTTGCCTTTTCACAAATTAATTCATCTGTTTCATCAGGGCTCTTTCTTTAAACATTTTAGCTAATCCCAAAACAAAATGAGTTAGCTTTTGCATGTAGAAATCTGAATTTCAGTGAAGCCATTTCCCTTATTTCAGAGTTCACCCTCCAAAAAAAAAATGTAATTTAGGTTTTATATACAAATTGAACAAAATTGTTTGTTCTCAACATGACTTTTCTTTTTATATCTTTGAAATCCACCCCTTGAGAATATAAACTGATTTTGCTTTAAATAAATGACATCTTAAAAATCATAGCGTCTGAACGTGTTCATTCTTGAATGCCATTGATACTAAAGGGTGCTGAAATTTACCTCGGGTTTGCTCAATAGGCTGTTTGACTTGCAGCTGCTTAGCCAAGATCGAATCAACTCATTTTGCAAACAAACTAGTGGCCCTGTCTGAAAACCCTCTCAGCTCTAATTCAATTACCAGCACAAGTTTACTTACAGTGACTGTGAGGCACTCATCCTCTCCCATGAAGCACAGAGAGGAGAACTAGCGTGCTCCCCGCTAGTCCTGTGCTCTCCTCTGGGTTTACTGCTGGTCCAGGAAGGCGTCATCAGAAAATCGCAGGAATGTGAGGCCCCAGTGTGAGTCCTGATTCCTGTGTCTTGGCTTAGACAGCCAAGGGATTATTCCTATAGGTCTTCTTTGTAACTGAGCACAGGCCTCGACTTAGAGAAGGTGGCTGAGAGCAAGCAAATGTTTTCATAAATGCCAGTCAAGCTCTGCCATGCAGTTGATGGAGCTGTTGCTATTCATGGGGCAAAATATTGTCGCTAGTGCTGATTACGCTTGCCACTGTTCCCTCTTCACACTTCTTGTCTGTCTGCTTGAAGAAGTAGGTGCTAATTTCATCTGGAAACTTGATAGGTAAATTAGTGTTATTAGCAAGCTTCTTTTGAGATCTCAATGAAGAGGTTCTTCAGTTGAAAAACTCTTCCTTTCACTTTGGAAAAGGGGAAGTTGGAGCAAATAGAGCCTGTGTTCTTTCTTCTGTCACAGTGGGGGAAAACGCATTCTTCCTGTTGACTCTACAAGGAGATTATAAGCAACAATTTCAGATTTCTGCAGTCTTAAATCCAGATGCTTTTACTGTTTCTGAGGACCAATGCGCTACAAATAAAAACCATTCCAACATAGCTACCCTTCAGAGATTTGCAAATATAGTTTTCAGTTGATGAACACTTCCTTCTTTCTCTGAGCAGTTTCAATTATGAAAAGTAAGCAGAAACATCTAAGGAGCTGGAAGATACAATAGATGTCCCCATATGGTATTGTCGAAGAAACATCTCCCCAGGTTTCAATAAAAATATTCTACTCACTGAAAAAAGGAGGGTTCATTTTAGAGGATTTGTGTGTATGTGTGTGTGTGTGCCTTAGGGAGTAAACACTTGCTATATGAAAATGTGTACTACTGTATGTGACTTTTTAAAAAATACCAGATTTGTCACACCATTTCCTTTCTAGAATAAAATCTAATGTGCTGTATAACCTCAGCCGGTATGATGTGTGTCTGTAATTCCCAAGTGGGAGAAGAAGCATATTTCAAAGACAGAACTTGAGCAAAAGTGAAAAGGAGGTAGTTTAAATAATTTACCCTTAGATTCCTTTCCTGTTTGGTTTAATTTAACATATTTCCTGAGAAGCCCCTCCTCCTCAACACGCTCCGGGAAGAAAGTCCTGCTTCCTTTACTGAGGAGGGGTTGACCTTTTCTCTTCTCTGCAGCCTGGCCGCTGGCCGGAGCAATGCCTGGGAGGTCGTGGTGAGCCTGGCACTTCCAACACTGAGTTTGGCAAACATGAAAGCAACTCAAGGGCTCCTGAACTTTTCCTTAACATTAGTCAAGCAAGGAAATGAGTCTGGAATGGCTGATGAGGGATACCGTCCAAGGAGCTGGTGCCTGTGTGTCTAGTTTTGAGTTAATGCACCAGGGATACCTTGACCAGCAGGTTGTTCAACACGAAATCCAGGGAATCTTGCAGAGAGAGTGAAAATTGATCAATAGTTTGAAACACTGGAACAGTGGAGAGGGGTTGGCACAGGAAAATGGGGATTTCCAAACTGAATTCAAGTGAGGGTTAAGCACGTCATCAATAATGGTGACGTGGGGAATGATTATTTAGATAATTCTGGGTAATTCTGCAGAAAAAGAAAGAAAGGAAAACTCTCTACCAAGGAGGACCTAAGATGTTTTGGCATCAACCTGTTCAAGGATCCATCAGTGGCTAAACTCATCGTGTTCTTAAGGGCACTTTATTTGAAGATAGGATGAGGAGGCCAATGACCAACTATTCTTCCAGCAAAGACAACACATTAGAATTGAGTTAAATATTCAACTGAGAGAATTTGGGTTAAATATTAAAGAAATGCTTATGTAAAAGAAAATACCAGCTCTCAACAGCCATGAGAAACTCAATACATCTCCCAAGATAAATCCTTCTGACAGAACCATGTCACTGGGATGAGCCTCCTTAAGAGGGCAGGTCTTCCATGCCTATTAGTATTTGTCTGTTGGATGGTAGATGCATAAAAGACAGGGCTCCCTACTCCATGATGCCTGTTGGCTTCAGCCCAAAGTAGTGATTCCCCAGTAACTCCAGAGTCACAAAGACAGTGGGGGAAGTCCTCACATACTCCACTAGACACACCCAGGTGTCATTTTGATTATCACATTCTGGCTTGGGGTCAGATAGGAAAGCATTTCCCTGGGCTTATAAGATGGTTACAAATATTTCCAGCGTTTCTCTTGAAAGCTTGACTCACTCTCTCACCAGCCTCAAAATTTTGCCCAGCAGGTTCAGGGGCAAATGTAACTGGGTAAGAGCCTAGATTTGAAGCCAGATTACCTGGTTTGATCCCAGCTCTACCCTTTACTAGCTGTGTATTTTTGGCAAGTTAATTCATCTCTCTGTCCCTCATTTTTCCCATTTGTACAATTAGGATAAAAATAGTACCCATTTCCGGCCGGGCGCAGCGGCTCACACCTGTAATCCCAGCACTTTGGGAGGCCAAGGTGGGTGGATCACCTGAGGTCAGGAGTTCGAGGCCAGCTTGACCAACATGGAGAAACCCCATCTCTACTAAAAATACAAAATTAGCTGGGCACGGTGGTGCATGCCTGTAATCCTAGCTACTTAGGAGGCTGAGGCAGGAGAATCGCTTGAACCTGGGAGGCGTGGAGGTTGCAGTGAGCTGAGATCGCGCCACTGAACTCCAGCCTGGGCAACAAGAGTGAAACTCCCATCTTCAAAAAAAAAAAAGAAAAGAAAAGAAAAGAAAATAGTACCCATTTCATAGGGTTTTTATAAGAATTAAATGAATTAACCTATGTAAAACTGTTAAACCAATCCCAGGTACATGGTCAGCACTAAATAAATGTTAAGTGGCATTATTATTATTATTATTACTATTAATTTGTGCCCTGGCTGGACTGTTTCAAGTGTATTCTGTAGCTCAATCCTTATGACAACCCTGTGCTATGAGGTGCTCACTACAAATGAGTTACAGAACTCCGAGAGAGGCTCCCAAGTTTCCTGGCAAGTGACAGAGCGAGTATTTGAAATCAGTCTGACACGAGATCTTTTGTTCACACGTGTGATACGTGCAAGACAGAGCAATTTGTTGCGTTCTTTTTGCTGACAAAAAGTACACAAGAAAATTTTAAAGACAACAAAAGGGTAGACAATGACAGGAGAGCCACTTTACACTCTAGTTGTTTGCTGTGATACTGAATATCTTTGAACAGCTTATTGTATGTACATCCTGTATATTTATTGTATGTATATCCTTCCACATTTTTCTATGAATATACAAATGTGTATGTAATTTTTTCCCACAAAATGGTAGCATGCTATACACATTCCCTTTACTGTTTGCCTTTTTTATGTTGTAATGTATTCTTCCATTGCAGAAAATTGTGATCTGCCTTTTCTCTTTGATGGCTTCATATGTTTCCATGTTATGAATGAGCCATAATACATTATGTAGTCCACCTATTCATAGACATTTAGGCTGTTTCTGTTGCTTGCTATGATTAAAAAAAAAAAAAAAAAATCTGGCCGGGCGCGGTAGCTCAAGCCTGTAATCCCAGCACTTTGGGAGGCTGAGGCGGGTGGATCACGAGGTCAGGAGATCGAGACCATCCTGGCTAACGTGGTGAAACCCCGTCTACACTAAAAATACAAAAAACTAGCCGGGCGTGGTGGCAGGCACCTGTAGTTCCAGCTACTTGGAGGCTGAGGCAGGAGAATGGCGTAAACCCGGGAGGCGGAGCTTGCAGTGAGCCGAGATCGCGCCACTGCACTCCAGCCTGGGCGACAGAGCGAGACT
>NW_012105475.1:2319631-2321118 GCF_000951045.1 Mandrillus leucophaeus
TGTATTTTTAGTAGAGACGGGGTTTCACCGTGTTAGCCAGGATGGTCTCAATCTCCTGACCTCGTGATCCGCCTGACCTCGTGATCCACCCACCTCGGCCTCCCAAAGTGCTGGGATTACAGGTATGAGCCACCGTGCTCGGCTAGTGCAATCTTTTCTATAATTCCCAGAATAAAGCCACTAGAACTGAAGGAAGAAGTAAGCACAGTCCTCGCCCTATGTGAACGCATCTGGGCATTGGGTCTATTTGCGCACACCTCAGATGCTGGCATAGGACCCTCTACTGAACCGGGCAGGTGCTCAACATGCAGGACCCGTCAGGAAGAGAACAGAGCAGGAACACTCGGGAGGTGAGGTTTATGCCACAGGACACCAACTCTTAGGGTTGGCAGTTGTTTTTTTCTTCCTTATCTTCTTATTTTTTAAATGAAATTCTATTTCTAGAAAGACTTTGAAATGCTTTACAGAATTAAAGCATAAAACACACAGCCACAAAACAGAACAAAACATGTTCTTTGCAGCAACATGGATGCAGCTGGAGGTCATTATCCTAAGAGATTAACACAGAAATAGAAAACCAAATGCCGCATGTTTTCGCTTGTAAGTGGGAGCTAAATGTTGGGTACATACGAACACAAAGATGGTGACAATAGAAACTGGGATTTTGAAAGGAGGACGTGGGGAATGGGGCAAGGGTTGAAAAACTGTCAGTTACTGTGTTCTGTGTTCACTACTTGAGTGACGGCATCATTAGAAACCCAAACCTCAGCACCATGCACTTTAGCCATGTAACAAATCTGCCCATGTACCCCTAGAATCTAAAATTTAAAAATAATAAGAAGAAATAAGAAATAGGGCTGGGCGCGGTGGCTCACACCTGTAATCCCAGCACTTTGGGAGGCCGAGGTAGGCAGATCAAGAGTTCAAGACTAGCCTGGCCAATATAGTGAAACCCTGTCTCTACTAAAAATACAAAAAATTAGCCGGGCATGGTGGCGAGTGCCTGTAATCCCAGCTACTCAGGAGGCTGAGGCAGGAGAATCGCTTGAACCTGGGAGACGGAGGTTGCAGTGAGAGGAGATTATGCCACTGCACTCAAGCCTGGGCTACAGTGCAAGACTCCATCTCAAAAAAAAAAAAAAAAGAAAAGAAAAGAAAGAAAGAAGAAATAGGCCGGGCGTGGTGACTCATGCCTATAATCTCAGCACCTTGGGAAGCCAAGGTGGGCGGATCACCTGAGGTCAGGAGTTCGAGACCAGCCTGGCCAAAATGATGAAGCCCTGTCTCTACTAAAAATATAAAAAAATTGGCCGGGCATGGTGGTGGACGTCTGTAATCCCAGTTACTCGGGAGCCTGAGGCAGAATTGGTTGAACCCAGGAGGCAGAGGTTGCAGTGAGTTGAGATTGAGCCATTGCACTCCAGCCTGGGCAACAAGAGTGAAAGTCTATCTCAAAAAAAAAAAAAAAGAAAAGAAATAAGAAATAA
>NW_012105475.1:2323793-2324603 GCF_000951045.1 Mandrillus leucophaeus
CACCTTGGCCTCCCAAAGTGCTGGGATTACACGCGTGAGCCATTGCACCCAGCAGACGATTTCTTTATTAAATATAAAACACTGGACTAAGCCATCCCTACCAAGTAGACTTGTAACCACAGTCTACTGCTTGAAAGGTGAGAAAGAGGAAAAGGGATGCACACTGCAAATGCAATAGAAGCAAACCCAACAAAAACTGGAAAACGGCCACAGCATTCTACCTTTTACAAAATGCGCTCATAGACACACAAAGTGATGAATTGGAGTGGAGACAGGCAAAGATTTATGGAAGAGGCGGGGTTTGACTTACAGGCTTTTGACAGCCTTCACAGCAATGATTCTCAAACATCTGCGTTCCTAAGAATCGCTTGGGGCCCCCAAGAAGATCCTAACTTTGTAAGTCTATTCTGACAATCCGCCTGGATTTCTCACCAGTTCACCCAGTTGAGGCTAATGCCAGAGTTCATGGGCCAGCCTCCAAGACTCTGCTGCCCAGCAGTGCTTTTCAACCTGGGAAGCTTTGAGAAACCTGCACAGCAAACCAATTATATTAGACAAATGTACCTATGTTTTGCATGTTCTTGTGCAGCTGAGGTTGAGACTCCCTACTGCAGAGGCATTTGAAGCAAAGGGAGTAGGCTGAGCCAAGGCCGGGAGGAGGGTGGGAGCAGTGAGTGTTTGAGAACTCAGTCACAGGGAAGTAGCATGGCTAGAATGACCCACTCACCGTGGGAGTTGTATTTTAACTCATATTACGGGGCAAAGACAAGTAAGAACTCGTGGACTGTGTACCAGAAAAAAAAAAAAAAA
>NW_012105475.1:2329633-2332386 GCF_000951045.1 Mandrillus leucophaeus
TTTTTTTTTATCTTTATAAGAAGAAAAAGGTATGCTGACAACTTCTCAGATTTCATTCTATAATTCCTAGCTACACTAGAAAACAAAGATGATTGACTGATTTTCCTAAAAGCCTTTTATTAGGTAGGGGGCATTATGCATACATTATTACCTTATTTAATAAAATGTCTGTTGTTCTGTTAGAAATTTGCTACTTATTATGATGTTATGATGGTGATACACATCATTTGGAAATGTGAATCTATTTTTATCCAAGAAATAAGAAGACATTTTCATGTTTGGAAATTTTTAAGAAAAGAGTCTCATTCACTTTGCAGACACCAAAACTTTTAAAACCTCTTCTCTTTCAGAAAGCTACCAAATGATTTTGCGCACATTGCAAACCTAATGTGTGAGCTCACGGGAGCACAACTTGCTAACCACAACATTGATAAATGACCACATAGAATGAAGTCCAGCGATTGCATCTTTAAAATCAACTCTCTTGTATTTAACTGGTTTAAGTGACTTTTAGTTCTTGGCAAGCAAGTGGTCCCAGAATAAGGTGGGGTTAGTTCTAACATCCTTGTTAAGTTCAACATCCTTTGGGGTTCAATCCAAGAATGTGTCCTTCTCTCTAGGAAGTAAGCAATATTTCAGTCAGTATTTTATTTTTTCTTTTCTTTTCTTCTAAAGCAGACCTGACAGATGAGACATCCTGGTTTTCCTGTTCAGACAGGGCCTGTATCAGAGCCCGTGACTTTAGAGACCTGCTCGTCTGTGGGCAGGAACTCTTCATTTCCCAGATGCATCCCTTTGTCACGCTCGAGGGTGCCACCCTTTCCGCCCTGCAGCCTCAGCCACTCCTCACTGGGCAAAAGACTTATCACCGGTGTCCGTGCTGTGACCCTGGACCGTAGTTTCAGCTGCGTTTAAGCCAACTGCTCTGTGCCTTTTAACACCATTATGAAAACTCTTCCTCAGTGTGGAAGAGCACACAGAGGACTTCACACTGCGGCTGCCATTTTCTAAGGTCTGGTTAATATCTCTGGCCCAGACCTGGAAAGAGTATGCTTTGGCACTGAATTTAAATGACAGTTTCTTTTCTTTCTTTTCTTTTTTGAGATGGATTTTTTGCTCTTGTCGCCCAGGCCGGAGTACAATGGTGTGATCTCGGCTCACTGCAACCTCTGACTCCCGGGTTCAAGCAATTCTCCTGACTCAGCCTCCCAAGTAGCTGGGATTACAGGTGCCCGCCACTACACCCAGCTAATTTTTGTGTTTTTAGTAGACAGGGGGTTTCACCATGTCAGTCAGGCTGGTCTCGAACTCCTGACCGCAGGTGGTCCACCCACCTTGGCCTCCCAAAGTGCTGGGATTACACGCGTGAGCCATTGCACCCAGCAGACGATTTCTTTATTAAATATAAAACACTGGACTAAGCCATGCCTACCAAGTAGACTTGTAACCACAGTCTACTGCTTGAAAGGTGAGAAAGAGGAAAAGGGATGCACACTGCAAATGCAATAGAAGCAAACCCAACAAAAACTGGAAAACGGCCACAGCATTCTACCTTTTACAAAATGCGCTCATAGACACACAAAGTGATGAATTGGAGTGGAGACAGGCAAAGATTTATGGAAGAGGCGGGGTTTGACTTACAGGCTTTTGACAGCCTTCACAGCAATGATTCTCAAACATCTGCGTTCCTAAGAATCGCTTGGGGCCCCCAAGAAGATCCTAACTTTGTAAGTCTATTCTGACAATCCGCCTGGATTTCTCACCAGTTCACCCAGTTGAGGCTAATGCCAGAGTTCATGGGCCAGCCTCCAAGACTCTGCTGCCCAGCAGTGCTTTTCAACCTGGGAAGCTTTGAGAAACCTGCACAGCAAACCAATTATATTAGACAAATGTACCTATGTTTTGCATGTTCTTGTGCAGCTGAGGTTGAGACTCCCTACTGCAGAGGCATTTGAAGCAAAGGGAGTAGGCTGAGCCAAGGCCGGGAGGAGGGTGGGAGCAGTGAGTGTTTGAGAACTCAGTCACAGGGAAGTAGCATGGCTAGAATGACCCACTCACCGTGGGAGTTGTATTTTAACTCATATTACGGGGCAAAGACAAGTAAGAACTCGTGGACTGTGTACCAGAAAAAAAAAAAAAAACTATCCTCACCTAAAGCATTACTAGGAAATGTATGACCCACTTACTAGTGGGACACAAACAATTTCTCGATTTGTATGTAAGGGGCATTTGTCTGGGGCACAAATGAGTGTATCAGTTCGGTGTGAGGTTTCCCGTTGAGGTTAAACTTCTTGGTCAGCCTGGATCTTTGGCAGTCATTCTGAGAATGAGAACGCAGCAGGCAGAAAGCTCAGCATTGTACAGCACATTCCGATATAGTGACTAGCTTATATCGGTTTATTTTCCAAAATAGACTTTGCAATAATATGTGAATCAATTACTATGAAATGAGACTTTTCTGCATAGATACCTAGCACAGAGAATCAGTATCTTAAAAGGAATGACCTAAAATGACAGTTTTCTTTTTTTAGAGAAAAGTTCTTACTATGTTGGCCAGGCTGGTTTCAAAGTCCTGGCCTCAAGTGATCCTCCTGCTGCAGCCTCCCAAGTGGCTAGGATTACAGGAACAGCCACTGCACCCCATGGCAATTTTCTTATCTACCACTTTCCTGCTTTTATATAACCCCAGAATGGAGACTAATTGGTCACGTGAAGTACATTTTTAACATAGTTACTAGTACTATTAATTCTCA
>NW_012105475.1:2332752-2360999 GCF_000951045.1 Mandrillus leucophaeus
AACAGAGCGAGACTCCACCTAAAAAAAAAAAAAAAAATGCCGGGCGCAGTGGCTCCTGCCTGTAATCCTAGCACTTTGGGAGGCCGAGGCAGGTGTTGAGGTCAGAAGTTTAAGACCAGCCTGGCCAACATGGCGAAACTCCATCTCTACTAAAAATACAAAAATTAGCCAGGTGTGGTGGCATGGACCTGTAATTCCAGCTGCTTGGGAGGCTGAGGCAGGAAAATCTCTTGAACCCAAGAGGTGGAGGTTGCAATGAGCCGAGATTGCGCCACTGCACTCCAGCCTGGGAGACAGAATGAGATTCTGTCTTCAAGGAAAAAGAAAAATCTCAGTTATGGTCTTAAAGTCTGAGAGGCCAGTTCCTATACAAGAAAAAGATGGTGATCGTCTGTGTCATGAAAAGATCCTCAGACGCATTAGCCTGTGGACAGACACCTTGCTGCAATCAACCTTTACAGCAATGAGTTTCCTCTACAACCAACCTCAAGATTTCTCTCTAGATACTTTATACAAGAATGAGATCTGAACAATAAGGAAGGAAACTGCAGATCCTGAATTTTCCAGGACAATTTAGATGTTAATCGATTTTGTCTATAGGTATTGATATTGGTACACATGCAACCCAGCAAAAAAAGTCCCTTGTCAGACCAAGTGTCCTGGTTTTTAGTTCAGAAGCATCGTGTTCTTCCTCTCCTCAAATCACTGCTGCTTCCTCCGCTCTCACCTGGAAATCTATGTCGATTTTCCTACAGATTATAATGTGCTCATCTAACTAGTCTCCAGATTCATCTGCCCTGCTCCTCCCTGCTTTAAAACAGCTCACGGGACGGCTGATCGTATTTATATAAGTACATGTAGACTTAGGTGTGCATACATATCAGAAATTACATGAGCTTTCTGTGGCCCAAGAGGTGAAATTATTTTGAGCTACCCACTCCATTTTCCCTCCTCTCCTCACACCATTTCTCTATCTGTGGAATCCCAGAGTGATTGCGTAGGATTTCTATTAATTCTCCAGCAGAGACTTTAAGCCTGGGGTCTTGTTAGCCTTTGGGTTCCTGCTTCTAGATATGATGCTTCTATTCTGTATCATGTTGATTTGGACCTAAACCCAGTCCCTTCTTCCATGTACACCCACACATACACACTCACACTCACACATGCATGCAGGCCAAATGACTCCATACATTCAGGATGTGGGGTACAAGGAGAAAAGTAGACGTCAAAAGCACCCAAAAGCAGTCTGCATAAAATGGTTCTTAAACCGGCCGGCACGGTGGCTCACACCTTTAATCCTAGCACTTTGGGACACCAAGGCAGGTGGATCACCTGAGGTCAGGAGTTCGAGACCAACCTGGCCGACATGGCGAAACCGCATCTCTGCTAAAAATACAAAAATTAGCCAGGGATGGTGGTGAGCTACTCGGGAGGCTGAGGAAAGGAGAATTGCTTGAACCTGGGAGGCGGAGCTTGCAGTGAGCAGAGATTGCACTACTGCACTCCAGCCTGGGCGGCAGAGCAAGACTCCATCTCAAAAAAAAAAGAAAAAAAGAATAAATAAATAATAAGAAAGAAATCAACTTTACACATTGCAGTTCTCTCTCTCTCTCTCTCTCTATATATATATATATATATATATACACATATATATCTATCTCTGGGGGTGGAAGGAAAGGAGACTTTATTTACATGTAGAAGATGAGGTGACACTTGGCCAAACTGAACATTTGGAGTAGAAGATGTCAATAAGAAAGTAAGCTCCTGGATCCCTCCCCTAAAATTCTCAGCAATATTGGTGGTTGTAGGAGAGTACTAAATTCTCCGCATCTGGTAAGATGAGGGCTACGGTACATTTACACAATTTTTAAAAGAAAGGGTGGTTGAATTGGAGGCAGAAACATTTGAAATTTGAAACCTCAAAATCCAAAACTACAACAAAAGAAGACACAACCACAGCGACCCAGAGCTGATGCAATGAGAATTCACAGGATAATAGAAATATCCCAAGCCAGAAAGCCAACTTTTCTGTATCTGAAATGTTACTACATGCTCTCTGCAGCAATTTTCCTCAAGTTGAATTTGGGTGAAAGGTTTATAATCCAGGAAAATCCTATATGCAGTTATATTGCCAATAGTTTAGAAATTTTAAAGCACATCCCTGCATGTTTATCTTATTTGATTCTCCCAACATCTTCCTAAGTATCTCTCGGGCGTTGGTTACCACTAAACCATGCCGCCTATTTCAGGAGCTGGGGCTTTGCTTCCTCCACCACGGAGCCTCTGGTGTCAGTTATCCTGCCCTGTTTGGGGTGCCCCTGTGGGAAAAGTTTGGGGCCTTTATCTATAGGATGAACCATGGGCAGTAGGCAGGCAGCTGGAGGAACAGCTGCCTTGACTCGAATAGCACAGAAGGGCGATACTCTCTAATGCAGAGCCTGCCACCAGGGGTGCTGTAGGGGAGAAAATACACTTTTCCTTACCCATTGCAAGGTCCATGGCTGAGGCACCTATAGCAAAAGACAGATTATCAAGAGAAAAGCATACCAATTTATTTACATTTCATGTAACACAAGAGCCTTTGGAAACCAAGGCTCAAAGAAACAGGGAAATGTGTTTTTATGTTAAGCTTGATGAAGAGGGGAGAGTGGAGGAGAGGTGTGATGGGACAAAGGGAGTGTGATGTAATAGTAATAAACTAGAGGGAACTTAGCAAGGCCAGTTTACTCAGATTCTTCTCTGTGTCCCTGCCTGTTCATTGATAAGGATTCTTTGGCCTATAATTCCAAAGAAGTCCAGTGTGGTGGTGACTCACGCCTATAATTCCGGCAATTTGGGAGGCCCAAGTGAGCAGATCACTTGAGCCCAGGAGTTCGAGATCAACCTGGGCAACATAGGGAGACCACTGTCCCTACAAAAAAATATAAAAATTGGCCTGGCATGCTGGCATCTGCCTGTCGTCTCAGCTACCTGGGAGACTGAGAGGTGGGAGGATCACTTGAGCCCAGCACGTCAAGGCTGCAGTGATTGTGCCACTGCACTCCAGCCTGGGCGACAGAGCAAGACAGCAAGGACTTATCTCAAAAGAAAAAAAGAATGCTGCTTTTCTCTGGGTATAGAAAGGCCACCTCTCACACGAGGATCTTGTGACCCACGCCAGAGGAAGGTCAGAGAATTCTTTTATGGCCTTCTTCAGGGGACAATGGCAGAGAAGACCAGAGAGGGAACTTCCTTCTTCAGTTCTCTCAAACATCAAGGTGCCATATTTTGGGGTAGTCTGTCCCAAGCCCCCAAACTGCACACAGCGCCTAGCATGGGCCTGGCGTGGAAGACTTCCATCTGCTTGACTCTTTCGCTGTCTCTATTGGTATCAGCATCTCTCATCACCAGCCCCGACTGTCTCCAAAGCCAGGACACCCCATCTTTCTCTTCCTCACCCCTGCAGCACTGGTGACCTTTCGTGGTGACCTTGGCCTCATCACCCTCATCCCCTCACCTCACTTCCCTGCTGGGCTGAGTCTGCCAACTCCTCACTTCTCTCATCATCCTATTTTTAAAGCATAAACCCTATGACTTGCTGCTCCATTCCCTCTTTTGATTTCAAAAGTATACTTTGAGGCCAGGTGCAATGGCTCACGCCTGTAATCCAGACACTTTGGGAGGCTGAGGCAGGAGGATCACTTGAGGTCAGGAGTTTGAGACCTGCCTGGGCAACATGGTGAGACCTCATCTCTATAAAAAACAAAACAAAAAAATCGCCAAACATGGTGGTACGCACCTGTGGTCCCAGCTACTTAGGAGGCTGGGACAGGAGGATCCCTTGAGCCAAAGAGTTTGAGGCTGCAGGGAACTATGACCTTCCCATTGTGCTCAGCCTGTGCAAGAGCAAGACCTTGTCTCTCAAAAGAAAAAAAAATGTACTCTGAAAGCAAAACCAATGAGCAAGACAAATGTCGCTTTCCCTGCCCTTTTGCCATCACACTTCTTGTGGTTCTCAAGGTCTATGGGCATCTCTGACTGAACCCGGAAGAGGATGCACAAAGAAGCGAGGAGGAGGAAAGCACACAACATCATGGTCTGGCTCCATACAGGTGAGATTTATTACCTGCATTTGCATATGAGGACACTGGGATGGAGATTTGCAAGTGACTTGTGCAAGTACAGTCAGGCCATCAGCGGCAGCACCGCTGGAAATGGACCTTCCAACCCATGCAGGGAGGGAGGGAGGGACTTTTACTGTATTGGGTGGCTGCTCAGAAGCCCACAAGGATTGGCTAACATATTCTGGATGTATAACCCTAACTTCATCATCGACTTTATGGCATGTCAATAAGATTAAAGCAGCAGGCAGGCCGAGTGCAGTGGCTCATGCCTGTAATCCCAGTACTTTGGAAGGCCAAGGCGGGAGGGTTACTTGAGCTCAGGAGTTTGAGACCGAGCATGGTGGTACACACCTGTAGTCCCAGCTACTTGGGGCTGAGGTGGGAGGATCATTTAAGCCCAGCAGATCGAGTCTGCAGTGAGTTGTGATCATGCCATGGCACTCCAACCTGGATGACAGAGCAAGACCCTGTTTCAAAAACAAAGAGCAAAAAAAAAAAAAGCTCTACAAATAATTCACCATGTTAGTATAATATTTATGCTTTACCAAGCACATCACCATCCATCACCTCATTTATCCTTATGAAATCTCCATGACACAGATGTTATTCCCATTTTATAGGTGAAGAAATTGAGGCTCAGACAAGGTCATGAAACTGGGAATTTGCATAATCGAGAATTAAAGACTGTTCTTGTCTTTGGAAGTGGAGGTCATTCTCCTGCATTTGGCTGCTCTGAAATACTTTTACGTTGTTGTTGTGGACAGACAGTCTCACTCTGTCACCCAGGCTGGAGTGCAGTGGGGCGATCTCAGCTCACTGCAGCCTCAACCTCTCAGGCTCAAGTGATCCTTCCACCTCAGCCTCTCAATTAGATAGAACTACAGGTGGACCCCACCAAGCCTGGCTAATTTTTGTACTTTTTTGTAGAGACAGGTTTTTGTCATGTTGCCCAGGCTGGTCTTGAACTCCTGGGCTCAAGTGATCCTCCCACCTTGGCTTCCGAAAGTGCTAGGATTACAGGCCTGAGCCACTGTGCCTGGCCTGCTCTGAAATCCTTCATGATTGACCATCCCTACATCTCTTGGGGTTGTGGGTCATTGTGGCACGAGTAGCTTTAACTCAATTGCTCCATGACTCTCAACAACTAAACAGTGTTGTAGGTTTGTTTCTGTATGCCCCAGTTCACTTTATGGCACCTCGCCGTCAGAGACCATTTGTCTAACCCAGGCCAAACATCTTTCAAATGGGTGTTTGTTCTTAATGGCAATTCTATATGAATGAAAAATTTGGATAGATTGTTCCCTGCTGCTACTGGAAAAGTGCTTGCCATAGATGTCTTAGTATTAGACATGGCATGAGAACCTGTGTCAGTTAGGATATAGACAGTCACAATTAAGAGGAAAGGTAACTGGACCCGGTTGAAACTATAACACAATTTTATTGGTTCTTCTAAGTGCCAAGTTTACAAACCACGTAATCCTCAGGTATGGAATTATCTGGACATTTATGACACAGTCAGGGCTTGTGGACTCCATTCATTATTTCTACCCTCTTCCAAGTATTTGGTTTCTCCATTGTTCTGGCCTCTGTCCTAGTGGTGCAATGGACACATCAGTTCCTGTTTCCACATCTGTGCATACCTTGTCTGAAGGAAATGAGATCAGTTTTGTCCCAGAGGTCTAGGCTAAGCCATAGACCTCTTAATGGAGTTTTATTCTTAATGGACTCGTGGAGTGCCATGCTGGAACCAGTCATCAAGGCCAAGGCCATGGATGCACCAATTGACTTAGCCCAGGTCTGCATTCACCCTTCGAAGCCAGGGCGAGTATCACCTTTTCCTGAACCATATGGTCCCCCAAATGGAAAACATACACTGTTGGAAAGGAGAAATGAGGAATGGCTATTGGGGAGGGAACACCAAGTGTCTACCACTGCAGAGCTTCCCACTCCACATGCCCGGGCATGTGGAGTGACTGGGTTAAGATATGCTGAGATCACGGCAGGCCTTGGAGCTCACACAAGGCTGGAACAGCCAGAGTACCAGTGAGATCTCCATCCTTGAGCCATTGTATAGGCTGTACAAACATGTCTACTTTCTAAGCCTGCCATGATAATAAAGAATTGCCAAGTACTATGCTACTGAGCCATTTTGATGGTTCTTATGCCATGAAAATAGTTTCACAGTAATAGCCTCAGGCAATCTTCTCCTGACAGTAGTACTTTTATAAACTATCTTCAATTTCCATTTCTAGAAAAGGTTGTGGAAAAACTAGTTTGGATAGCACCTAATCTCTGAGTCTCAACATAGGGTAAAGTATAGCTTTGACATCAAGAATCAATTGAGTGCGCTTCACCAACCTTCCCCATAAGCAGGTTTGGGAATTATCCAGCTAGGTTTAATTGGAGATGATACTGGAATCTAGCCCTCTAGCTCCCCTAGACCAGGGTTTCTTATTTGGGGGTCTCAGAGATAAGCACTCAGCCCTCAACCTGGCTTCCCTCGTAGAGCTTTGGTTCCCAAGGTCTGAAAACAAAATGTAGGGTGAGGAGAAAGGATATATCCCTCCCCAATATCTCAAGCTGGTCTAACTCTTAAAGTTACAAAAATGATCTATCCAGAGTTTTTCCAGGGCTGACCTGAAGCTTGGTTGTAGGGAACTCTTGAACTTACATTGAAAATGAGGGCAGGGCATGGTGGCTGGCCGGGCGCGGTGGCTCAAGCCTGTAATCCCAGCACTTTGGGAGGCCGAGACGGGCGGATCACGAGGTCAGGAGATCGAGACCATCCTGGCTAACACAGTGAAACCTCGTTCTACTAAAAAAAAAAAAAAAAAACTAGCCGGGCGAGGTGGCGGGCGCCTGTAGTCCCAGCTACTCGGGAGGCTGAGGAAGGAGAATGGCGTAAATCCGGGAGATGGAGCTTGCAGTGAGCTGAGATCCGGCCACTGCACTCCAGCCTGGGCGACAGAGTGAGACTCCGTTTCAAAAAAAAAAAAGAAAATGAGGACATAGGAGGAAAGGGAAAGAAGGGGCTAGCCAAAGTCCTTTCCTTTCCATCTTTTCAACCAGGCCTTTAGCAGGTGATTGGGGCCTGGCTCTTTCTTACTTTCCCCTTCACCCTGCCTTCATTCTAGAGATCCTCAGTATAAAATCTAGAGAATATAGCAGTCTGAAGTAAGATGTGTGTTGAGAAATGCTAGGTGGCTCATACCTGTAATCCTAGCACCCTGGGAAGCCGAGGTGGGAGGATCACCTGAGCCCAGGAGTTCAAGACCAGCCTGGGCAACATAGCAAGACCCCATCTCTGCAAAAATTACAAAAAGTTAGTGGGGCTTGATGGAACATGCATATGGTCCTAGCTACTCAAGAGGCTGAGGCAGGAGGATCACTTGAGTCCAAGAGTTCAAGGCTGCAGTGCGATATGATGGCACCACTGCACTAGGCAACAAAGCAAGACCCCATCTCATAAGAAAAGAAGTGAAGAGGCTGTGCACAATTGCTCACACCAGTAATCCTAGCACTTTGGGAGGCCGAGGTGAGCAGATACCTTGAAGTCAGGAGTTCAAGACCAGCCTGGCCAGATGGCAAAACTCCATTTGTACTAAAAGTACAAAATTAGCCAGGCTTGGTGGCACACATCTGTAATCCCAGCTACTCAGGAGGTTGAGGCAGGAGAATCACTTGAACCCAGGAGACGGAGGTTGCAGTGAGCCCACATTGCACCACTGCACTCCAGCTTGGATGACAGAGCAAGACTCCATCTCAAAAAAAAAAAAAAGTAAAGAAAAAAAATCTTAGTTACTTGTATGTAGTGTTTCCCCTGTTCTAGGAAAAATAAAACATGTATCTATGCATAAGCAATGAAACACAAAGTGTGTAATTTAGGTGATTCCGCATCTAAGTTAAATGTGCCTATCTTTCCACTGAAAACTGCTATTGCACAATGTAAAGCCAAGTGGTAAAAATTCATGTGAATAATTTTAAATTGTAGTTTTTCTCTAGTTAAAACAATTTTAAATAGCAAACAGAAAACACCAAGACAAATTGGCAGAGAGGAAAAAGACATTTGAGTACCTTTAATGGTACTGATTTTGTGTTTTTGGAAGGGGCTATATATGTGTACTTTGCCCTGGGCCCTGCGAATTCCAGAGCTGGCCCAGGGCTGAGCTTAGACACCTGCATTGGAAAACCACTGCCAGAAGATTCAGGTGCACAACCAGAGCTGGGGATCTTGGGTCTATTTCAAAGGCTTCCGAGTCCTCTACTCCTACCTGCCCGCTTCACTGCACACCTGGCCCCCTCCACCTTTGCCTAAGGCAGTCCTGAACTCAAAGTATTCTGCCTTGCATAGCTGTAGCTCTCTCTCAAATAAGACTTACCCTATGTGTTTAATTTTTATTTTTTTATTTTTATTTCTTTGAGACAGAATCGGCTCTGTTGCCCAGGCTGGAATGCAGTGGCACAATCTCAGCTCATTGCAACCTCCACCTCCCAGGTTCAAGCAATTCTCCTGCCTCAGCCTCCCAAGTAGCTGGGATTACAGGCACGCATCACCACACACAGCTAATTTTTGTATTTTTAGTAGAGACGGGCTTTCACCATGTTGGCCAGCCTGGTCTCGAACTCCTGGCCTCAAGTGATCTGCCCACCTCAGCTTCCCAAAGTGCTGGGATTACAGATGTGAACCACCACGCCTGGACAAATGTACTTAATATTAAAGCCTACACTTGCCCAGCTGCTCTGAAATGATAGCTCAGTTTTAAAAGCACTACGTCCTGACGGCAGATGTTACACGTTTTTATTCCTTGAAGTAACAGGCTCTTTTCTCTCGGTTTCCAAATGCTCCTTGACTTCTCAACTAAGTGTACATTGACACAATCACAGTCACTTTCCTAATCAACTCCTAATTGCAGTGGTGCGATCTCAGCTTACTGTAACCTTCACCTCCCGGGTTCAAGCGATTCTTCTGCCTCAGCCTCCTGAGTAGCTGGGATTACAGGCATAGGCCACCAGGCATAGGCCACCATGCTCGGCTCATTTTTGTATGTTTAGTAGAGATGGGGTTTCACCATGTTGGCAAGGCTGGTCTCAAACCCCTGGCATCAAGTAATCCATCCGTCTTGGCCTCCCAAAGTGCTGGGATGGCAGGCATGAGCCAAGCCACTGTGCCTGGCTGACTGTCCTTTTCTCTGGACAGAAACGTCATCCCAAAAGTTTCAAACCACCCTATTGATGGTTTTGACCAAAGAAACCAATCATTTCATCATTCTGAGATCCCCTCTACTGAACCTTTTTATTTGCATTTTCTTCTATGGCAAACCGTTCACCTAGGCTTAGGATGAGAGGTATCTTACAGAACTTTCACTGATTTCAAATAGCCTACACTGTTACTAGATCTGTATGTATTATTTATGTCCTTAGAAAGTTAGAGCTTTCAGAGGGCTAAGATATCATCTAATCCAACTCTATGCTTTACTGGTAAGAAAACTAGCTCAAAGAAGTTAGTTTGCTCCTAGCCACCCAGCTAGTATTATGCTGGCCTAGTGCTATACTTAGGTCTTCCGAAGCTAAGTTCAGTTCTCTTCCTTCTGTATCAGGGGGCAGCTTCGTTTACTTCATATCAAAATCACAAAAAGCAGATTGAGACTTCTTCAGAGTGTTCTACTTGCGTGAGCCCAGAGGGAGAAGGAGAAAGCAAATTGGAGGCTCTGGGTGGTCAGCCCTTTAGTAATTAAGAACTGGTGTTGGACTGGGCACGGTGGCTCATGTCTGTAATCCCAGCACTTTGGGAGGCTGAGGTGGGCGGATCACAAGGTCAGGGGTTTGAGACCAGCCTGGCCAACATGGTGAAACCCTGTCTCTACTAAAGATACAAAAAATTAGCCAGGCGTGGTGGCACATGCCTGTAATCCCAGCTACTTGGGAGGCTGAGGCAGGAGAATCACTTGAACCTGGGAGGCGGAAGTTGCAGTGAGCTGAGATTGCGCCATTGCATTCCAGCCTGGGTGACAGGGCAAGACTCCATCTCACCAAAAAAAAAGAAAAAAAGAAAAAAAAGAAAAAAAAAAAAAGGCCTGGTGTTATTTTTAGTGTTGTAGGAATGATGCCAGTGGTAAAAAAAAAAAAAATCACACTGCTTAGTTTCAGGGATGATGATGACCTCGTCATCTCTATAACAGCCACCACCATCCCCAGCCTACAGCCCTCGCCTGAAGCCCTCACACTACTTCCTTGTATAACATCATAGGAGAGAAGTAAAGACAGGACTTGCTGCTGCTGTTTTAAGAAACTGGAGAAACGCAGACTAGAGGTGCTGGAAATAGGCAAGGCCAGGACCCAGCAGGACCAGCTCAGAGGCGGACTTGGGGACAGTCATCTCCCAGGCAGCAGGTGGAAACTAGAGTCAGAACCTGAGCCAGGTAGATTTGCTCATCTAAGATCCAACAATAACATGCATTTGTAGATCAATCAGCTTTGCTCTAAAACTCTAAAGAGTTTCTACATTGTTACTTCATTTAATCCTCAACAACCTTGAAATTTAGGTATTTGTTTTTTTATACAATGAGAGACGAAGAAGCCCAGGTTTAGAGATGTCGAATGACTTGAGCAGCTACAGAAGTTCAGTTCTCTTTCCCCCATTTCCCTAGTGATGTTTTGCTTGTTTTTTTCTTGAGACGAAGTCTCACTGTTGTGCAGGCTGGAGTGCCGTGGCACAATCTCAGCTCGCTGCACCTCCGCCTCCCAGCTACAAGTGATTCTCGTGCCTCAGCCTCCTACTCATGCATAGCTGGGACTACAGGCATGTGCTACCATACCTGGCTAATTTTTGTATTTTTAGTAGAGACAGGGTTTCGCTATGTTGGCCAGGCTGGTCTTCAGCTCCTGACCTCAAGTAATCCACCGGCATCAACCTCCCAAAGTGCTGGGATTACAGGTGTCAGTCACCGCACCTGGCTACCCAGTGGTTCTAAAATATCTCCCAATGCAATGTAAAAAATACATCAATTTTTAAAAATTCCAAATGTGGGAGTGTGACTCTGGAGGAGAGTTAAGGGAAATGTGCCTGGAAAGGGAAATAAAGCCCAAGGGCAAATATGAACCTGTTATTGAGAGTAAAAAGGATGAGAGGCCAAGGGCAGTGGCTCATGCCTATAATCCCAGCACTTTGGGAGGCTGAGGCAGGAGGATTGATTGAGCCCAGGAGTTTGATACTAGCCTTGGCAACATAGAGAGACCCTGTCTGTACAAAATTTTTTTTTTGAGATGGAGTTTTGTTTTTATCACCCAGGCTAGAGTGCCATGGTACAATCTTGATTCACTGTAACCTCTGCCTCCCGAGTTCAAGCGATTCTCCTGCCTCAGCCTCCCGAGTAGCTGAGATTACAGGTACGCATCACCACACCTGGCTGATTTCGTATTTTTAGTAGAGATGGGGTTTCTCCATGTTGGTCAGACTGGTCTTGAACTCCCGACCTCAGGTGATCCCCACACCTCAGCCTCCCAAAGTGCTGAGATTACAAGGGTGAGCCATTGCACCCAGCCTGTACAATTTTATTTATTTATTTATTTATTTATTTATTTGCCAAGTGTGGTGGTGTGCACCTGTAGTCCCAGCTACTCAGGAGGCTGAGGTGGGAGGATCACTTGAACCTGGGATGGTGAGGTTGCTGTGAACTATGATTGTTCAGCTTGGACAACAAGTGAAACCTTGTCTCAAAAAAAAAAAAAAAAAAAGGATAAGAGCTCAATTTTCCGAAAAAATATCCACGCTATCTGACCTACCACCCTGGCTTAGTAAAGGGTATTGCCATTATGTTTCTAGCTCAGAGTTCGCAATCCACTGCCATAGCCCCAGTTACTATCACCCAAACCTGTTATCCAAGTGTCGTCTTCATGGACAGAATATGTTGCATTTAGCAGCCGCATTATGATAATAGAGTTCCCCCGCAACGGAACTATTGTTACTTCCAGCATTAGACGCAGGCATTAATTTACATATACCGCATACACATCACTGGAAACGAGCCTGAGTCCAGATTCTCCTTTTGCAGAGAGATTTGATAGGCCCTGGATGTGGATGCGGGGCTTCACATCCTGATACCCGCCATGACCATCCATAATGCACAATGTGGAAAATGCCCTCCAAGGAAACCGGGCTGTTGTGTGTGAACCTAGTGAGCAGGCATAGAAACAGGAGGGCTAGATTAGAGCCTGCTCTATAGCGTTTTGATGTTTCCCCAGCCGCTGCTGAGGCTCTGAGAGCTGATCAAAGGTACCTCTGCAGGCTCAAATTAACACAGAGTTAGTGAATCAGGCCAGCACCTGCCTGCAAATGGCAGCATATTTCACCAAATCAAGTTAATCTTTTCATCAAGGCAGGAGGTGGCAATCCTTTCATAAAACTTTCACAAGTTAGGTTTATTCCTGTTGTACCTTAACTTTCTGAAGGAAAAGCAATGAAGGGCCTGTTGAATTTTCCTCCCTTGGAGGTACGTATTTATTTTAAAGCTGATCTTTACCTCATGGTGTATACCATTGAAGACCTCCAGCCCTAAAGAACTTGCCTTGTTTCAAAAATGGTGGAAGTTTTGGGGTTGAAAGAGAAGAACGGGAAGGCATTGTCATAAATCTTCACTTTCCTTTTAATGCAGGTGGGATTTATAACTTCAAGTATCTGTATAAGAGCAGTGCCTCACCTCTATTTGGGGAAATATAGCTAAAAAGCCACAATTTTTGCAGAGAGAAAACAGAAAGGCGCAGCACAGAGTAAACTATAGCCACTAGGATAGATCGAAAGATTCTAACGGAGTTCAAATAAAAAACAGAAACTTACTTAAAAAAAAAAAAAAAAAGATACTAGCCTAAGGCTGCAGGCTCAGAAAACTGATACCTACAAAGGGAAATGAAATGCATTGAATAATAGATTAAGTGTTAAGTTAATACTTACGCAGAGACGTTTCAAAACAGATTTCTTGCCTTGGAGGAGTTCATTATTTCAGGCATTGGCTAGTCATAAGACTTAGGAAACCAAGAGGATGTGTCAGATCCTGCAAGTCTCTCCAAGAAGCAGATGTGGTCACAAGGAAATGGAATGGGGGAGGGGAGGAAGGAATTTGAGAGAGCAGAAAAATAAGTTGAGATATTTGGAAAATAGAGCTTGCATATGATCATCTGACAAAAAAAACCCCAAATTTTTATTGAAAAATATAATAAAAATGGAGACAGTTCCAAGTTGTTTCATTTCGGGGATAGGGTGTGGAAAGAGTGTGAGCTCACAGAATCACCCCATGAGTGTGGGCCCCATTACAGCTGGTAACCACAGACAAGCTGAACTTTGTAGAGTCTCAGTTTTCTCAGCTACACTAATGGGAATAAAACATCCCATTAGGGTTGTGAGGACTAAATATGTATATATGGTATTCAATAAATACAATAATAATAAATAATAATTTAATATAAGGTGTTTGATAAATATATCTTTTCCTTCTCAAATTATCCAACACTTTCTTTTTTTTAATTATTATTATTATACTTTAAGTTCTAGGGTACATGTGCATAGCGTGCAGGTTTGTTACATATGTATACTTGTGCCATGTTGGTGTGCTGATCTAACACTTTCTTTCACTCAATACTGGGTTTACAGATGATACTGGAAAATAACACTATAATGGAAAGGACTATTTTTATTTATCTATTTGTTTTTGAGATGGAGTCTCATTCTTGCCCAGGCCGGAGTGCAGTGGCATGATCTCCTCTCACTGCAACCTCCACCTCCCAAGTCCAGGCGATCCTCCTGCTTCAGCCTCCCAAGTAACTGGGATTACAGGCATGCACCACCGTGCCCTGCTAATTTTTGTATTTTTAGTAGAGATGAGGTTTCACCATGTTGGCCAGGCTGGTCTCGAACTCCTGGCCTCAAGTGATCTGCCCACCTTGGCCTCTCAAAGCACTGGGATTATAGGCATAAGCCATCATGCCTGGCTGGGCTATTTTTTTGTTTGAAGTTTCTTACTTTTAGTTTTTCAGTTAACAAAAGTATATATTTATAGTATACAACATGATGTTTAGATATATGTATACATTGTGAAATGACTGAATCAAGCTGTCAGAGAATTTAAAATAAATGATGTTCTAGATTGTATAGATTTTTTGTACAAGCAGGCTAGGGGAAAAAATGTTTTGTTTTGTTTTCTTTCGAGACAGGGCCTTGCTCTGTTGCCCAGGTTGGAGTACAGTGGTGCAACCATGGTTCACTGCAGCCTCAAACTCCTGGGCTCAAGCAATGCTCCTGCCTCAGCCTCCCAAGTAGTTGGGACTAAAGGCGCACGCCACCATGCCTGGCTAACTTTTTATTTTTTTGTAGACAAGATCTTGCTATGCTGCCCAGATCAGGAAGCCCCCATGCTTAGCTGGGAAAAGATGTTGACTAATGTCATACACGTTGGCTTGTCACAGAATCATTCAAGTAAATCAAATTTCAAAATGAAAATCAGGCTAGGCACAGTGGCTCACACTTGTAATCCCAGAACTTTGGGAAGCCGAGGCAGAAGGATTGCTTGAGCTCAGGAGTTTGGGACCACCAGCCTGAGCAACACAGCAAGACCTCATCTCTATAAAATTTTAAAAGCTAGGCCTGGTGGAGCTCACCTGTAGTCCTAGGTACTCAGGAGGCTGAGGCAGGAGGATCATTTGAGCCCAGGAGCTCAAGATTGCAATGAGCTATGACCATGTCACTGCATTAAAGCCTGAGTGACAAGCAAGATCCTGTCTCAAAACAATAACCATCACCACCAAAAAATCCCTGAAAATCACTGGGAAGAAATTAAAAGCAACAAAACATTAATAATCAGACTTGGTAACAAGTCAACAAGTTGTTTTGACTTGTTAAACAGGATAATTTTTTAGAAGAGGCATATGTAAAAATTTAATGTGTACCTTTTGTTGCGTTTCAACCTATTTACAGTCTCTGAAAGCCCTATCCTCATATTACAAATTATATGGAGAGAACTTATGCCTTTAGAGTATTAAAATATGTTAGCAAAAATTTGAGACAAGATAGGACAATTGAATTTGTCCTAAGATCATAAGTTAGAATGATCTGATCAAATAAGAATATGTTCAAGTTTCAGTAATTTTCTTTATAAAGAAAATAGTTTGGAGGCTGGGCACGGTGGTTCACTCCTATAATCCCAACACTTTGGGAAGCCAAGGTGGGTGGATCATTTGAGGTCAGGAGTTCAAGACCCGCCTAGCCAACATGGTGAAACCCTGTGTCTACTAAAAATACAAAAAAACAGCAGGGCATGGTGGCACATGCCTGTAATTTCAGCTACTTGGGAGGCTGACGCAGGAGAATCGCTTGAACCTGGAAGGCAGAGGTTGCAGTGAGCCGAGATCAAGCTACTGCACTCCAGCCTGGGTGACAGAATGAGACCCTGTCTCAAGAAGAAAAAAAAAAAAAAATAGTTTGGAATATTTTTTAAAAACAAAACAAGCTGACACTTCCTAGAGTAACAGTTTATCTTCTGAAATCTCTCCATGGTATTTTCCTTACCTGTATGTTAAATGTTTGTCTATAAACACGTCCCTTCTAAACCTGAGTAAATTTCCATCATTGGATTTGGTTTCCTTTGTAAGTCACCCACAGTGTGCTTCAAAGGTTGCACATTCTATTGATGTCTATAACACATTTCATTCAAAAACCCCGTTTCCTTGATATTTAGTTAAATCCCTGTACTACTTATTATTTTTATTCATTGATTTCTCCTGCTTCCCTTCTTTGCCAGCTGTGCTATTGTAACCATTAACCCTAAGTTACTGCTCTTCTTTCAGCCACAAAGCGTTTATTGAACGTCTCTCTTTTCAGCCTCTGAATCATAAAACTCAGCCCAGAACATAGCTGTTTTTAATTAGAGGTCACGATTTTTGGAGGTTAAGACTTGACACATTCTCCTGTTAATGAGCTTAATGAGACCTAAAACTGATCTCTAAACATTGGTTTTTGCTCTCTGGACAGTTTCCAGAGATAAATTTTACTTTTTGATTTAGTACAAATGAATATTTTGTATTCCTGCAGTGTTTTGGGGTCTATCACTCAGAGCCTTAGCTTTACGTATGGTATGAGTTATGTGTATATAGTCCCAAATATCAAATTTATGCTAAACTCTAATTGAACAAGCTGACCTGGGTGACAAAATAATTCTACAGCAAATTACATTTCTGTAAGACAAATTACATTTCTGTAAGACTCTAATTTTCAGTCCTTCTGGCCAAACAAAAAGACTACAAAAACAATTTTGTTTTGTTTTTAGGTCTGGAAAAAGAATGGTCAACTCCCCATGTTCTGGATAAGGAGAGAAACAATGGCTGATTTAAAGAATTATTTAAGGCAATGGTTCTCAATCTTGTCTATGCATTGGAATGACTAAGAGATCTAAAAATTCCCAACTCGAGGCCACAGTATTTTTATTTTATTTTATTTTATTTTTTAGCTTTCTAGGTGATTCCACTGGTGTCCAGTTAAGTTTGAGAACCACTGATTTGGAGTTTCAAAGTAACTATAGTAAAATTCTAGTTTCTAGTAATACTGGATTTTTTTTTTTTAATTCCTTTTTCAGACTAATTCCCCCCGGGTAACAATCATAAAGTGTGAATGAACAAAAAGTTAAACAAACAAAAAGCTAGTTGAAGGCTTGAAGAGTAACCAAAAGCAAAAACTGGAGGGTCATCTCCCCCTAAAAGAAGAGAACTTCAAGATGTACAAGTTTGTACCTTTATGGCTGAAGGCAGTTCTCATTCTTCAGAAGGTTACGGGTGGCAGAAAGCTGCAACTTCAGTGGCTTGAGATGTCAAGGACAGAAATGGGGTGGGTAGAGCAGAGCAAAAGTTAAGAAAGTTAGGAGAATAATTCTGGAAAGAGGGGAACTGAAGAAGGAGCAAATCTTAACCTCTGAATAGAAATTTTGTTCAAATCCCTAGTTGGTTTGTGCAGCATGGGAGACGCCAGTGGCCCCACTTAAAGGCAGCAGCCGGAAGCTGCAAACTAATCAGAGACTTCAGCTGTGATTCATTACACGATAGTTTGAAGTTGCAGTTCAGGTGAACGAGCTGCTTGAGGACAAAAGTTAACGGTTCAGAGGAATGTAGCTGAATCCATAGTCTTTATTGCTGTACCATCCATATTGTCCAGCATATAATAAAAAATCACTGGACGAGTGAAAAAGAAAAAAGTGACCCCCATACAGAAGTGAAATACAGTCAATGGAAACTGATTCTGATTGGGACATGTTACAATTAGCAAACAAGTATTTAAGGCAGCTATTATAAATGCTTATAAGGATATATATTCATAATTAGTAATGAGCAATCTCAGAAGAGAATTAGGAATGCTAAAGAGCCAAATGGAAATTTTTTCCATGTGAAAAATACTATAACTATAATGAAAGTCCACTGGATGAGTTCATCTGCAGACTGAAGACAGAAGAGTTAGTGAATTGCAAATAAATTATACAAATTATTCAATCTAAAACAGAAACAAGACTAAAGGAAAAAAAAAGCTTCAGAGACATGTAGGACAACCTCAAGTGATCTAATGTAAATTTGCTGGAGCTCTAGGAGACAGGAAAGCAAGAAATAAATTGAAAAAATGGCCAAAATTTCCCAAGTTTGATTTTACAATAAATAAAAATAAAAACACAGATTTACAGATCCAAAAGCTCAATGAACCCCCAGCTAAATAAGTACAAACTATATGTAGGCACATTTTAGTGAAACTGCTAAAATTCAAAAATAAGACAGCCAGAGAAAGACATTATACATATAAGACTAATGATACAAATGACAGACAGCTGATGTCTCATCAGAAACAATGGAGGTCAAAAGACAATAACTGCCTTTACGTGCTGTAAGAAAAAAAGCTATCAACCCAGAATTCCCCATCAGTGAAATGATCCTTCCAAAATTAAAGTGAAATAAAGCCATTTTCCATGAGCTCATTTTCAAAGCGTTTCAATGAGCCTAAACTTCTCACAAGCAGTCCTGGACTACAACTCTCAAAGAAATCATTCAAGCTGAAAAGGAAAGACCTTAGATGTCACTCAAATCTATAGGAGACAATGAAGAACATCAGAAATGGTCAATGTTTGGCAAATATAAAAGATACATACATTCTTTTTTCTCTTAATCATTTGAATGATGCTCATTTTAAGTGAAAATGATAGCATCGTACTGTTGTGTTTATCATGTATGTAGCTGTAAATGTATGTGAAAAACGAAGGAAGAGAGGGAGGGTGAATGGAACTATACTGTTACAAGGTTCTGTATTTTATATGAAGCTGTATCATATTAACCCTAAGTGGATTGCAGTAGGTTAAACATGTATGTTGTAATACCCTAGAAGAACCATTTTAAAAATATGGTGTATAGTTTATAAACCAATAGAGAAAACAGAAAACTGTACTTGTACCCCCTAAATCTATAAAAATAGGCCGGGCTTGGTGGCTCATGCCTGTAATCCCAGCACTTTGAGAGTCTGAGGAGGGCAATTCACTTGAGGTCAGGAGTTCAAGACCAACCTGGGCAACATGGTGAAATCCCATCTCTACTAAAAATACAAAAGAAGTAGCCGGGCATGGTGGTGCATGCCTGTAATCTCAGCTACTTGGGAGGCTGGGTCACAAGAATCCCTTGAACTCAGGAGGCGGAGGTTGCAGTGAGCGAAGATCACGCCACTGCACTCCAGCCTGGGTGACAGAGCAAGATCCTGTCCCAAAAAAAAAAAAAAAAAAGAACACTTTTTTAAAAAGAAAAATTAAAACAAAATCAGAGAAAAAGACATTATATATATGAGAATTATATATATGAGAATAATGATATTCTCATATATAATATCTTAATATGATATATAATATATATCATATACAACAATAAATGATATATAATATATAATGACATGATATATATGAGAATAAAAACATTCAACCTGAAAGAAGGCAGGAAAAGAGGAGCAAAGAAAAAAGCCAAATGGTAAACTCAGTCTAAACATATCAATAATTACAGTAAATGTAAATTGACAAATGTTAAGTAAAAGGCAGAGATCACTAGACTAAATAAAAAAGCCAGACCCAAACTACATGCAATGGGATGAACTTCAAAAACACAAATAGGTGAAAAGTAAACAAATTAAAAAGATATATTGCACCATGGAAATTATAAGCATAAAAATCATTCCTATTTGGCTTTGATATGAACAGCTTTTTACATGTATCTTTTCAATTAAATGTACCTGTTTTTAGATAATGGATTACATTCATTCAACATCAGCTATTATCAACCATGATCTGCAACAACCTTAATAGGGAAAAAATGAAGTAAAACATAGGGAATTTAAGGTGACTTCGTTTTTCTTTTAAATGAGTCATATGGCTCCTTTCCTTCCCCTTCCAGTATGAGTGATGAAACACTGTTTAACAGGGCAAGCCTTTTAGGACTTGCTCATTTCCCTCACCTATGCTAAAGCAAAATGTTCAGCCTTTGATCTAGCTGTTGGAGCAAGTAATGATTCTTGATCACCTTTGCGTCATTCATTTTTATTAATGTTTATTTTGTTCCTTGTATTTACTTTTCTAGTACTTTTTGGGTTTTTGTCTATTTCTGTGACTCTCTGAGGTGGGGCCAGACCACTCTAAGCTGATGTGCCCCACCAAAGCTGCACCCCACAGGCTAGAGCACATTCCCTCACTTCATTTTCTTATACCTCTCGGTAGTCATCAGCAGTTTTCTTCTTTCACTTACAAGAAAAGTCTTTTGAGTTTAGCTCTTTCTACAGTAGGGACTTTCTAAAATAGTTTCAAAATTAGACAAATTTGTGAGTAGGATTTTTCTACATTCTTTAAACAATACTGAAGCTCCGATGTTCCCTCACACTTAGACAATTCATAGCTGGGGCAGGGCTGGAAAGAACATGACTGTAACAACAAAGAAAGCTCGTACTAAGCATGACTACAAAGAATGGTTTTGTGGCATGTGACAAATCTGCTCAACCATACAAGTGAAAGGAGCAACACCAATTCCCTTCTGGCCATCTGGGCTTTATAAGTGATTGTCTATCCCAACCAACTCCACTTGTACATAGCACCATTTTTTCACAAACTGTGACCTTGGAAAATACTCACCTAATAAACGAACAATCCCGCCATAGACAGAACCCCACTGTCTATTTCATCATTTTAGACAACATTTTAAGATGTTTTAAAAGGTAGTTTCTCTGCAAATACTATGCTATATTTGAATACAAATGTCTTAACTAAATGTACCACTGAACAAAGGTTAAAGGGTAACATGGAAAAAGGGCAAGAGATTGCTTGGGTTGTTTTCTTCTGTAAGCTTAGCAATAACCGGATGCTTCAAGACTTTTCTTTACAACACGGCCATGTTTTAAACTATGCAGGACAGATCAGTAAGGGATTTAGTGGCTAGCTAAACACTGAAATGATTCATTTCAATTTGCCATGCAGTTTAAGTAAAGCTCTAAGGGCCTACTATGCCTCCTATCAAGAGTAAATATCACACATCCTGTTTATGCAAACTGGCTTGTTGTCCACAGGTTTTCAAAGAGCTGTTGACACCCCCTAACACTGCACCCTACCCCCTCAGCTTCCTGCTCACTGGGGTGCTATATTCCTCCTCATTTTTAAGAAGCGCCTCCCTCAACAGAAATACTCTGAATTACAACAATTTTTAAAGAAAATACTTTATTGTCATGAAAAAAAGGCATCAATCAACTAGATTCATACTTGTTTGAAAAAAAATTGAAAATTTATTAATTAGACAGTATGTGGGCATCCTGTTCCACATGGGAATGAGAAGATGCTATAGGTTCTCTAAGTATTGCACAGTCTGAAAAAATAACAAAAAAGGGTAAGGGGAGGAAAAAAAAAAAATCACATGATATTGGGAACCATCTCACATTATGAATAATCTACCAAGAAACATTGAAAAAAGAAAACCCTTTGTTTCTACAGTAGCTTTGAGTTTATAGTTCTTGGAATGACTGTATTCCATTGAAGACATCTCAGTAACAGGAAGCTGTTTTAGCAATCCCATGTGCAAATATTAATAAAAAATATATAAAATAATGCAATTCATCTCTTGCCTTCACCCCGGCAATCATGACATTTCTGAGAACTGTTTTGCTTGAAAATGGGTTAAGCTGTAAGTTTTGCCTGAAGCTCCATCTCTGCAGCCCGTTTGAGTGCAACATCCACTAGAAGCTGAAATCCACTAAAGTCCTGGTTGAGGTCCGGTGGAGTAGGGGGAGGAGTGTTGAAAAGACCACTCTGTGTATTTGTACTTGGTCCAGATTTACACGTGTCCTCTGGGTACATGAGAGAGGTGTCTGTAAAGTTGTTGGCCGCTATCTGCTGTATATCTGTGTTGTGTCCCACACCAACTGACTGGCAGAGAGAGAAAGGGACATCTTTCAATGCAGTCACAGTGGTATGGCAGATCACCGATGGACGAGCCAAAACTGATCCCGGGGATGACGGCTTAGGAGACAGTGGCCTCCCGAGGGTTGGGTTTGGCCCAGCTGTACAGGAATGAAAAGGGGTCTCCTCTAGAGCTGGCATGAAGTTTTTGATGCCCATCACGGACTCCACAGAGCTCGTGTCAGAAATCTTGGCCCCACGGCGGGAAATTGTGAACTGATTTGGATCTTTGCCATCCTTTCTCAGCATGTCAGGGAGGAGCCTGCGGCGGGCGTTGATGAACCAGTTACAGACCTGAAATCATATCGGTATGCTTTAACACTTTACTCATTCACTCAGCCAGCGGGTTCTGAGAACGTTCTATGGGGTACCTAATTGATCTTGCTCTCTGTATTAAAGAAAGCATGAAAAGGCTTACCTGAACTTACAATGCTATTTCAAGGTATTTGAGCTCCGCCAAGAAAGCAAGCTATCTCCTGTCATAAACCTTCTAATTTCTAATACAAATTTCCTTCTTTGTCTCTTCATACTTAAACCTTTTCAGGATGAAGAAAAAGATATAAAATCTCAAATGCTTAAAAATGATTTGAGAGAGAGGTTTACCTTTTAACTCTCCCCATTTTAACCTATCACCTACTGCCCCAACATTTAAGTTAATCAACTACAGGAACACCTCTCCTTATGAAAAGGGCCACTCCTCCCAGTAACTGATTTTTCCCCGTTCAAATGACTATGTCAACAGACAGAACATGAATAACCTCACTGAAGTCGTCCTTGTTTAAATATCAAACCAGTTTCCTGGGCAATAGAGTAAGGTTTAACCTCCTTTTAATGTCTGTTGCATAAAGGAAGGTTCTTTTAGGCATTAAAGGAAATGTTATCTGACAGATGACTGTCAAGTGTTTCTGTGTTCTCTAAATAGCTAGTTATTAGCTTTTAACACTATCAAGTTTACAATAAAAAGATATTCCTTCTGTCTTTGAGTGGAAAGGAGCTTAATGACTTGACACACAGGAATGCCATAAAATGACTTTGAAAATAAAAATGCATCTGTAAACCTCATGCTCTCTTTCTTTACCTGTAGTGTAGACAGGTGTGTTTGCTGGGACAGCAATGCTTTCTCTTGCTCGGAAGGATAGGCATTGTAACGATGCTCATACAGCCAATCCCGAAGAATCTGCACAGACTCCTTGGGTAGGTTGCCCCTTCTCCTTCTCTTGCCTGAGCCAGCGGATGAAGAAAGGTCCAAGGGAATGTCCATGCTGTCCTCATCCTCAGTCTCACTGCCAGATGCTGCAACAATACCTAGGAAAGGACAAAGGCCAGTTGTCAATTGCTCTATAAGCACAGCAACTACTGCAAAGCTCACTTTGGCTGACCATTCAGTGTAACCATGCTTTCCCAACAACTGAGAGCGAGGGGAAGGAGCAGTGTTTTCTGTCCTGAATTCAGGGTACAAGTAAAAGTAATTTGACTAACACCACATGGGAGGTTCTCAACCAAATGCGAGACGCCTTTTCTCAGCCACTTTCCTCTAGGATTCATTAACTTCTCACATTCCTTTTGAATGATGCTCAGAAAACTCTTTTGTCTAATCATTGGAGGAGACAAACTGCACCCAAATGAATAACCTGCCACATTGAAAACAGGAAGGGTGCTGTAGCAGTTGGAATGTGCCTACCAACCTTCCTTCTAAGATCAGTGCTAGCCAGGAAAATCAGCCTCACCAGTATCCTAATGTACATTTAAAATGTTACTCTTCCTCCTTCCTCTACTGAAGGTTTGAAATAAAAGGGGGCACTTGCACATTGTTTTCCACGGATACAAGGAAGGAAAATTACATACTACATTGAACCCAGTTAGTATTCTAAAGGTAAAATACATGTTAAAATTTTCTGCTAACACCATGCATGGTCATTGCTTATTCATTGCTACCTACATTTATTCAAAGTTAGACATCTACATTAAATGGGCAGTACCAGTCACCTTTTATTAAATACAACTACTGATGTTTTCAGTTTCATCACACAAAAATATTTTTCTACTACTGGTACTTTGGTAAGGTCAAAAGATGCCTAATACTAAATGAATTAAAAATGTCTCCTAAATTTCAGTTACCGGTTTGATCTCAATCTAGAATAGAATACTACATATCAATAAGCAGAGTTCAGTCTTAAATGATTACATGACAAAGGAAACTGAATATGCAAGCCCCAGAGGAAGCTCTTTTGGCTGTAAGTACTTTAATCCTGCCAGAAATTTTAAGAATTCACAAGCCATAGAGAATATTTAAATCACAGATGGACTGGATTCAATAAAGCTTCAGACCTGGCCTTTACAGATATTTAAACATCATTCTGAACTTAAAAAAAAAAATTAAATAACAAACGCTATTAACTCCACCTTTCAAAAACTACAGCAGGCTATTCCGAATGACTAAAGAAATACATTCTTTTGCTTGTAGACAACCTAGAATCTTAAAAACAGAAATGAATTACAAACAATGGCATGCTTGAAAAAAATCAGCACTTCTATATTAGGGGAAGTAATTACAATAACAAAAAATGTAAAGGTATGCATTTTTAGCTTCGTATGCTTTCTTTCCTCTGTAGTATGTAATTTTGGTTGAAAATATGACTTGACCTTAATTGAGCCAGTTCACCTTGACAGGAAATAAAAATGGAATATTCCTCTTAAGCTAAACACCATTTTCTTTTAAAGGAATTTTTCCCACCCGTGTAATTGACTCTGACTTGGTGACACATTTTTAGTTTTGGACTGCAGGGGGCAGAAGGTGCTGCAGGGTATTCCTACAAAAGGCAGAACTCTCCAGACAAAGTAAAGCAAGTTCTAACAAAGAGGTGGATGATCTTGCAAATTCACTTTAGCTCGCGGCTTAATAAACAGCTACAAATAAACCACACAAGAATCCTAAGTTTTAACTGCTGTGTATTTGAAATTTCCCTCCTCTGATGATTTAAGTTTTTGAAGTTTTTAAAAACTGCCCATTTAAAACTGAAACTACTTTCACTATTGACGAGCCTTTCAAACCCATATTGAAATTTGGGTGAAAAACTATTAATGAAAAAGCTTAAAGAAATTACAGCTGGGTTCCTGTCTCACACTGGCTTTGATAATTAAAGAAATCGAACTTTTAAAAAAACGTGTCAAGTTAATTAAATGACTAAAGCAAACCTGAATACAGCAATTTGTTTCAACTCTCCAACATCTGAAAAGCCAGACATTCTTCTCAAGCCTATTATCTCCCTCCGTTTTTTAATCTAGAAAAAGTGTGAAAATTTGCTCATTGAACAGTGAATTCCCAACTGTAAGTTGGTAATCACAGAGTTTGAAACAAAAAAAGCCCCTGAAGCCTGCCCTTTGATCTGCTTGCCTAGTTTGACAAGAAGGCTGATCTTTCAGAATAGGTTAGTGACACACAAAAGCAGGTTTCAGTTAAGCAACACCAAACTGCAGCGCGACTTTTCAGTTCATTTAAATAAATGAATGCCAGGCCTCTGGAACTCTTAACAAATATTTCCAATATGTGCACAAAAGCTGAAGTAACAGGAAGTTAAAACTTCAGTTCCTTGGCTACGCCAGCTGATATTTCACTGCAGTAAAACCACGTTTGCTGCTGTCAGGACTGTTTTCATTAAAACTCTCCCTCCTGGTTGTGGCTCAGCTTGGAAAAACAAAGACTTTTTCCCTCCTTACTCATTTCCTATTGTAACAGCGCTTTTGAAAAGTTTCCCGGTTAAGACTTGTTTCCAAACGTGTTGCTTTGCTTACACTTTGAAAAATGTGGCGGTGGGGAGGGTGGGGGCAGAATCACAAGTTTCGTTCACTCTATCCACATACAAGGAAATGTTGTGTGGAAAGCCACAACATGGCCTGAGGATCCCACTGCTCTAAGCAGCGACCAACTTGTTCCTGCACTTTCTTTTTTTTTCTTTTCTTTTTTTTTTTGAGACGGACTTTCGCTCTTGTTGCCCAGACTGGAGTGCAAATGCCACAACCTCGGCCTCCCAGGTTCAAGCGATTCTCTTGCCTCAGCCTCCCGAATAGCTGGGCTACAGGAATGAACCACCACGCCCGGCTAATTTTGTGTTTTTAGTAGAGACGGGGTTTCTCCATGTTGGTTAGGCTGGTCTCGAACTCCTGACCTCAGGTGATCTGCTCGCCTAGGCCTCCCTAAGTGCTGGGATTACAGGCATGAACCACCGCGCCCGGCCCTGCACTTTCTTTTCTGAGTAGGTCGGTAACATCATGATGAGACAGGGAGGCCGGGAGACACTGGTTGTGAAGAGACTCGAGAAATAACATCGATGGGAAAAATCGAGGTGCAGTTAGGAAAAAGCAAATTTAACCCAGCAAATTTCCTGACCAGAAGTTCTCCTTTGGGCCGGGAGCACTCTCTCTTGCCTGTAATCCCAGAACTTTGGGAGGCCAAGGCGAGAGGATTTCTTTAGCCCAGGAGTTCAAGGCCAGCCTGGGCAACATAGCCGGACCCGGTCTCCAGGATAAAAAGAAAAAAAAAAACAAACCAGTATCTCCTTGGGAGAAGCAACAGGAATCGAACACCCAAGCCACCAAATCCAAGGTGTGGTTGGCGACCCCAGCCAAAGAGCAATCCCAAAGCAGGAATTCAACAGTTAAAAACTGGGAGCAAAAAGGCTTAGTGGATTTTCCTTATCGATCCTTCTGATTGTTTTTAAGCCATTTTAGGAGGTCTTTTGGCGTCACTCTCGGCTTTCTGGGAGGACACACTATTATCACAAACCAGTCTTACCAAACCACGGGCTCAAGAATGGAGCTGAAAGTGCACTTGTTTCAAGAGAACTTGAAAAGACTGCGGACTTTTATACCACGGACAGTAAGGCGGGCCCGACTTCCTCAGGAGTCTTTCCAGAGCCGACGGGGAAGGCTCCCCGCTCCCAGGTAGTTTTAGAGGAGGACTGCGGAGGAGCACGGCGAGAGGGAGGGGCCCAAGGAGCTTTTGTTCTTCAGAGTTCCTCAGCCTCAAGTGAAATAGGCCGGCCCGCATACTGCACGAGTTAGCACAAGCAAAGGAACTCCAGGTCCCAATAAACTAGAAATGAGGCCGTGAATCCCACGTTCTCAGGGTCCTGCCCACCCCAGACTACTAGCCAGGGAAACCTAAAAAGGGAAAGAAACCCGGGTAACCTCGGCAGCCTCGGCTCCCCCGACGAGCCCTGAACCAGTCGCAAAGTTTCCCCTTCAGCCCGTCACCTTTCATTGTTTCCATGAGTCGGCGCCGGGGAGCTGGACCCTACGCGCCCTGGGATGGGGACCGCGGAAGTTCCCACCGATGCGGCCGGCGGGGCCCAGCCTTGGTCCCCAGCTCCGGGCAGAGGGCACGCGGCTGTGGGAGGCGCGCCGCGGGAGGGGCAGGAGGACCCCGAGAGTGCAAAGGGGGTCGCCAGGGAGGACCAGGGCGTTGGGGGGAGGTAGGCGAAAGTGCCGCGGGAGAGTCAGGGGGACGCCAGGAAAGCCGTGGAAAAGGAGCACTGAGGCTTCCCGAGGTGGGGGGGCGGGCCGTGGAAAGTAATCAGAGCCGCCCCCGCCAGAGCCCGAACAATGCGGGGAGCCCACCCCGGCGGAAGCCCGGCTCTGCGCTAGAATCATCCTTGAAACAGAGCCCTCACTTATTCCGGGGAGGCCCACCACAACAGACAGCGCGTCTCCCTAGACCTGTCAGTCCCCTCAAGGGTCGGCACGGCTTTCACTGGGCGTCTCGTCTCGGACGCTCCCCGCGCGTTTTCTCCCAGAGCCAATTCCCTGTCCCGAGTCCGCCCTCCGTATCGCGGGGAGGGGGTCCTTAGGGCGTTCTACCGCCAACGACTACCAGTTGATCCGAGTTTCACGTTTAATTTCACTCTCGCTGGAAAAGCCTGGCGGCAGAGAGAAGCTCCGCGCGTTTCAGGGCCTCCCACAGAAACGCAGCCGAAGGAACCCCGCTGGCCTTGCGGCTACCCCCCAGGAACGCCCCCCAGCGGGCTGGGTCTGAAAGAATGCGGAGTTCTAAACTCCAGGCGACTCCCGGGCATGCGCAGTAGCGCCGCCCCGCCCGTCCGCTTCCCGAGCGATTAACTTCTGTTTTGAACCACTCCACATAAATCACAACAGAAACGCCACCTCCAGCCCACGGCGGAACACTCGGGGGACCTCCCAACCAGGGACTCAAAAGTTAACTTCAAAAGGGACTTCACAGTCTTTGACCTTTCGGGGTGTTGTGTGTGCTTTCTTCCCCCCCGGCCTCCCCCCTCCGGTGTATTTTGTTTTTAAACCAAACTGACGGCAAGTTTTAGTTGTAAAGCTTCCAGAACGCTTCGTGGAAACAATGACAGCCTTGCTCTTTGCACTTACAACCAAGCCTGCTTGTCACATTTGGACACATTTTGACTGCATGCCGCTAGAAGCTGCTGGCCCTGGGTCCTAACTCTTCCTCCTGCCCCAAAATTCATCGTGGGAAAACTTTTAGAGACTGGGAATTTGTAAAAGTCTGGCTTTCCAGAGATGTTTACACCCGAGGGCGATGAGGGGGTCCAGAATCGCATTCCTTCTATCGTAAAAACACCACATCCCTAAAGAACACTGCTAGGGCCCGGCTGGGAGTAGGGGGGCGGCGGGGGCG
>NW_012105475.1:2361174-2362038 GCF_000951045.1 Mandrillus leucophaeus
GGGGCCTAGGAGTGGAACTTTCAGACAAAGGCGCGGCGGTCCAGCGGCCCCGGCCGCCTCGGGTCCGGATCGGGAAAAACGAGGTGGTGGGTCCTCCGTACTCGGACCCCATATCCCCAGCACGCGAGAAAGAGCGAGAAGCCACGCGGCGGCTGGGCCGAGCGTGGGGTGTCGGCGGAGACAATGAAACTTGCAGGCGCACAAACAAGGCACTGAGCGTGTTTCTTGACAACGTGCCAACAGCGTGGAGAGGCTCGCCCCACAACAGCCCCTCGTGTTGTGTCTAGCAGGAAAACAGCCGCTGCCGTTTCAGACGCAGCCTCAACAAAGAGCACGGCCGCCGCTCCAGCATGAGAGCCCCTGGGCGGAAAAGTCCACCAAGTGACTCCGCGCGGCGCGGCGCGGCCCGTCCAGCACGTTTCCCCGGACTCGCGTCTCCCGGTGCGCGCAGCCCGCGGCCGCCTTACCTTTCTTGCCTTTCATTCTGGATCTCCCCTCCCAGCGCGAGGCAAGGCTGGGGTCTGGAGGGTCCAGGAGCGGGAACACAGGGGACAAGCGAACGTCTCCTTCAGAGCCGACTCTCCCGTAACTTGTAGGACGTGCTCCAGCCGTTATTGCTAAACAGGGCGCTCTGATCCCAGGCGTCCGCTCCTTGGGTGGAATTCAAGTGACACTTGGGCTTCCTCCCGCCGGGATCTTCTGGCAGCCGGCCGGGGGCTCTCCCTCGCCCAACTCTCTCCCCTCCCCTCTCTGCTCCTTTGTTCCCTGCTCCTGCTCGGCGCACCTCGGCGCTGTCAGAGTGAGAGAGGCGAGGAGGGAAGGTACAGGAGGTCCTGCCTCCGCCCCCAGCCGCCCGCCCCGTCC
>NW_012105475.1:2362474-2367871 GCF_000951045.1 Mandrillus leucophaeus
GGGTGGCCAGGTCCAGAAACGCGATCCTTTCCGCTTGCCGCGCACTGACCGCCCGCATCCCTCGCCCACCGGTGGGGGAACCAGCCGAGCGCCCCAGGTTTCTCCCTTGGGCCTTTCTTCCCGGGGCTGGCGAGGGTGCGTTTGGTTAGTAAACTGCAATAGATGGAAAAAAGGACACCTCCCTTCTTCCCTCCTCTACCCCAGGGAAGAAAAGCCTCCCAGTCTCGTTTTTGACAGCTGTCCGGAACTCCTCTGTCCCTGCTCTAGCCGCACAGGACAGCCGCCTCACATTCAAGGGGCGGGGCACGGGAGGAAAAGTATTCGAGACAAGAACCAACTTCTTCCAGAATGCGCGGCTGCCATTGACACGCGGGCGCGGCGCGGCGCACCCTTCTCCTCCCGGGGCTCTTCCTCCAGCAGCAACAGTGGGAGGTCGGCGGGGGTGGTGGGGGGGAATGATGAGACACAGCCTCAGCGAACGTCTGTTCCCCTGGGCTAAAGCTGCGAGTTCCGGACTGGATTGCAAGGCAGTTTCGAAATCTGACACGTTGCGGACAGACACTTGTCATGCTCACATGCTCTTTAAACGTCTCTGCCTGGTGGGGACGGCAGGGCGCGCACCCGCCTCGCCAAGACTCCGCCTGACACCCCGCGTCGCCGGACCCCGGCAGCGGCCACTTTTATAGCTAAGGGGTGACCACGCTGTGGCTGCTCATCTGTTTCGGTCAACAGTGTCTGCTTTTAGGACTGGAACCCTCGTAGGGGATCCCTCCTCCCCTCCGGTATTTCAAACAGAAACTAGCCATTAAGTAAACACCCGTTCCTGTTGACTTATTTTGGTCCACATTAGGAGGGATCCAACGGGAGTTTCTTGATGAAATTGCCCTTTCAAAGACCAGATGCTGTTTGGCTGACTTTAAAGAAACGCATGCCCCTTCCTCTGGTTCTAGTTTTCGCGTGGTTACGTCCTGTTGTTTTGAAGCAAATGAACTGTCACATGCCACACAATGAGACTTCCCCCATCACTTTAAAAAAAAAGAAAGAAAAACCCCAAACAAATAAGCCCAGCAGAGGCAGCGCCCGGGTCTGCCTCCAGCCTGGGCTCTGCTGTTTTTGTTCGGTAACCTCGGTAGAGATAGATCCCGGCAGAAGAAACTCTGTGGAAATAAGATTAAACCCGAGGAGTACTGAGACGGCCAAGGGATAACTAACTCCACTTTGGAGCGTCTGTTTTAGGATTACCCCGAAAATTAGAGCCAGCCTGCCACCCTCCCTCAAAAAAAAAAAAAAAGACACCCCCGCTCCGAGAGTGCGTGGAGGCCACAGTTTAAAAAGCCTGGGTGGTTTTTCCAATTACAGGACTTAAAATGAATCAACAGGGGAAAAAAGCGTCTCTCTAAGAAGGCAGCGACCTTACGATTTTTTTCTTCTGTGGTTTGCTGACTGCTCGGCACAGAAGAGAACACACATCTAAAACGGCTCGGGGGGAACGTGGTCCTGGGGAGAAGCCACCCGCCCGGACGCTGCCCTGCAACTGCCGGGAGCACAGTTCCTTCCCGGACCTGGCTGCAGATGAATCAGCTGCTGCGCCCGGTGCGGGACAGATGTGGCGCGGGGAGGGAGCCAGCGCCCCCGCCGCCCGTTAGAGGGCCGCCTCGCTATTTCATTTGAAGGGTTGTTTGTGGCTGGGATTGGTGGCTCATATCCGCTGGGGAGCCGGGAGCGGAGGGAGGAGAGACGCAGGGAGGAGGAGCCGGGGGCCGGGCGACGCTGCGACTCCGCGGCCTGAGTGGCAGGAGCCTCGTCTGGAACCGGGCGGTTACTGGGGAGACGCTTTGTTTGCTAACTTCGAAAGCGGCTTCGGCTGCCTCGGCAGCTTTCGAAGCCACTCCACAAAACACGCCTTCGGTCGGTTTAACCCTGCCTCCCTTCCCCGCCCGCTTTGGGCAGCTCGAGAGAAAACTGTTTCCCTCTTCCCCGTGGTTCTCCTTGGCCACGCGGTGGCTCTCATTATGTACACAAAGGTAGCTTTGCTTTCGTCCAAGTGGACTTGGCTAATAATGACTGCGATTCTCAGGCAACCGAGATGAAAACCGAGAATTGCAGAGGGTTTATAGCTTGAAAACAAACTTTCCCGGGGAAGAGGGGAGGAGCGGAGACAATTAAAAGCCTCTTTCAAATTATGGGGAGGAAAAAATGGAGATGTGAACTCACCTTGGCTAGAAGTCAGGCTTGATCGGGCCAATGCACACCTTTTGCCCGAGCAAATCATATCGAAACAGTTATTAAAGCTGGCGAGGCACTCCAAAGAGAAACACTGGCACAATTCTGTGATGTAGCGAAAGCTCATAGCCCACCCGCCCCCGTAGATGCACCCCCACTGCCTCCCACCCCCCAACACTGATCCCAAACTTGTTTGGAGTTTTGAATTCTTGGTGCATTCTGGGAAGAAAGTGCTTCGGGTCAGTGCAACATAACAAAGGAAACAGCCTCAAAAAGGTGGGATTCAGATACCAGCAATTGCTTAGGGTATTTGTTGACTCGTTTTTCTCGAGGTGGAAAAGCAAGTTTCAGTTCTAGCTCTGTTAGTCCCTTCCAGTCTCAGGGCCTTGCTATAAAACGGATTCAATGACTTTTAAGATTCTTTCCAGTGTTTTTTTTTTTTTTTTTAACAAAGGATATGAATTCAAATTTGCTACATATTATTTGCTGATTCATATGAATGTTAATTGAATTGGGAAATTGCTTAAGTAAAATTGAGGCGTTGCTTGGTGCTGGTGGAGGCTGCTGATAAACGTTTTTCACCATTTTTTTTTTCTCTCTAGACACACATAGTTCCTTTTGGTGTCTTATCTTTTAAAGTTGCCTCAAGGCCAAGCAAAGAAAGTTATTAAAAAGTTAAGTTACTTTTCACAGCCTGCAAACCCTTCAAAGGCAAGAACTCAAATAACCAGAAAAGTGTACTAATAAATGCACTTAATATGATTGGTTTTTGATGCCAGGTCCACCAGGTGAAGATTGGAGGATGTGTTTGTTTCTTCTATTCAACAACAATTGATGAAGCATGATTTCCATCAAGGACTGTGTTCTAGGTGGAGAAAGGGTGACTCACCCAGTCATTGGATCTCTTTTACTTCCAGTCTCTGGAAGGCAGATCTCTTTATAAAATATGCAGACAGCTAGGCTCTAAACACTGGACAAGAGGTCTGTGATCATCCAGTCACATCTCAGGTCAGAGGGTCTTGGACTGCTTAAGAAAGAGCTGACCATTGTCTTAAGAGCCTGGGGCTGGCTTAGAGCCATCTTGAGGTGATTTTATCAGCCCCATCAGGATAATTCTCCTCGTCTTCCTTGCATGAATAATGTAACTGGTGCTACTACTTTTGTTTTTAGTCACTTTTCCTAGCCTGCACTTCCCTTCCCAGCCATCCTTTCTCCTCTGTAGCCAAGTCATCACTTCTCTTTACCTAAACGAGTTTTGGGATCCAAGGGATAAAACAGAAAGGCTGGGCGCTGTGGTTCACGCCTGTAATTCCAGCACTTTGGGAGGCTGAGGTGGGTGGATCACCTGAGGTCAGGAGTTTGAGACCAGCCTGACCAATACGGTGAAACCCCATCTCTACTAAAAATACAAAAATTAGCTGGGCGTGGTGGTGTGCGACTGTAGTCCCAGCTACTTAGGAGCCTGAGACAGAAGGGTTCTTTGAACCTGGGAGACTGAGGTTGCAGTAAGCTGAGATCGCGCCATTGTACTCCAGCCTGGGTGACAGAGCAAGACTGTCTCAAAAACAAAAATAAAAACAAAAAACGGAAAGATAATTCCTTTAGCACAGGCTTCATTCTCCTTATTCTCAACATCTTGTGTCTACATTATTCTTTATAGTTTATGAAACACTTATTTAATCTCATTTAATGCCCAAACTAGTGATGTTATTTTTTTTTAAAAGTCAGGATCACTTAACACATCCAAATACAACAAAGTTAAAAGGCATAAAACTGGGTACCAAACATAAATTATCTGATTATAAATCAAGTGGTCTCTGGGAAATCCTGTCATTTCAGAAGGTCAGATGGATGTGGAGGGCAGAAACTGACCTCAGATTATGCCAGGGATACCAGGGCCTCCTGAACACTGTGGGAGGTTGTGCTCTGAAACCTCCTGCCTCCAGTTCTACAAGAAGCTCTCTTCCAGTCTGTCTACTTTTTAAAATTGCTTTTCTTCTCATTTTTTAACTACAAGAAAAGTTCTCAAAAATTCAAGCAAGAAAGAATATACTAAGTGAGACATGGCCGACCTGGTAACTGCCCCTTCCATTCTTCATTTAGGCATTTGTATATTATGCACAGATGTAATGGGATTTCCATTGTTGTTTGTTCCCAAGTCCCTTCTGCCCGGGATGCTCCTTCACCGCTTGTTGCTCGTCTGACAGTTTCTCACCAGTCAAGGCTAGGCTTAAATGTTACTTCTTAGAGGAGTCTTCGCTGATCACTTGACCTAAATTAGGTAGCCCCACTGCTATCGTGTAGCTCGGAGGTTCTCAATCATAGCCCTATTGACATTTGGGGCTGGGTCATTCTTTCTTGTGGGGCTGTCCTGCACATTGTAGGGTATTTAGCAACATCCCTGGACACTAACCAGTGTGTGCCAGCAGCATCCTTCCCCCAAGTTGTGACAAACACGGATGTCTCCACATGTTGGCAGATGTTCCATGGGGACAGAAATGGCAGAGGGGGATCACCCCTGGTTCAGAACCACAGATCTAGCTCCATCCTTTATTTCTTCCATAACATCACAGTTTTCAATTATTTTGCTTATTTGACTGTTGGCTTGGTTTTTTCCCTCTGACCTCTTATGCAAATGTATGTTCATTATTAAATCTTTTTTAAATTTGTTTTTTTTCATTTTAAAAAAATTTTCATTATTAAATCTTTATGCACTTAAGTGAACGGAGATCACACCACTGCACTCAAGCCTGGGTGACAGAGCGAGACTCTGTCTCAAAAACAACAACAAAAAACAAAAACAAACAAAACCTTTATGCACTTAACACAGTGCCTAACACATCATAGGTACCCAATATTTATCAAATGAATAATGCATGAAAGTGAGACTATATGGGAGCTACATGATAAGAACTTATGAACACAAAGAAGGAAACAGCAGACACTGGGGTTTACTTGAGTGGGGAGGGTGGGAGGAGGGAGAGGAGGAGAAATTTTGGGTACTGGACTTAACATCTGGATGATGAAATAGTATGTACAACACAGCCTGTGACATGTTTTCTTATGTAACAAACCTTCACATGTACCACCAAATGTAAATTCTAAGTTAAAAAACATTTTTTTAAAGACACTTTAAAAACAAATTTAAAAAAATAAAAAAAAGGGGCTGGGCGC
>NW_012105475.1:2368258-2382555 GCF_000951045.1 Mandrillus leucophaeus
AAAAAAAAAAAAAAAAAAGTACTTATTATTATTATTTTCATATTATATTGGCTGGGCTTGGTAGTATACACCTGTAGTGCATAGCGTTAGAGCCTGCAAAGCCTGGAAGTTCAAGGCTGCAGTGAGCTATATTGCACCACTGTTCTCCAGTCTGGGAGACAGAGTGAAACCCCATCTGAAAAACAAACAAACAAACAAACAAACAAAAACCGCATTATTATCCCCATCTTACAGATGAAGAAGTTGAAGTCTGTGGGACTTAATTTATCCTGCCAGTATAATCCGTGGACCAGTAATCTAAACAATACTAATATTCTACCATTTGCTTTTTCATTTATTTTCTTAGTAATGAGCATTTAATTGTTTCCAATGTGTAACTCAGCACAAAGAGATAGCACAATTACATTTGAAATATTTAACAATTGATAGAATATGCGCATCAACCAATTAGAAGAGCCCCTTCTGATTGTGTACTGGGGCATACTGATAATGAACCAGCTGGGCCCGGCAGAATGTTAGTTTGTAGGCAGATCTTTTGGGGCTTCTGTAAGCGTATCTGTATGAGTTTCTGGGAGGTGGAATAGTTGCATCAAAATGTGTTTCATTCAGAATTTTGATAGATATTGCCAAATTGCCTCCAAATGATCTTACCTATTTAAAATCTCACCAAAGTTATGTGAGATCTCTTTCTCTGTGCCCTCACTAACACTGAATATTATTAATCAATTTCCTATTTGTCTACCTCCCAGGTAAGTAAATGGAACCTAATGTTTTTATTGTTCACATTTCTTTGAGAGGGTGAGCCCATTTTTGTGTAGGTATTAGTCATTTTTATTTCTTCTTCTTGCTTATTCATAACATTAGTTTTTAAAGACTTTGTATTTATTTAATAAAAGTAGAGATATGGTCTCACTATATTGCCCAGGCTGGTCTTGAACTCCTTGGCTTCAAGGAATCCTCCCGCCTCCGTCTCCCAAAGTGCTTGGATTACAAGTTGAGCCACTGCACAATCCTGTTCGTAACTTTTGCCAAATTTTCTATTGTATTGGGTTTTTTTTGTGTCTGTTCTTTTTTCTTTTCTTTTTAAAATGATAAGAGACAGCCTATTTTTGTACTAGCTTAAAAGCTCATCTGACAAAGAGCAAAAAGCAGTGAACTAATATTATAAATGCAAGAAGGCAATGTGTCCCCATTTGTTTTAAAAAATCATTGTTTGGACTAAGTACTATATTTATAAATACAAATATATAATAAAAGACCTTCAGAATACTGCACCAGTTTTTAACTTTTTCCTTTTCTTTCCATTAAAGGATTAATTCATCCATGTTTCCATTTATCACAGTTACTTCTTCCCAAAGCTCTGGCGTAGCCATTTATAATAACAATAAAATGATGAAATATCTAGGAATAAAATTGACAAGAAATTTGTGCAAGTTTTATGAAGAAAACTTGAAAACCCCACTGAAAGACATAAAGGAAGACAAGTAAAACAAAAGACAACTTATTCTTTCTAGCAAGATGCAATAGTGAAAGTTATGTGAAGATGTTTATTCTCCCCAAATCAATCTTTAAATTCAAAGTAATTTTCATTAAAAGACCAACAGGGCTTTCTTTTTCTTTTTAATGGATGAAACAATGCCACAGTTCATTGAAATGAAAACCTCACAGCAGCTGGGGAAATTCTGAAAGAGAAGAGCTGGTGTAGGGGAAGAGATGGCCGGGGAAGCCTTCCAAAATTTAAAGCATATTTTGAAGTTTATAATTTAAATGTAAAAGTTTTATGCTGGAGAAATAATAAAGAGGAAACAATAAGGAGACAGATTAGAATATAATGGGGATTTAGATTTTGGCAAAGGTGGCTTTTCATATCAGGGATAAATTGAATTGGGATAATTGACTACCTTTGGTTAAAAAAAATAAAACTAACTCTTCATTTCTTTTTTTTTTTTTTTTTTTTTTTTGAGATGAAGTCTCGTTCTACCACCCAGGCTGGAGTGCAGTGGCCGGATCTCAGCTCATTGCAAGCTCCACCTCCCCGGTTCACGCCATTCTCCTGCCTCAGCCTCCCAGGCGCCCGCCACCTCGCCTGGCTAGTTTTTTGTATTTTTTTTTTAGTAGAGACGGGGTTTCACCGTGTTAGCCAGGATGGTCTCGATCTCCTGACCTCGTGATCCGCCCGTCTCGGCCTCCCAAAGTGCTGGAATTACAGGCTTGAGCCACCGTGCCCGGCCGGCCCTAACTCTTCATTTCACACCCTTAACGTAAGTACAATTCATCTGAATGAAAGATTGAAATGTAAAAGTAATTTAAAACGCACCTATGTATATTCTAGAATAGAAGTTCTCAAAGCAGGGTGTGTGTGTGGCAATTTTCCCTTCCAGCAAACATTTGACAATGTCTGGAGACGGTGACTACAACTGGAGAGGAGGTGTTGCTACTGGCATCTAGTGGATAGAGGCCAGGGATGCTGCTCAACATTCTACCACACACACCACAGCCCCGACAACAAGAATTCTCCTGTTCAAAATGTCAGTAGCGCCAAGGGTGAAACACATGCTTCTAGAAGAAAGCATGAGTACATATATGATCTTGGAGTGGGGAAGGCCTTTCTAATCAGAGCACAAAATCAAGAAATGATAAGAGATAAAAATGTTTATAAGTATTTTGTTTCTTAGAAAGAATTTATGTTTAAGGAAAAATTGTATAAAATTTTCAAAGGCTAAGAAACTTGGAAAAATAGTTGTAGCACACGTCAGGCACAAGCCCAACTGACTTAATTCATGAAGGGTTTATACAAACCACAGGAAAGAAAAACTCTGTGTTTAGAAAGTTGGACAGCCTGTAGATTCGTATTTCACCTAAAAACGAATCCAGATAACCAAAAAACATGGTGCAGGGGTCGTAGGCGGGGACATGAAAACTTTGTTTTGCTGTCATTGCAACAATAAGGTAAATCAGATTGAATTGATATGGAAAGATCATTAATAGATGTTAAGTTGTTTTATTTAAAAGCAAGGTATAGAGCTCTACAATATTATCCCTTTCGCAAAAAACTTTTGTATGTCTGTATTTTTCTGGAATTATAAGTGTAGAAAGATTAACAGTTACTACCTTTGGGTGATATAAGGTTGGAGAGGAAGACACCAGCCCATTCTTAGACTGACTCGGGGAGCCTACATGGTCATTTTTAATGACTAAATAGCAGTCTGTTGAAACTATGGATATAATTTATGTACTAGTGCCCAATTATTGGACATTTAGGTTTGGCTCTCATTTGTGTTAAAGGAGATTTTCACAAATCTTGTATAAAAAACTGAGCAGGGATCTGAAATGGGACACAGTTGTGTTTAGAGTGGGGAAGGCCTTTCTAATCGGGGTGAAAAGGGGTAAGTTGAAGTCTGTCTCTGGAGTCCCAGAGCCATTGGTGGTTAATCATTAGCAAATGTGAATAACCCCTAATGACACTCTGGGAGCCAATTATTCATTGTCTTTTACAAGAAATAAGAACAAATACTGTCAAACCATTTACCAATCCAAATGGCTTTGGATTTGGATGACCAAATCTGCAAAACTGGAAATGTTAATCCTGATGCAGGTAATCTTTTTTTTTCTTTTTTGAGAAAGAGTCTTGCTCTGTCACCCAGGCTGGAGTGCAGTCGTGTGGTATCGGCTCACTTGTAACCTCTGCCTCCCAGGTTCAAACAATTCTCCTGCCTCAGCCTCCCAAGTAGCTAGGAATACAGGCATGCACCATCATGCCTGGCTAGTTTTTGTATTTTTAGTAGAGACCGGGTTTTGCCATGTTGACCAGGCTGGTCTCGAACTTCTGACCTCAAGTGATCTGTTCCCCTCGGCCTCCCAAAGTGCCGGACTACAGACCTGAGCCACCACGCCTGGCCGCAGGTAATTCTTATAGAAGATTTGGCCAACCATTACAACATGGTAAAATAGGGCAAGATGCTTTTGTTCCCAAATGAACTTTATGCTGTCAATGTATGGATGATGTCAACACATCCCTTGAAAGACAGGAAACATTTAAGTAAAAGCTTTCCAATCTAGTGGCGTATTTATAAATGAGGGCAATCTACTATCTCCCAAAGTGTTTATCATGTTGCCAGAGAATGTCAGGCAAAAGCCAATACAATTGTTCCATATGGCCGGGCGCGGTGGCTCACGCCTATAATCCCAGCACTTTGGGAGGCCAAGGCGGGTGTATCACGAGGTCAGGAGATCAAGACCATCCTGGCTAACACAGTGAAACCCCGTCTCTACTAAAAATACAAAAATTAGCCGGATGTGGTGGTGGCGAGGACCTGTAGTCCCAGCTACTCCGGAGGCTGAGGCAGGAGAATGGCGTGAACCCGGGAGGCGGAGCTTGCAGTGGTCCGAGATCGCATCACTGCACTCCAACCTGGGCGACAGAGCAAGACTCTGTCTCAAAAAAAAAAAAAAAAAAAAAAAGTTCTTCCCTACTACCTTAAAAGGGAGGAAAACTTACTCGTTTCCAAGTGATTTGCATAAACTTTATGTTTAAAACTTAGGGCTGGGTACAGTGGCTTATGCCTGTAATCCCAGTACTTTGGGAGGCCAGAGGTCAAGAGTTTGAGATCAGCCTGGGCAACATAGCAAGACTCCAATCTCTACAGAAACTAAAAATTAGCTGGGCATAGTGGCACACACCTCTAGTTCCTGCAACTTGGGAGGCTGAGGCAGGAGGATTGCTTCACCCCAAGTGTTCGAGGCTACAGTGAGCAGAGATCACACCACTGCACTCCAGCCTGGGTAACAGAGCAAGACCCTGTATCAAAAAAAATAAAAATAAAAATAAATAAATAAATGAAATATTTTTTAAAGCCTTAGATATTTTTTATTTTATTTTCCCAACCCTATTTGGAAGCTTTCCTTAGCAACATGTGTTTTACAGAGTAGTTTAGTAGAGCTCCTCTTCAAGGGTGAAATACATGTCTAAATCAGTACTCTTTTTTTTTTTTTTGAGACAGGGTCTTCCTCTGTTGCCCAGGCTGGAGTGCAGTGGTTTGATCTTGGCTCACTGCAATCTCTGCCTTCTGGGCTCAGGTGATTCTCTCACCTCAGCTTCCCTAATAGCTGGGACCAAAGGTGCCTACCACAATGCCTGGCTGATTTTTGTTATTTTTTTTAAAGACCGGGTTTCACTACGTTGCCCAGTCTGGTCTTGAACTCCTGGGCTCAATCGATCCGCCCACCTCAGCTTCCCCAAGTGCTGGGATTACAGGCATGAGGTGCCACGCCCAGCCCAGTTCATATTTTTCTTTCTCCTTTCCCTGAGACAGGCAACAATTCACACACGTCTACTAGTCCTGAATAAATTTTATTTAAAAAAAAATTTTTAGGGCTGGGCACCATGGCTCATGCCTGTAATCCCAGCACTTTGGGAGGCTGAGGTGGGCGGATCACCTGAGGTTGGGAGTTCAAGACCAGTCTTACCAAAATGGAGAAATCCTGTCGCTACTAAAAATACAAAATTAGCCAGGCATGGTGGTGCATGCCTGTAATCCCAGCTACTCGGGTGCTGAGGCAGGAGAATCGCTTGAACCCGGGAGGTGGAGGTTGCAGAGAGCCAAGATCTGCCACTGCACTCCAGCCTGGGCAATAGACCAAGACTCCGTCTCAAAAAAAAAAAAAAATTAAAATAGCGAGGTGACTTCAGAAACAAGGACTCTGTTGTGTCCACAGTGTTTTTGTTTGTTTTGCTTTTTAAACTTTTGATTATGGAAAATTTTAAATATATCCAACAGTGATGAGATCCTAGTGTAATAAATCCCGACAGAACCATCACTCAGCTTCAACAATGATCAATTCATGACCCCTCTGGTGTTGCCTTCTCCCTTACACACTTCCTCTTCACCTATATTACTTTAAAGCAAATTCCAGACATCATACGTCTTCTGGATAAGCTCTCATAGTGAATGATCTGGCTTGCCTGATCAGTAACTCCTTATTCTTCAGTCTAAATGATTTGTTTACTAATGGGGCCAAGTAGTCCCAGAATTATGCACTATTGTCTTTTTCTTTCTAGCTATGTATATTCCTATGTTTATACAATTTCTTCTTGCCAGAAAGAACAATTCCATTTTATCTTCAGATGGAACTTTAATGCTTTTAGTTCTACTAGCTTATTTCAGACCAATGACAGAGGGAAAACTTGTCTTTTGGACAGTTCTACTCTCAAATATTTATTTCCACTTCTGTTTGCACTGGGCAGACTACATGTCTTGATTTTTTTGGTTCAGGAAACATGTTCACCAAATCAGTACCTCACTTTGAGATCTCCAGGAAGATTGTTTTACTTTATTGACTAGATAAAATTAATTTTTAGAAAAAATAATGGCTAATGATTTCCTTTGTGTGTGTGTGTGTGTGTGTGTGTGTGTGTGTGTATGAAATGATGGGAGTGGAAGATGGGGGAATGAAGTCTAGAAGGATTTGATACATCCAACATGGGACTGTTTTTAGCCAGCACAGCCAGATGGTGACATAGAAACACAAACAGCCACATTACAAAGTTTTAAAAACGTAACATTCTGACCTTCAGGTTTGAAAAAAGTAGGACAATTTCAGGTAACTTATCTGAATGCTTGTCCTCCCTCCCTCCCCTCCTCTCTCTTCTCCCATCTCTCATAACTCTCGCACACATGACCCCTCACTGGAAGTCACACATCTGTAATTTGTGACTAAATATTTTTTGCTTCACAAGAATCCCATTTGGTTTTAAAAACTAAACCAACTTTTTCAAAAGCAGGGTCTAGATGGCTTGACTTAGGTTCACTTTGCTTTCAACTAATAAAATGATATATTGATTCTATCAGCTTCTTTATGGAAAAAAAAATACAACAACAACCTACACTAACTTCTATTTAATTAGTCACTTGTCACTTTTTTTTTTTTTTTTTGAGATGGAGTTTCGCTCTTGTCGCCGGGGCTGGAGTGCAATGGCGTGATCTTGGCTCACTGCAACCTCCGCCTCCCGGGTTCAAGTGGTTCTCCTGCCTCAGTCTCCCAGGTGGCTGGGATTACAAGTGTGCACCACTACACCTGGCTAATTTTTGTATTTTTAGTAGAGATGGGGTTTCACCATGTTGGCCAGGCTGGTCTCGAACTCCTGGCCTCAAGTGATCTGCCCACCTTGGCCTGGGATTACAGGCACGAGCCACCGTGCCCGGCCACTTGTCACTTCTTGTCTGATCACAAAGTGCATTTTCCAAAGGGATTAGTGATTCTATAACCATATGCGCTTTGCCTTCTGTCATCATTTTGCTGAGTTTCCAAGAAACATTTCTTCGAACCACCACTCCCAGCCAGAAATACAAGCCCTTCCGTGTAGCTTTGAAATACAATTAACAAATAACCTGTTTTTCACACTAAAATTACTATTTAGAAAAAAGCCCTCTCTCTAATGTAGCTTCAATATACACTTTCTGTTCCCATTTCTCCCTCAGCCACTCCCAAAATACATCACTTATTATTTTGCAAATGGTAATCATTGAAAACGCAAAATAAATTTTAGTCCAGGAAAAAAATAACATAAATTATGTATTGTTGGACTTCAAGATAGGTAAAGATTTAATTAATTTACTGCTAGGAAAAAATCCTTATCTAGTAACAGGTGGCTTAAGCTAGAAACAAGAAAACATATACTGGAATGGGACGTTTATACTCATTCCTCATTGATCATTTTTAGGATAAGAATGCAGATCCCCCATGCTCGCACACCTCCACACACAGAGAAGTCATGCCAACTGTTGACTGTTCTTGAGAAATAAATTGAGAAGGTTTGGAGGATGTGCAAAAAGAGTTGACACTCTTTTTCCTGGGTAAATAAAATTAAGGGTTTATTTTATTTTATTATTATTATTTTTTTGAGATGGAGTCTCGCGCTGTCACCTAGGCTAGAGTGCAGTGGCACGATCTCAGTTCACCAAAATGTTCGCCTCCCAGGTTGAAGCGATTCTCCTGCCTCAGCCTCCCGAGTAGCTGGGATTACAGGCATGAGCCACCAGGCCTGGCTAATTTTTGTATTTTTAGTAGAGATGGACTTTCACCATGTTGGCCAGGCTGGTCTTTAACTCCTGACCTGGAGTTATCTACCCACCTTGGCCTCCCAGAGTGCTGGAATTACAGGTGTGAACCACCACGCCCAGCCTGCCTTTTTTGAGCCTCCCTTTCTCTCCCAGGCTGGCGTGCAGTGGCACAATCTTGGCTCACTGCAACCTCCACTTCCCGGGTTCAAGAGATTCTCCTGCCTCAGCCTCCGGAGTAGCTGGGACTACCGGCGCCGCCACCTCGCCCGGCTAGTTTTTTGTATTTTTTAGTAGAGATGGGGTTTCACCGTGTTAGCCAGGATGGTCTCGATCTCCTGACCTCATGATCCGCCCGCCTCGGCCTCCCAAAGTGCTGGGATTACAGGCGTGAGCCACCGCGCCCAGCCATATATGTGAAATATTAATCTGGCTAGTGTGAAAATAAGTAAACAAAGAATAATAGAGGAATGCGCTCAGGCATTCAGAGGAAGAGAACAAATGAGTAGCTCGGGAACTTCGAAAACTGAAGGCAGGCCAGGCGCACTGGCTCAGCTTGTAATCCCAGAAACTCAGGAGGCGGAGACCGGAGACAGGAAGATTGCTTGAGCCCAGGAGTTCGAGGCTGCTGTGAACGATGATCATGCCACTGCACTCCAGCCTGGGTGACAGAGTGAGACCTTGTCCCTAAATATATATACATATATATTGAGTCCTCCTTTATCCCAACCTTACCAACTAGTTTGGGGAAAAGGAGGCCTTTTATTCACAGGTAGTGAGAGAGCAACTCATCAACGCATATGCAAAGTTTTGAAAATGAGTACAGCCGGGCGCGGTGGCTCAAGCCTGTAATCCCAGCACTTTGGGAGGTCGAGATGGGCGGATCACGAGGTCATGAGGTCGAGACAATCCTGGCTAACCCGGCAAAACCCCGTCTCTACTAAAAAATACAAAAATCAGCCCAGCATAGTGGCATGTGCCTGTAATCCTAGGTTCTTGGGATGTTGAAGCAAAAGGAATGCTTAAGCCCACGAGGCGGAGGCTGCAGTGAGCTGAGACTGACCCACTGCACTCAAGCCTGGGCGACAGAGTGAGAATCAGAATTAGTCTCCAAAAAAAAAAGAAGGCCGGGCGCGGTGGCTCACGCCAGTAATGCCAGCACTTTGGGAGGCCAAGCCAGGCGGATCACCTGAGGTTGGGGGTTCGAGACCAGCCTGACCAGCATGGAGAAACCCTATCTCTACGAAAAATACAAAATTAGCCGAGCTTGGTGGTGCATGCCTGTAATCCCAGCTACTTGGGAGGCTGAGGCAGGAGAACCCGGGAGGCAGAGGTTGTGGTGAGCCAAGATCGCACCATTGTACTCCAGCCTGGGGAACAAGAACGAAACTCCATCTCAAAAAAAAAAAAAAAAAAAAAGTCTTAAGAATGGTATAAAGAAATCTCATATACTCTTCACCATCCAGATTCCCTAGATTTGATCCATTATTTTCCATATAGACAAACACAGGCACACACACTACGTATAATCATTTCCCATATATGTCTTTTATTCCTGAATCATTTGAGAGTAAATTGCAGATATGTTGCCCTTTGTGCCCTAAATACTTCAGTGTGTACTTCCTGAGAACAAGGACATTCTCTTATGCATAAGAGAACGTATTACAATTATCAAAATTAGGAAATTAACATTGATATATGCTATTACCTAGTATACTGACCATATTCATATTTTTTGTTGTCAAATAATGTCCTTCATAAGAAAGCAAAAATTTTCAGACTAAGATCCAATCTAGGATCATGCATTGTATTGAGTAAGCATATCCTTTTAGTCTCCTTTAATGTGGAATGGTCTGTATTTGTCATTCACGACCTTGGCATTTTTGAGAGTAAAGGCCTGTTATTTTATAGCACATCCCTCACTTTAGCAGTCCTATGTTTCCTCATGATAAGATTGAGGCTGTGCATTTTTGACAGATATATCACAAAATTGATATTATGCCCTCCTTAGCCTTCGTAGTGCTTTTTTTTTTTTTTTTTTTTTTTTAAAGACAGAGTTTTGTTCTGTCACCAAGTTTGGAGTGCAATGGCGCGATCTCGGCTCATTGCAGCCTCCACCTCCTGGGTTCAGGCGATTCTCCTGCCTCAGCTTCCCCAGTAGCTAGGACTACAGGTGCGCAACACCATGTCCAGCTAATTTTTGTATTTTTAGTAGATATGGGGTTTCGCTATGTTGGCTAGGATAGTCTTGATCTCTTGACCTCATGATCTGCCTGCCTTGGCCTCCCAAAGTGCTGGGATTGCAGGTGTGAGTCACAGCGCCCAGCCCTTAGTACATTTTATTAGGTGGCATGTGATTTTAACGTGTGATTGTCCCCTTACTGGTAATGTTAACTTTGATGACTTGGTAAAGATGGTGTCTGCCGGGCCTCTCCACCTGAAATAATAATAAAGTTATTATAGCTCCCTATTTTGAAACAAGGTAGATGTCCTGTTCCTCAAACTTTTACCCTTAGTTTTATCATCCATCGTTTCTTCTGCATTTGTTGGTTTTCTACTCTATGGAAAAGTTTTCCTTCTCCATTTGTTTGTTTGCTTATTTGTATCAGTATGGATTTGTGGAGCCCTATTTTATTCATGAGGTTAAAAATCCATCACTATTATTAATTAATTTTTTTTTTTTTGGAGACAGAGTCTCACTCCTGTCACCCAGGCTGGAGTGCAATGGCGCGATCTCGGCTCACTCCTGGGTTCAAGCCTCAGCCTCATGAATAGCTGGGATTACTGGCATCCACCACTACACCCGACTAATTCTTGTATTTTCACTAGAGATGGAGTTTCACTATGTTGGCAAGGCTGGTCTCGAACTCCTGATCTCAGGTTATCCACCTGCCTCAGCCTCCCAAAGTGCTGGGATTAAAAGTGCGAGCCACCACGCCCGGCCTTCTATTATTAATTTATTTCAATGCTCAGATTATCTTGGATTTGGCCAGTGGGAGCTCTCAAATTGGGCATCTTATCCTTTCGACTTGCCTTCATCACTCCTTGAGGGTTTTCTTATTTTCTGGCATAGCAAAATGTTCCAGGTTCATATCGTATTCTCCCTGCCCCAGCCCTGGAATCGGTCATTTCAGATCATACAGACATGTATATATTTGTTATTATACAATAAGTAGTAAGACTCAGATTGTTTTAGGCTCAGGACCTCTTCACCCTATTAAAAGCTATTGAAGAGCCAAAAAGCTTTTGTTTATGTGAACTATATCTATTATATTTACCGTATTAGACACTAAAACTAGCTGGGTGCAGTGGCTCACACCTGTAATCCCAGCACTTTGGGAGGCTGAGGCAGGAGGATAAGTTGAGCTCAGAAGTTTGACAACAGCCCGGGCAACATGGCAAGACCTTATCTCTACCAAAAAAAACAAAAAAAAATTAACCGGGTGTGGTGGCATGGGCCTGTAGTCCCAGCTACTCGGGAGGCTGAGGTGGGAGGTTTGCTTGAGCCTATGTCAGGTGGAGGCTGCAGTGAACTAAGATCGCACCACTGCACTCCAGCCTGGGTGACAGAGCAAGACTTCATCTCAAAAAAAGAAAAAACAAAACAAAACTAAAACTGAGAAATTGTAAAAATACCTATTTATTAAATACATGTAAAATAATAATATAAATTCATGACATGTAAATATAAGTAACATTTCACATTTTTATGAATAAAAACTCCATTTTATCAAATAAAAATATAGAAAGAAGGATAACATTGTTTTATATTTCTGCAAATCTCTTTAGTGCTTGGTTTAATAGAAGACAGTTGGATTCTCATACCTAATTCCTCAAGTAATCTCTTAAAATACAGTGTTTTGGTAAAAGCATCTAAAGAAAACCTGGCATCAAACAGATATGCAGTTGGAAAAAGGAGGAGTATTTTAAGTCTTTTCTCTTTTGTTGAGACAGAGTCTTACTCTGTCACCCAGCTGGAGTGCAATGGCATGATCTCAGCTCACTGCAACCTCCGCCTCCCAAGTTCAAGCAATTATCCTGCCTCAGCCTCCCGAGTATCTGGGATTGCAGGTGCCCACCACCACGCCTGGGTAATTTTTTGTATTTTTAGTAGAGATGGGGTTTTGCCATGTTGGCCAGACTGGTCTCGAACTCCTGACCTCAGGTGATCCACCCACCTTGGCCTCCTGAAGTGTTGCGATTACAAGCGTGAGCCACTGTGCCCAGTCTCAGTCTTTTAAGGTAATTGTGTTTGTTCCTCTTTGAAAACAATAAAACACAATAGTGATTGTTTCTCAGAAGTTAGTTGCAATGTGGATTCTGAAATCACATTCACAAACTTTTTTGTGCTGTTACATTAAAATGCATTGCCCTATCTTGTACTTTGATTGTGTTTTTTAACCACGCATGATTTTGTAACATCATGCGTTGGTCACTTGGAAAATAATGGTTCACTGAAGTATACACATCTTCCAAATGTTGACACATTTCATTGTGCATAAAAGAAGTTGTTTCATTTACTATCTTCTCTGACTCTGTTGATATCAGGATTCTGTAAAGCCCATGGCAGTGGATGAGAGATTTTCCAAGTTAAATTTAAATTTAACTTTCGAATTTTTCCATTAGCAACATTTACTATCCATTTTTTTTTTTTTTTTTTTTTTTTTTTTTTTTTTTTTGAGACGGAGTCTTGCTCTGTCACCCAGGCTGGAGTGCAGTGGTGCGATCTTGGCTTACTCTAATCTCTGCCTCCTGGGTTCAAGCAATTCTCCTGCCTCAGCCTCCTGAGTAGCTTGGGACTACAGGGGCACGCTGCCACGCCCAGCTGATTTTTTTTTTTTTGTATTTTAGTAGGCACAGGGTTTCACCGTGTTGCCCAGGCTGGTCTTGAACTCCTGAGCTCAGGCAATCTGCCCACCTCGGACTCCCAAAGTGCTAGGATCACAGGTGTGAGCCACCGTGCATGGCCTATAAAATAAGTTTTTTTTTTTTTTTTGAGACGAAATCTTGCTCTGTCACCCAAGCTGGAGTACAGTGGTGTGATTTTGGCTCTCCCGGGTTCAAGTGATTCCCCTGCCTCAGCCTCCTGAATAGTTGGGACTACAGGCGTGTGCCACCATGCCCGGCTAATTTTTTTGTATTTTAGTGGAGACGGGGTTTCGCCATGTTGGCCAGGATGGTCTCAATCTCCTGACCTCATGATCTGCCCACCTCGGCCTCCTAAAGTGCTCGGATTACAGGCATGAGCTGCCACCACACCAGGCCAAAATAATTAAAAAAAAATTTTAATTAAAAAATTAAAAATGATGTTCATGAAAAAATGGCTACCTCATCTTGCTACTCAAACAACTGCAGAAACACTGTTCCACAAGATCACCATCATACTCCATGCACATGAGAAGTGCTCTTCGGAACCTCCCATTTGGTCACACAGAATAGTAAAAAGATGTGAACTCAGGGTCAAGTTTTGATAAAATTGCCGATTTTTACTGCTTCATCAAGGACATTCTTAAGTAAAACTGTCTCTCCCTCCCCCCAGGCCCCAGAGTGTGGCAGGGGAGAGCGAGCGCTCACCATGGCTTTGATTTGTGAAGGGCTAGCAGTTTTATGTGCACCTGTTCCACATCAACAATGCAAATGTCAGCACGGTGAAAAAGGCAAACAATGCATTATTTGGAAAATAGTTCTGACCTCATGGGCCACCCGAAAGTGCCTCAGGTACCTCCAGGGGTATGGGCACCACATTTTGAGAATGGCAGCCATAGATTGTTTCTGGCATTTTCCTTCTTTCACTTAAGAATATATTCTGAGGCCAGGTGTGGTTCACACCTATAATCCCAGCACTTTGGGAGGCCCAGGCAGGCGCATCACCTGAGGTCAGGAGTTCAAGACCATCCTGGCCAACATGTCGAAAACCTGTCTCTACTAAAAATATAAAAATTAGCCAGGTGTGGTAGCAGGTGCCTGTAATCCCAGTTACTCGGGTGACTGAGACAGGAGAATTGCTTGAACCCAGGAGGCGGAGGTTGCAGTAAGCTGAGAGCCTGCCACTGCACTCCAGCCTGGGTGACAGAGGGAAACTCTGTCTCAAAAAAAAAAAAAAAAAAGAATATATTCTGGGTCCGGTGTGGTGGCTCACACGTGTAATCCTAGAGCTCTGGGAGGCTGAGGCAGGCGGATCACTTGAGGTCAAGAGTTGGAGACCAGCCTGGCCAACCTGGGAAACCCCATCTCTATTAA
>NW_012105475.1:2384345-2396445 GCF_000951045.1 Mandrillus leucophaeus
CCCGAGTAGCTGGGACTACAGGCGCCCGCCACCTCGCCCGGCTAATTTTTTGTATTTTTTAGTAGAGACGGGGTTTCACCGTGTTAGCCAGCATGCTCTCGATCTCCTGACCTCGTGATCCGCCCGTCTCGGCCTCCCAAAGTGCTGGGATTACAGGCTTGAGCCACCGCGCCCGGCTGTTCACATGTATTTTCATATTATTGAAGCTGTATCCTCAGAATGACTTCCTAAAAGTGTGATTCTCATGTCAAAAAATAAACGTGTGGCTTTGTTAGATATTGCCAAATTCCACTTCACAAGGGTTGTACCAACTTGCATTTCCACTAGCAATGAATGGGAATTCCTGCTTCTTTCTCCAGTCTTAGTGAACAAAATACAATATGGAAGACAGACATATATTAGGCCCATAGGTTATCTGCACAGCTAACACCAGTCTTTTCTGAGAACCTTCTCCATTATGAGTCTATGGGTTGATTGAATAAGTGGACCCTAGCTGGGTCAGGGGCAGTGGCTCATGCCTGTAATCCCAGCACTTTGGGAGGCAGAGGCAGGCGGATCACTGGAGGTCAGGAGTTTGAGAGCAGCCTAGGCAACATGGTGAAACTCCATCTCTATACAAAATACAAAAATCAGCCAGGTGTGGTGGTGTGCATCTGTAGTCCCAGCAACTTGGGAGGCTGAGGTGTGAGAATTGTTTGAGCCCAGGAAGTGGGCGTTGCAGTGAGCCAAGACTGTGTCACTGCATTCCAGCCTAGGCGATAGAGCAAGACTCTGTCTCAAAAAAAAAAAAAAAAAAAAAAAAAAAAAAAAAAAGACCCAAGCCAGAACTGGGCCTGAGATTAGGGCTAAGATCTTAGTGTGTCTCAGGAAATTCAAAGTTGGGGCCTGCTCACTTATACATGGCCATATACCAAACAAAATAGATAAAAGGATATATGTAAAAACATTTTCTCCTACTATACTCTCACAACATAGGCTGATGCTGTGACCAAATGTGGGGCGGGGGCAGGGCAGGGCAGGGGGAGGGTGCGGATTTCCTCACACACCAAGCAAGCCATCAACTGCAACAGATTCTCCAGCATACCCCAGTTGGATGTCCTTGTAACTGCCTGATGGGTTCTTCCTGCACAGACTCAATCCACTGAGCCCATGGCATTGCAGTCAAGAAAGAGTTTAGTTGACACGATGCTGGCACTAAGCAGGAGATAGTCATCACCCAAATCAATATCCCAGAATGCTTGGAGGTTAGGGGTTTTTCAAGGATAGTTTGGTAGGCAGGAGGCTAGGGAAGGGGCCACACTGATTGTCTGGGGATGCAATCCTAAGGGTGTGGAAAACTGTCCTTGTATGCTAAGTTGGCTTCTGGGTGGGACCCACCAGAGAAGTCACTGGTCTGGGTGGGGCCATCCAGTACTTAGAAATGCAAAAGCCTGAAAAGACATCCCAAAAGGTCAATCCTAGGCTCTACAATAGTGATGTTATTTACAGGATTAATTGGGGAAGTTGCAAACCTTGTGACTTTCGGAATAATGGCTGGTAATTATTTAACTACGCCCACATCTTAGTAGAATTCAGGCCCCTCTCATCCTCCTAACTTCATGCTGTTCATCAGTTTTACAAGGGTAGTTTAGTTTTTGGAAAGGGCTATCATCACGTAAACTATAAACTAAATTTCTCCCATGGTTAGCTTGGCCTATGCCCAGGTATGAGCAAGGACAGCCAGTCTGTGAGGGTAGAAGCAAGATGGAGTTAGCCATGTCAGATTTCTCTTGCTGTCATAATTTTGCAAAGGCAGTTTCATCCTCTAGAATTCAGTTCAGTTCTGACACCATCTACCTGAAGGTAACATCAAATCTCATGGGTTGAGAGTTCAGTCCCACAAGACAGCTCCACTTCAGACGTCACAAATAGCAGGTTGACACCAATACTTCTGACCAACTGGCTATACATCAGGGTTCCCATACCCCTTCCACAGGTTTGATTAATTTGCTAGAGCAGCTCACAGACCTTTGGGAAACACTTACTTACGTTTACCTGTTTATTATAAAGGATTTTAGAAAGGATACAAATGAACAGCCAGATGGAAGAGATGCAAAGGGCAAGGTATGGGGAAGGGGTGCAGAGCTTCCGTGCAGGCTCCAGGCACATCACCCTCCCAACACCTCCAAGTGTTAAGCAATTCAGAAGCTCTCCAACCTCCGTCCTTTGGGGGCTTTATGGAGGGGTCATTAAGTAGGCATGATTGATTACATCATTGGCCATCGGTGAACAACTCAAACTTCAGCTACTCTCTCCTCCCCGAGGCTGGGGGTGCGGCTGAAAGTCCCTACCCTCTAATCATATGACAACCACTATCCTGGGGCTATCCAGGAGCTCCCACCCACCCACCCAAAGGTCAACTCATTAGCATACAAGGAGATTCCAAGGATTTTAGAAGTTGCTTGCCAGGAAATGGGTAGAAGACCAAGTTGTATTTCACAATGTCACAGGGGGGAAATCTGGTTTGCAGAAGCTGATATGAGAATGACCTCAGTTACTGATGGCTTCTCTATTTGCTGTTCCAGATCCTGCAAGGCGTGGCTGAACTTCCCATCCTTGGATTACAGTAAAAACTTAACTGCATGTGATTCTTTGTAGTTTATAAACATGATGATTGGGTTTTCACACAGATATGCCTCCCTCAAACCTTGGCACATTACTCATCTGACATCAAAACAAAAAAAAACGTACTTTGCTGATATTATTAATGATGATTACTTAAAAAAAATCATAATTAGAGAAATAGCTACAATACAATGAGATATGTGCTTGATCATAAACCTACATTAATTAGGTCACAGCTTGAGTTGCTCTCACATAGACCCAAATAAACATGACAGAATGTGACTTGTGTCTGTGTCACAGTGTGAACATAAGCACTCCAGGGCTACAGCAGTTCCACGATGCTGGTGATGCAGACCCCTTCTGTATTGTCACTCCGTTGTGGCTGCCCTCTTTAGTTTAAGACAGCTGCTTTAGCTCTCTCTACCTCTCAACCTTTAGGCCACTGGAAAGAGAGGAAGAAAGTAGGGCAGGTGTATTTGTTTTGTTTTGTTGTTTTTGAGACAGAGCACTGCTCTCTCTGTTACCCAGGCTGGAGTGCGGTGGCATGATCATAGCTCACTGCAGCCTTGACCTCCTGGGCCTTATTGATCCTCCTGCCTCAGTCTCCCGAGTAGCTGGGACTGCAAGTGTGCACAACCACACCCGGCTAATTTTTAAAACTTTTTTCTTTTTTTTGAGATGGGAGTCTCGCTCTGTCACCCAGGCTGGAGTGCAGTGGCATGATCTCGGCTCACTGCAAGTTCCACCTCCCGGGTTCATGCCATTCTCCTGCCTCAGCCTCCTGAGTAACTGGGACCACAGGCACCTGCCACCAGGACCAGCTAATTTTTTCTATTTTTGTTAGTAGAGACGGGGTTTCACTGTGTTATCCAGGATGGTCTCGATCTCCTGATCTTGTGATCTGCCTGCCTTGGCCTCCCAAAGTGCTGGGATTACAAGCATGAGCCACCGCGCCTGGCCTTAAAACTTTTTTTGTAGAGACAGGGTCTCACTATGTTGCTCAGGCTGGTGGAGAATCTGGGCTCAAGGTACCCTCCTGCCACGGCTTCCCAAAGTGCTGGGATTAGAGGCCTGAGTCACCGCATCCAGCCATGCCTATTTTTTCAATAGTACAATATGTGATATACAGTCATGCAACAACGAGGGGGAGACATTCTGAGAAATATGTCTTCAGGTGTTAGGCGTGTACTTAGACAAACTTAGATGGTAGAGCTGACTACACGCCTAGGCATATGGTATGGCCTATTGCTCCTGTGCTACTAGGAGTGATGTAACAGTATCAGTACTGTAGGTGATTGCAACACACTGGTAAGCATTGGTCCATCTAAACCTAGAAAATGTATAGTAAAAATATGGCATAAAAGACAAAAAAAAGGCCGGGCACGGTGGCTTACTCCTGTAATCTTAGTTGTTTAGGGGGCCCAGGCGGGAGGATCATGAGGTCAGGAGAGCGAGACCATCCTTGCTAACACGGTGAAACCCTGTCTCTACTAAAAATACAAAAAAGTTAGCTGGGTGTGGAGGTGGGCGCCTGTTGTCCCAGCTACTCGGGAGGCTGAGGCAGGAGAACGGCATGAACCCAGGAGGCGAAGCTTGCAGTGAGCCGAGATCGCGCCACTGCACTCCAGACTGGGCGACAGAGCCAGACTTCGTCTCAAAAAAAAAAAAAGACTAAAAAAGGCACACCTATATTGAGCACTTAACATGACTGGAGCCTGCAGGACTGAATGTTACTTTCTGTGAGTCAGTGAGTGAGTGGTGAGTGAATGGGAAGGCCTACAAAATACTACTGTACACTACTGTAGACTTTATAAACAACACATACTTTGGTACACTTTATTTTTTAAAAATTTCTTTCTTCAACAATAAATTAACTTTCCTTACTGTAACTTTTTTACTTTATAAAGTTTTAAATTTTTAAGAACTTTTTGACTTTTGTCACAACACTAAGCCTAAAAACAAGCACACTGTACAGCTCTACGAAAATACATTCTTTCTTCATGTCCATATTCTATAAGCTTTTTCTATCAATTTTTTTTGTACTTTTTAAACTTTTTGTTAAAAACTGAAACACAAACACACACATTAGCTTAGGCCTCCACAGGGTTAGGATCCTCAACATAGCTGTCTTTTTTTTTTTTTTTTGAGACGGAGCCTCGCTCTGTCGCCTAGACTGGAGTGCAGTGGCGCCATCTCTGCTCACTGCAATCTCCGCCTCTCAGGTTCAAGCAATTCTCCTGCTTCAGCCTCCTGAGTAGCTGGGATTACAGACGACCACCTCCATGCCCAGTTACTTTTTATATTTCTAATAAAGACAGGGTTTCACCACGTTGGCCAAGCTAGTCTCGAACTCCTGACCTCAAGTGATTTGCTCACCTCTGCCTCCCAAAGTGCTGGGATTTCAGACGTGAGCCACTGTGCCTGGCCAATATCACTGTTTTTCACTTTTATATCTTTCCCACTGGAAGGTCTTCGGGGCGATAACACTTATGGAGTGTTCAACTTCTATGGTAACAATGCCGTCTGTTGCAATACCTCCTGAAGGACCTGCCTGAGGTTGCTTTACACTTAATTTTTTTTTTTTTTTAATAAACAGAAAGAGTACACTCTAAAATAACAATTAAAAATATAGTATAGATGGGTGCGGTGGCTCACACCTGTAATCTCAACACTTTAGGAGGCTGAGACGGGCGGATCACCTGAGGTTGGGAGTTTGAGACCAGAATGGCCAACATGGAGAAACCCCATCTCAATTAAAAATACAAAATTACCTAGGTGTGGTGGTGCATGCCTGTAATCCCAGCTACTCGGGAGGCTGAGGCAGGAGAATCACTTGCACCTGGGAGGTGGAGGTTGCAGTGAGCCAAGATCACGCCATTATACTCCAGCCTGGGGCAACAAGAGCCAAACTCCATCTCAAAAAAAATAATAATTATATATATATGTATACATGTATATATATGTATAGTAAACTCATAAAACAGGTAACTTAGTCATTTATTATCAAGTGCTAGGACATCAAGTACAGTAGGTTTGTTCACACCAGCATCAGCATCACCACAAACATGTGAATAATCTGTTACACCACAAAGTTAGGACAGCTTTGACGTCACAAGACAACAGGAATTTTTCAGCTCCCTTATAATCTTATGGGACCTCCATCATATACATAGTCTGTCATTGACCAAAATGTTATGACGTACATGACTGTATATAATTTCTCCTCACATCCCATTGACTAGAACCAAGTCACACTGTCAAACTCACCTGCTAAGGAGTGTAAGAAATACAGCCTTTGGGCTGGGCGTGGTGGCTCATGCCTGTAATCCCAGCACTTTGGGAGGCTGAGGCGGGCAGATCATTTGAGGTCAGGAGTTTGAGACTAGCCTGGCCAACATGGTGAAACCCTGTCTCTACTAAAAATACAAAAATTAGCTGAGTGTGGTGGCGGGCGCCTGTAATCCCAGCTACTTGGGAGGCTGACGCAGGAGAATTTCTTGAACCTGAAATTCTCAAGAAAGAGAATTTGGGAGGTGGAGGTTGCAGTGAGCCAAGATTGCGCCATTGCACTCCAGTCTGGGCGACAAGAGCGAGACTCCATCTCAATAATAATAATAATAATGATACCAAAAGAAATATAGCCTTCGGTTGAATAGCCATGTGCTAGAGAGAGAGCACATGTGAGACAACTAGTAGTCTCTGTTATAGTCCACTCCTGGTTACCCAAATATTCATGCTCCCCCTTCTTTTTTCTATATATAAAACATACTTTTCTCCCTTCCAAGTAAAATAATGCAGTGTTCCATCCAGCTACTGCATTCAGTTCAAAATCTAGGATCTCAGTGATATTAAGTCCTCTTCACCAGGACAACTGATGACTCAGGTGAGCATCTTCTAAAAGACAAGTTATCTGTCTTCCCACCTCCACCCACCAAAAAGATAGTGGTGAATTAGGAATTGCTTAATAAAAGTCCTCTTTCAGAAAAGAAAAGAAATGGAGGGAAAGAAGAATCACTGGACTACTATAATGATAAAATTCCTACTGAGCTTAAATTGCAGATTTACCAACGTACTATTGCCAAGTACATTTGATCCTGATTCTGTCAAGAAATCTCCTTGCTCATTGTTCTTTCTGGCTCTTGGCTTTGCCTCCAGAAGGTTCTTCCATTAGTTATCCTCCATAGCCACATCTGAAGTGACATTGAAGACTATGCTCTCATGTAGGTTCTGTTTGAGTGGCTCCAGGGGATGCTTTAGAAATTGAAGAGCTACAGATTATTAAAGGCCAGTCTTGTGAATTATCAATCTACTTCTGATGTATTTTCTTCCATTCAGTTCTTTGGGCAAGTAACCACAGCCATAGATCTTTTCTGGAAAGAGTTCTTTTTTTTTTTTTTTTTTGGAGACAGAGTCTTGCTCTGTCACCCAGGCTGGAGTGCCGTGGTGCAATCTCTGTCATTGCAACCTCTGCCTCCCAGATTCAAGCGATTCTCCTGCCTCAGCCTTCTGAGTAGCTGGGATTACAGGCGTGCACCACCACACCAAGCTAATTTTTGTATTTTTAGTAGACGTGAGCTTTCACCATGTTGGTCAGGCTGGTCTCAAACTCGTGAGCTTGTGATCCACCCACCTCAGCCTTGAAAAGTGCTGGGATTACAGGTATGAGCCACCACGCCCAGCCTTGGAAAAAGTTCTTAAGACTGAAGACTATCCTCTTTTACTCATTAGCTGGTATATGGCATGAACTCCACACTTGCAATATTATGATGGATACTCTGAGGCTGTATAAAGCAATATCCTTGGACTGGAAGGCAGCTTGATCATTCTGGCTGGCTCTCATTGTCTGGTTTGGTAAAAAACACCTGAGAAGCCTTTACAAATCCTCCTGTGAGGAAATGTATTCCATTCCAGTCTGCTTTCCAACTGACTAATTCTTGCCTTGGTTCATCAATCTCACAGAACTTGGCTAAAAGCAGCAAAAAGCAGTCAAAATACATAAACATTGATATTTCTCAAAAACCCTTTCTAGAACTAAGGGCTAAGGGCCTGACTGACATGTGAACTGTCTTCCAAGATATTGCAGGAGATAATTTGTCTGAAATTAATATAGCTACCATAGCTTTCTTTAGATTAGTGTTAGTGTGGCATATCTTTATTCATCCTTTTACTTTTCGCCTGTGTCTGCATATTTAAAGTGAGTTTCTTGTAAACAACATATAGTTGGGTGGTGTTATTTTATCCACTCTGATAGTCTCTGTCTTTTAATTAATGTATTTAGATCATTCACATTTACAGTGATCATTGATATAGTTGGATTAACATGTACCTTAATTGTAGTTTATTTTATTTAATTGCTCTTATTCTTTGTTTCCTTTTTGTTTTCCACACTTTTTCTTTCGTTTTTTTTTTTTTTTTTTGAGACAGAGTCTTGCTCTGTCATCCAGGCTGGAGTGCAGTGGTGTGATCTTGGCTTACCACAACCTCTGCCTCCTGGGTTCAAGCGATTCTCCTGCCTCAGTCTCCCGAGTAACTGGGATTACAGGTGTGTGCCTCCACACCTGGCTAATTTTTTTTTGTATTTTTAGTACTCTACTAAACGGGTTTCACCACGTTGGTCAGGCTGGTCTCGAACTTCTGACCTCGTGATTTGCCCACCTTGGCCTCCCAAAGTGCTGGGATTACAGGTGTGAGCCACCGTACCCAGCCTGTCTTGTTTGGTTTTATTAATATTATTATTATTAATATTATTTTTTGAGACAGAGTCTCACTCTGTCGCCCAGGCTGGAATGCAGTGGCACGATCTCGGCTCACTACAAACTCCACCTCCCAGGTTCACGCCTTTCTCCTGTCTCAGCCTCCCGAGTAGCTGGGACTACAGGCGCCTGCCACCACGCCCGGCTAATTTTTATGTATTTTTAGTAGAGACGGTGTCTCACCGCGTTAGCCAAGATGGTCTTGATCTCCTGACCTCGTGATCTGCCCGCCTCAGCCTCCCAGAGTGCTGGGATTACAGGCTTGAGTCACCGCACCCGGCAATATTATTTTTTTGAGAGGGGGTCTCACTCTGTCACCCAGGCTGGATCCCGTACAGTGGCGCAATCTTGGCTCACTGCAACCTCCACCTCCTGGGTTTAAGCGATTCTCTTGCCTCAGACTCCTGAGTAGCTGCGATTACAGGCACCCACCATCACACAGGGCTAATTTTTGTATTTTTAGTAGAAATGGGGTTTCACCATGTTGGCCAGGATGGTCTCAAACTCTGCCTGACCTCAAGTGATCCACCCACCTTGTCCTCCCGAAATGCTGGGATTACAGACTTGAGCCACTGTGCCTTACCACTTGTTTGGTTTTAATTGAGCATTTACATGATTCCATTTTTTCTTCTTTCTTTGTGTATCAATTACACTTTAAAAATGTTTTCAGTCATTGTCCTAGAGTTTGCAATATATATTTACAAATAATATATGTCCACTTTCAAATAACATTCTACAAATTCATGGGTGGTACACATACCTTATAACATAGTATTTCCAATTCTTCCCTCCCATCCCTTATAACGTTGTTGTCATATATTTCACTAATCCATAAGCTGTAATCATCCAATATATTGTTGCTATTATTTTGAACAAATTGTTTTTTGTTAGATCAGTTAAGAATAACAAAACTAAAACATGTTATTTTAACCTTTATTTCTCAGTGCTTTATTTCTCAAATACTTTTTTTTTTTTTTTTGAGACAGAGTCTCACTCAGTCACCCAGACTGGAGTACAACAACATGATCTCAGCTCACTGTAACCTCCACCTCCTGGGTTCCAGCAATTCTCCTCCCTCAGCCTCCCCAGTAACTGGGATTACAGGCTCCTGCCACCACGCCCTGCTAACTTTTTGTATTTTTGGTAGAGACGGGGTTTCACTATGTTGGCCAGGCAGGTCTTGAACTCCTGACTTCAGGTGATCCACCCGCCTCAGCCTCCCAAAGTGCTGGGATTACAGGCATGAGCAACTGCACCCAGCCCTCAAACACTTCTTTTTACACAGATGCAAGTTTCTGACCTATAACACTTTCCTTCTCTCTGAAGAGCTTCTTTTAGCATTTCTTGCAAGGCAAGTCTATGGGAGATACATTTTGAAGGATAATTTTACTGGATACAGAATTCTAGGTTGCTGTTTTTTTCTTTGAATGTTTTAAATATTTTATTCCACTCCCTTCTTGCTTGCATGATTTCTGAAGAGAAGGCCAATGCAATTCTTATTCTTTTTTTGCTCTTGTGGCCTAGGCTGAAGTGCAATGGCTCACTGCAACCTCTGTGTCCCTGGTTCCAGCAATTCTCCTGCCTCAGCCTCCTGAGTAGCTGGGATTACAGATGCATACCACCACACCTGGCTAATTTTTGTATTTTTAGTAGAGATGGGATTTCACCATGTTGGCCAGGCTAGTCTCAAACTCCTGACCTCAAATGATTTGCCCACTTCAGCCTCTCAAAATGCTGGGGTTACAGGCGTAAGCCACCATGCCGGCCTCAATTCTTTTTCTTATTCCTCTATACATAAAGTGGTTTTCCTCACCCTCTGGCTTCTTTCTAGGTTTTCTTCTTGTCTTTGACTTTATGTAGTTTGAATAGGATACACCCAGGTGCAGAATTTTTGTTATTTATCCTGCATGGTATTATCTTAACTTCTTGGATCTGTGATTTAGTGTCTTTTGTTAATTTTGGAAAATTTTAGCTATTATTACTGAAAAAATTTCCTTTGTTTCTCCTTCAGGAACTCTAATTATGCATATGTTACACCTTTTGTAATTATCCCACAGTTCTTGGATATCCTGCAGTGGTGTGATCATAGCTCATCGTAGCCTCAAACTCCCAGGCTCAAGTGATCCTCCCACCTCAGCCTCCCAAGTAGCTGGGACTACAGATGAACGCCACGTTGCCCAGATAATTAAAAAAAAAAATGTAGAGATGAGGTCTCACTTTGTTGCCCAGCCTTCTCAAACTTTTAAAAAAACTGTAGTAAAGGCAGGGCGCGGTGGATCATGCTTGCAATCCCAGCACTTTGGGAGGCCGAGGTGGGTGGACCATGAGGTCAGGAGATTGAGACCACCCTGGCTAACACTGTGAAACTCCATCTCTACTAAAAATACAAAAAATTAGCTGGGCATGGTGGTGGGACCTGTAGTCCCAGTTACTTGGGAGGCTGAGGCAGGAGAATGGCGTGAACCTGGGAGACAAAATTTGCAGTGAGCCGAGATTGCACCACTGCACTCCAGCCTGGCTGACAGAGCGAGACTCTGTCTCAAAAAAAAAAAAAAAAAAAAATTGTAGTAAAAAACACATACAAAATTTACCATCTTAACTATTTTTAAGTGTATAGTTCTGTAGCATTAATTACATTCAGGGATCTCTGCCATTTTTAATCTTGCAAAATTGAAACTTTATACCCATTAAACAACAATTCCTATTTCTACCTCTCCCAAGCCCCTGGTAACTACTATTTTACTTTCTGTCTCTATAAATTTGACTATTTTAAACACGTTATATGAGTTAAATCATATAGGACTTGTCTTTTTGTGACTGGCTTATTTCACTTAGCATAATATCCTCAAGATTTATCCATGTTATAGCATGTGACAGGATTTCCTTCTTTTCAAGACTGAATAAGATTCCATTATATATTTACATCACATTTTGTTTATCCATTAATTCATTGACGAACATTTGGGTTGCTTCCACACCTTGGCTATGGTAAATAATGCTGCTATGAGCATGGGTGTGCAAACATCTCTTCGAGGCCCTGCTTTCATTCTTTTAGAAACATACCTAGAAGTGGAATTGCTAGATTATATGGTAATTCTATATTTATTAATTTTTTGAGGAACCACCATATTGCTTTCTATAGTGGCTGCACCATTTTAGATTCCCACCACCAATGCACAGGGCTTTCAATTTCTTTACATCCTCATCAACACTTATTTTATGTATGTATGTATGTATGTATGTATGTATGTTTTTTGTGTTTTTTTTTTGAGACAGAGTCTCACTCTGTTGCCCAGGCTGGAGTGCAGTGGCATGATCTTGGCTCGCTGCAGCCTCGGTCTCCCAGGTTCAAGCAATTCTCTCACCTCAGCCTCCTGAGTTGCTGGGATTATAGAGGCGTGCCACCACACCCGGCTACTTTTTGCATTTTTAGTATTTTAGTAGAGATGGAGTTTCACCATGTTGGCCAAGCTGGTCTCAAAACTTCCTGACCTCAGGCAATCCTCCCACCTCAGCCTCCCAGAGCTGGGATTACAGGCATGAGCCACCGTGCCAGGACTTATTTATATATTTATTTATTTTGATAGCAGTTATTCTAATGGGTGTGAGGTGGTATCTTATTGTGGTTTTGATTTGCATTTCTCTAATGATTATTGATATTGAACATCTTTTTATGTTTGTTGGCCATTTGTATTTTATCTTTGGAGAAATGTCAAGTCCTTTACCCATGCTTAAATCAGGTT
>NW_012105475.1:2396495-2397731 GCF_000951045.1 Mandrillus leucophaeus
ATCTTTTTATGTTTGTTGGCCATTTGTATTTTATCTTTGGAGAAATGTCAAGTCCTTTACCCATGCTTAAATCAGGTTACTTTCTTTTTTCTTTTATTACTTTTTTTTTTTTTTTTTTTTGTTTTTTTGAGATGGAGTCTTGCTCTGTTGCCCAGTTTGGAGTACAATGGCACGATCTCAGTTCACTGCAACCTCTGCCTCCCAGGTTCAAGCGATTCTCCTGCCTCAGCCTCCTGAGTAGCTGGGATTACAGATGCATACCACCACACCTGGCTAATTTTTGTATTTTTAGTAGAGATGGGATTTCACCATGTTGGCCAGGCTAGTCTCAAACTCCTGACCTCAAATGATTTGCCCACTTCAGCCTCTCAAAATGCTGGGGTTACAGGCGTAAGCCACCATGCCGGCCTCAATTCTTTTTCTTATTCCTCTATACATAAAGTGGTTTTCCTCACCCTCTGGCTTCTTTCTAGGTTTTCTTCTTGTCTTTGACTTTATGTAGTTTGAATAGGATACACCCAGGTGCAGAATTTTTGTTATTTATCCTGCATGGTATTATCTTAACTTCTTGGATCTGTGATTTAGTGTCTTTTGTTAATTTTGGAAAATTTTAGCTATTATTACTGAAAAAATTTCCTTTGTTTCTCCTTCAGGAACTCTAATTATGCATATGTTACACCTTTTGTAATTATCCCACAGTTCTTGGATATCCTGCAGTGGTGTGATCATAGCTCATCGTAGCCTCAAACTCCCAGGCTCAAGTGATCCTCCCACCTCAGCCTCCCAAGTAGCTGGGACTACAGATGAACGCCACGTTGCCCAGATAATTAAAAAAAAAAATGTAGAGATGAGGTCTCACTTTGTTGCCCAGCCTTCTCAAACTTTTAAAAAAACTGTAGTAAAGGCAGGGCGCGGTGGATCATGCTTGCAATCCCAGCACTTTGGGAGGCCGAGGTGGGTGGACCATGAGGTCAGGAGATTGAGACCACCCTGGCTAACACTGTGAAACTCCATCTCTACTAAAAATACAAAAAATTAGCTGGGCATGGTGGTGGGACCTGTAGTCCCAGTTACTTGGGAGGCTGAGGCAGGAGAATGGCGTGAACCTGGGAGACAAAATTTGCAGTGAGCCGAGATTGCACCACTGCACTCCAGCCTGGCTGACAGAGCGAGACTCTGTCTCAAAAAAAAAAAAAAAAAAAATTGTAGTAAAAAACACATACAAAATTTACCATC
>NW_012105475.1:2399071-2435097 GCF_000951045.1 Mandrillus leucophaeus
ACCATGTTGGCCAGGCTGGTCTTGAATGCCTGACCTCAGGTGATCCACCCGCCTCGGCCTCCCACAGTGCTGGGATTACAGGCGTGAGCTACCGTGCCCAGCTTGCTCTTTTCTTGTTGAGTGGGAGACTAATGTTTATATGGAGCATACAGAATCAGATACGCATCTAGGGTAGTCCCTTGATGGGAATTAGAAGTCACTATGTGGATTATGAGTTTTGTGCATTTTATCTATCAATAAAGAAGATCAACAAAAAGAAGATCAACATAAAAAAGATGCTTCATAAGAAAGTAAAGAAAAAACCAACTAACCAACAAACACACAAAAAATATAAAGCATTCTCCTGACCTAATACAAGCATGATGTCTTCTATATGTGGTGTATGGTTTGCAGTTCTGGTTGCTGAAGGTCAAGGAAAAGATAATTATTCTCAATAAGGTCCAGAAATTTGTGGAATGGAGAACCAACTAAAGTAGAGGTCATAATCTTGTTGCCATTTTCATCTATATTTCCCTATAGAAAGTTAAGTCTTTATGTGGAATGAATTTTGTCATTTAATCTAACTTTGTTTTTTCCAAATGGTTTTTCAATTCTCTCAACATTATTGAGTTTATTTTCCTCTATCTTAATTTATATGCTTTAATCTTATATGAGTTCCAGTGTATTTATGGTTGTCCTTTTTTATTTATTCGTGTGCCAAAATCACAGTATTATAACTATTGTACATTTTAATTTATTTTTTAATTTTTTTTGAGATGGAGTTTTGCTCTTGTCACCTAAGCTGGAGTGTAATGGCACGATCTCAGCTCACTGCAACCTTGGCCTCCCAGGTTCAAGTGATTCTCCTGCCTCAGTCTCCTGAGTAGATGAGATTACAGGCACCTTCCATCATGCCCATCTAATTGTTGAATTTTTAGTAGAGATGGGTTTTCACCATGTTGGCCAGGCTAGTCTCAAACTCCTGACCTCAGGTGATTCGCTCGCCTTGGCCTCCCAAAGTACTGGGATTACAGGCGTGAGCCCAGCCTAAATTTTTAATATCTAAGTAAGAGTCCAATGAGTCCATCTCTCACTATTCCTAATCATCTTTAGTAACAATCCCTTCCCCCTAAATTTTAGCTGAATACACACACACACACACACACACACACACACACAGTTGGCCCTGGGTTTCCATGGGTTCTGTATGTGCAGATTCAACCAACTGTGGATAGAAAATGTAGTTAGGCCTACTATAGTTGCATCTGTACTGAATAATATGGTATAACAACTATTTGTATAGCATTCACATTATATTAGATACTATAAGTAATCTAAAGATGATTACAAGTATGCAGGCGGATATGCACAGGTTATAGGCAACTACTATGTCATTTCATATAATGAACTTGAGCATTTGCACATTTTAGTTTCTGAGGTAGCATCCTGGAATCAATTCCCCGTGGATACCAAGGGACAACTGCATATGGCTGACAGCTGGAGACTGTAGATCCCAGCCTGCCTTCTTGACTGATGTGGTCACGTGACTAGGTTCAAGCCAATGGTGCGTGAAAACAAAGTGTGTACCTTCTAGGTCATCCCCTTAAAGAAATATCTACCTACCTTGGACTTTTCCTTGGGCTGGAATGTGGAAGTGGAGGTTAGCCAGCTTCTACCACGTGGAAAAGACACCAACCTAGATAACAGCAGCACGAAATCAGGACCCCTGAGTAACTTTGTGGAGTACAGCTTCACTGTAACACTGGGCCCTTGCACCGACAGATAATTTGGGGAGAGGAAAAAAGAAACAACTTCTATCATATGTAAGCCCTATATGTTTTGTCTCTCTGCCTTTAGCTTAACTAACAGAAAGCTGTTAAGAATAACTCCCCACTTTTTTTGTAGAGATGGAGTCTTCCTTTGTTGCCCAGGCTGCTCTTGAACTCCTGGGCTCCAGGGATCTTCCTACTTTGGCCTCCCAAAGTGCTGGGATTACAGGCGTGAACCACTGCACCCGGCCAGAATAACGGTTTTACTATTCCAAAAGTGATACATGCTAATTGTAGAACATTCAGAAAACAGTGAACAAAAAGAAGAAATATAGCATATTTCTTAATAATTCCATTAGTGAGAAATGAATAATTGGAATTATCTATTTTTGTTTTATGTGATCTCAATAACGATAGATATATACATGAATAGGTAGCTAGATAAATTTAAAATAACAGTTATATAGACAATAATAGATATATAAACACAAATGGGATTATACTTTACATGTTGAGTTGTGATATGCTTTTTTAAATCTAACAGCGTATCATAAACGTTTCCATGTAGTGAAATATTTCTCTGGATGTAGTAGAATTTAGTTAACAAACAGGCTGGGAGCGGTGGTCCATGCCTGTAATCCCAGCACTTTGGGAGACTGAGGCGGGTGGATCACCTGAGGTCAGGAGTTTGAAATCAGTCTGGCCAACATGGCGAAACCCCTCCTCTACTAAAAATACAAAAATTAGCTGGATGTGGTGGTGCACACCTGCAATCCCAGCTGCTCAGGAAGCTGAGGCTGGAGAATAGCTTGAACCCGGGAAGCAGAGGTTGCAGTGAGCTGAGATCGCGCCACTGCACTCCAGACCAGGCCACAGAGCGAGACTCCATCTCAAAACAAACAAATGAACAACAACAACAAAAAAAAAAAACAAACAAAACCATGCTGCACATCTAGAGTGCTACAAAATTTTAACCTCTATAAGTAGTATCAAAATAAACATCTTTGTAAAAATATATTTGTGCTTATCCATAATGATTTACTTAGGATAAATTCTGAGTAAGATTTTTTTAAAAAGACTATCAAATTTTATTTGATTTTATTATAAATCTTTTTGGTGGTGGTGTTGTTTTGAGACAAAGTCTTGCTCTGTCGCACAGGCTGGAGTGCAACGGGACGAACTCAGCTCACTGTAGCCTCCGCCTCCCAGGTTCAAGCGATTCTCCTGCCTCAGCCTCCTGAGTAGTTGGATTACAGGGGTTCGCCACCATGCCCCGCTAATTTTTGTATTTTTAGTAGAGACGGGTTTTCACCATGTTGGCCAAGCTGGTCTCGAGCTCCTGACCTCAGGTTATCCGCCCCCCTTGGCTTCCCAAAGTGCTGGGATTATAGGCATGAGCCACCCAGCCCACCCTTATTATAAATCTTAAGCCATTTATTTACCACTCACTTTTCTTAAAAAATACAAGCATGAGAATAAACTAAACACACCCCAGGCTTACTAGCCTTTGCAGGACAGGAAGAGGCACTAGACAGAGAGCCTGCAAATGCTTTTCTTTTGTCTTTTTGAGACAGAATCTTGCTCTGTCGCCCAGGCTAGAGTGCAGTGGTGTGATCTCGGCTCACTGCAACCTCTGCCTCCTGAGTTCAAGCGATTCTCCTGCCTCAGCCTCTGAGTAGCTGGGATTTCAGGCGCATGCCACAACACCCTGCTAATTTTTGTATTTTTAGTTAAGACAGAGTTTCATCATGTTGTCCAGCTGGTCTCAAACTCCTGACCTCAGGCAATCCACCTACCTCAGCCTCCGAAAGTGCTGGGATCACAGGCCTGAGCCACCGTGCCCAGCCACAAATGTTTTTCTTTATACCTAACGTCCAAGCTTCCTCACACATTCTAGGGTTCCATGTTTTGTCACCTCTTACACGGGAAAGGAAGCTGGCTAGAAGATTCATGAACAAGAAGGTCATAACAACTTTCTAGGTATCTGATGCTGGTGGTTTCTACATTCTAGTTTGCAACTCTGAGAAACAATATCAAACAAGCACTGTCAAATACCTACTCCCAACTACCCTTTATATTGTTATTGTTCTTTGAAATTGTCTTTGGGACTGGTTACGTTCTCTCACTGTAGCTTTGGTGTATTCCAGAGCACAAACGCTGAAGTCCACATAGAGTCTCCTTGTTCAAGTATAAACGTCTGTTTTAGGACAATCCCAGGTTACTACAGTGTTTCTTTATCTCTCTGTAGTGTCTACTGGGTGTCGTATCCTTGGACAGGCTGGCCAAATGGCGGCACAATACAGGGGACAACTGGGTCAACATCCCCACTGCCAAACTTGCTCCCCGTTCCAACTGGACACTGCCCATAGCCAAGGCTGAAATATAGAAATCAGTGAGACCTTGGCCTATCTTCATTCTGAAGTTGCACTCTTATGTAACCAGTCACTTCTTCACCAGTAATTAAATAGAGCTTTCAAAAGGGATTGGGCACGTTCCCAGGAAGCACCCTGGGCTGGAGCTGGAGGGTCCTGGTCTGCAGGCTCTAAAGGCGGTGCTGGCAACATCGCTGTCTTCTGGGCACCCAGGATCTCACGAATTTTTCGTTCCATTGGCGGCCTGAGGTTTGATTGTGGATCCTCTGCCTGAGAAATAACCCTGTCTACTCCAGCTTCCAGTGTCCCTGACTGAACCTCACTCTGTCCCTGATCATTTCGCAATAAGCTTTTGTGCATCATAAGATTCCAGTCCTGCTCATCCAGGTGTGTGGACATCCAATGCTCGGCTTTCCGCCTCGGGTTTTGGTAAGCTGGATTGGTGTCCACAGTGGCCAGGCAGCATCAACAGAAGTTGCCACACGGGCCTGGTTCTTAGCCGCTCCAGGATGAGAGCAATGAGCTGCGGGTTGCCGGAAGGCAGAGCCGGGATCATGGTGCCCGCGTTGCCTCTGTCTTGCCCATTGAGGGAGACCAAATATGGCTTCTTCTCCAGGACAGAGGTGGTGACAGGGGTGGAGGAGAAGGAGGCCAATAAGTGAGATTTCTGAGTCAAGGAATATGCAAAATTTGTTACATGCGTTGTCAAATTGCCCTTTAAAAAGAATTTAAAAGTGTAGTGTAGAAGAGTATCACTTTCTCCTTGATCTTTCTGACACTGGACATTGGGGCTTTCAATATTTTTATTTTTTAGAGACATGGGGAGAAGAGGTCTCTTTACTTTGCCCAGGCTGGCCTTGAACTCCCGAGTTCAAGTGATCCTCTGGTCTCAGCCTTAGAGTAGCTTGAACTACAGCTGTGCACCACCATGCTGGCATAGCTATTATGGGGTTTTGATGAATAAAAACTCTCGAAATTCCTTATTTTCTGTTTTCAAAGATATTTGAAAGGAATGTTGAAAGAGACTTCATCAGGATCTGTTGGTAAAAGGAAACTGGACTTAAATAGGATGGGGTTCTGAGGTCTAGAGAGGACACAGATGGGTTTATTTAAGTTCACTGAGTAGAGCCAAGGGACCATTACTGGAAACAGGTCATAAGAAAGTACCAGATTAGATTCATGGTAAACAGGATCACCAACCCAACAGGGGCTAGACTTAGAGACAAACTTTGGCTACAAAGCCAGAAAACTGAAGGGAGGTGGTGGAGAAGGTTTGAAACATGTGGATCATGCTAGAGTGGCCTGAAACGTGCTATAACAAGGTGTGGTAACGCTTGAATTAGTTGTGTAATTGAGAACATCAATTCCAGACTTAGACTGCCTGGATTCATAGTAAGTGTTAGGGATTATTGTGATCATTATTTCTATTGACTACAGCATCATATACGCATATCCACTGAATGGAAAAGGGTTTAGAAGTATTTAAGTGAGAATAATTACTTAACATTTTAATATAATTATGACCAGTTCAGTAAAGTGTAGAACAAAAATTGAACACATAGCCCTTGGGAAGAGGAGACAAAATTGTCATTTTGTATAAATGATATGATTGTGTATCTAGAAAACCTAAGAGAATTAATTCGTGTTTAGTAATGAACTGTGTGACCTTAGGCAGATTATGTCATCTCACTGGGCTTGCGTTTTCATGTACACATTAGGATAATAACTATTATTAATTTATAGGATTATTGTGAAAATTTGCCGAGAAAATACACTTAAAACCTACGACATAGTGCCTGCCATTTGGCAACTGCTAAATACTATAAGATACAGGTGTACTTTTAAGAATCACTCTTGGTATTTTTATTATGGCAGCTATAGGATGAATTTGCAAAAATCATTCCCTTAACTGTATATCTTCTATAAATAGTTAAACCATGAAGGAGAGAAAAGTCTCATTTGTAATCAGAAAAAAAACATTTTTTTAATTGAAAAAATTATAGAGACGAGGTCTCCCTGTGTTGCCCACGCTGGTCTTGAACTCCTGAGTTCAAGTGATCCTTCCGCCTTGGCCTCCCAAAGTGCTAGGATTACAGGTGTGAGCCACTGTCCAGGCCAAAAAGAAATTTATAAAATTATCAAGAATAATCTTTATAAAGTATACTAGACTGTATGAAGAGAACTCCAAAATCTACTCAGAGAAAAATAACGACTCGAATAAGCAAAGGAAACTATCATTTTCCTGAAAAGTTTCAATATTATAAAGATGTCAGGGTTAACAAAATTCAAATAAAATCTCAACCTAATTTTGGGGGGAGAAACTTTAATGATTCTAAATAAATCTCTCTGGATTAATGACTGGCAAATGAGATAATGGTAGTTAGCAAACTTTATTGTACAAGGGCTTGGCCAAGAAGAATAAAAATGTTCATAACCCATGTTTCCCTCCTTTAACATAAAAACAGTTCCATGAATTTAATTTTTTAAAATCTTCGCTCTTTTTTACTCTATTAAATAAAAGAATGCTAACGAGATGACGACTATTTCTTTGTAGACATTACACTGCTAATAATCCGGATGTATTTGAGAGTTCCGTATATTTTATCCCCAGCATTTCTGAATTCACCAAGGGACATTCAATACATTATCTTAGCTCACACCAGGAAGAGCCTTGTGAAGTTTTTGGTTTTGGGGGACAGGGTCTCATTTTGTTGTCCAGGCTGGAGTGCAGTGACGCCATCACAGCTCACTGCGGCCTTGAACTCCTGGGCTCAAGTGATCCTCCTGCCTCCCACGTGGATAGGACTAGAGGCGTGTGACGCCACACTCAGCTAATATTTTATTTTCTTATTTTTTGTAGAGACAGGGTCTCCCTATGTTGTCCTGGCTAGGTAAGTCTGTTTTATTATCAGTTCTAACGAGAGGGGGAAAAACCGACTCATGCAAAGAAACTTGACAAGGGCAAAGAATGAGTCAACGGCAAGGGCAGGAATGCAGTCATGCCACTCAATATAAGGAACCACAGGTCCTGGGGAATAGAGCGACGAGAAGGATGCGGCCTACCTGCGTTTCTCGATAAGGGACTCCTGCGGTAAGGAAGGAGCCCCGCGCAGCACCGAGCATGCGCACGCCTCAGGCTCGCGGCCGGACTGGAACCGCAGGCGCGAGTCGCTGGCTCCCTGCGGCGCTCGGCGAAGGCTGGGCTCTTCCATCAGGCCTGGCCTTTGCCCCGCTGAGGCAAATCACTGTTGTCCTGGAGGTTTCTTTCCCCCTTGCAACAGGTATGTTTTTGAAAGATTCCTGACCGTGTTTCCTTAAGATAAGCTGGCCTGTGTTTCCTGAACCCTTCCCACCCCGAGGGGCGGGCGGGAGTCAACCCCGGAAGGAGGGGCGTAGTATACATGCTCTTCCAGGCTGGAAGAGGAGAGGCAACTCCCGCCCCTGCTGCTGCGGTCACTGCAGGTAGCCTAAAAGAGCCGGGGAAACGGATGGATGGTCGGATGTTCCCAATGTCTGTTTTTGGGCTGAGATGAGGTCATGCAGCGTGGCTAGGGCGGAGTAGGATGGAGTATCATTGTGCAAGCTGCTCTTGGTCCCCAACAAGTGTCACCAGGCTCGGAAGCTTCTGCAGGTCTTTCGGATGGAGGAAGACACAGAGGTGGCTGACTTGAGGACCAGGGGCCTTGTGGGTCCCCAGGGGGCAAGAGCGAGAGGGCTTGATAGCAGAGCCTTGTGTGGCCCAACACGGGAGAGGTTTGGTGGAGGGCGTGGTATAGGCTCAGAGGGAGTGACGTTATTGGTGACCGCCCGCTGGGCACTGACCAAGCCACGAATGATCCCAGCAGCAAATTTCACCCCCAACAGCAGCAGGGCAAACAGTACCCAGGCAGGCTTGGGGCATTGCCTCTGAGACCAGAGGAGGCGTGAGATACATACCACTCAGGAACCCTTTTATCTTACAGGCATCACAAGGATATAGTAAGTCCTGCCCTTTCTACCAGGTCAGGGAGGAGGAGACTAAATTTGAGATAGAGTATTTTACCTGAAAACATTTACTCAACCAGGTAAAGATTTTCATTAGCCCTAGTGGGAAGTTGAACCTCGAATGGACCAAATGTTTACGCTGAAACAAGCCTGTATAAATGGGAAGAAATGGTAATATTGTAATGAGATTAAATCTAGCCTTTCCCTTGCTACCTGGGAGGTGAAGAGGAGCAGGTGTGCTTCTAAATGAGCAAGCAAAGGGAAAATGCACTCTAAATTCTTTGCATATCTGGGTGGTGGTATGAGTAATTTTTCCAACTTGCTGCATCCTATGTCCTGTGTGTTGTATGAAGTGGAAGACTGCGTTTAAGATTAAGTGGGCTGGCCGGGCCTGGAGGCTCACACCTGTAATCCCAGCACTTTGGGAGGCCGAGTGGGCAGATCACTTGAGGTCAGGAGTTCCAGACCAGCCTGGCCAACATGGCAAAACCCCATCTCTACTAAAAATACAAAAAAAAAAAAAAAAAAAAAATTAGCTAGGCATGGTGGTGGGTGCCTGTAATCCCAGCTACTCAGGAGGCTGACACATGAGAGTTGCATGAACCTGGGAGGCAGAGGTTGCAGGGAGCCGAGATCGTGCCACTGCACTCCAGCCTGGGCAACAGAGTGAGACTCTGTCTCAAAAAAAAAACCCCCAAAATGAGCTACTCTGATTCGAGTGAGGTAGGATCCAGGGTCCTGACCAATCCCTGGGACATTTCCATGAAAGTATCTTTGCAGCACACCAAGGCGCCACCGGAAATGGTCTGAAAACTACTGCCTTACATGTCACTCCACTCCCAAACCACTTCAACCTCCCCGTTTCCACCCATAATTACTTGGTGTTGAAAGTAGAAAGTCTGACATCAGCTTTTGGGTACAGAGTAAATCACAAACAGGACAGTAAGGTCCAGCTAAATGTAAAGACATGGACATGGTTTAATTGATCTTCTTCCAGCATCCTAACTACCATTACTATTTGAACAAGTGCTTTGGGGCCAATGATTGTGGAAATATTATGACTTTCCATGATGTGAACATTCAGCCTCCGGGTCAGAACTGAGAGGCTAATGAGGAGGATTCTCTGGGTGAAAACATCCATTACCCATTAAGGCTGTGTGTTCGACATCTGAATGAGAGAGCAGGGTGGTCGAGAGGAAATTCTACAAGAGGTGACAGCAGCAAGCCTGCCAACAGACTGCTCTGAGCTGTTCCCATTCACCCGGTACAGCTGTCCAGAGGATTATGCCAATGAGGAGAGGGCCTTTTGTCAGAAACCCTGTCCCATCCGACCATTTGTAAAGCTGCTTCATGAGACAGTGCTGGCGGGGGCTCTGCAAACATTCTGGTGACCCCCTCCTGGACAAAGCAGAACTTCACAAAGAGGCTCTCAGAGTGGGAGGACTCCGTCCCACCTTGTGTATAGCCCCTCTGAAAGCATAATTTTTCAGTGGTTCATTATAAGCATACATGCCCTAGGTTAAAAAAAAAATTAAACAGTACAGAAGGATTTATAATGAAAATCAACAGCTCTCCTCTCACAGTCCCCATCCCAAAAGGGAAAATTCTTTTTAACTAATTGAATCGTCTGTTTTTATTCTTATGGTGATTGCCTCATATCCTTAAATAATATGCTAACGCAGGCATTGTTTTGCTTTGATTTATGTTTTTGTGAGACAGGGTCTTGCTCTATCACCCAGGCTGGAGTGAAGTGGCACCATCTTGGCTCACTGCAGCCTCGGCCTCTCTGGCTAAAACAATCTTCCCACCTCAGCCTCCTGAGTAGCTGGGACTATAGCTGCGTGTCACCATGCCCGGCTAATTTTTGTATTTTTTTGTAGGGATCAAGTTTCATCATGTTGCCCAGGCTGGTCTCAAACTCCTGAGCTTAAGTGATCCACCTGCCTTGGCCTCACAGAACGCTGGGATTACAGGCATGAGTCACCGTGCCTGGCAGTTGTTTCTTGATACAGTATTTTACAGTTTTGTTTGTTTTGTTTTTAGAGACAGGATCTTATTCTGTCATGCAGGCTAGAGTGCAGTGGCACAATCAGAGCTCACTGTGACTTTGAGATTCTTGAGCTCAATCCATCTTCCCACCTCAGCCTGATGGGAGGTTACAAGCGTCCATCATCACGCCTGGTTAATTTAAAAAATAATAATTTTTTTTTTGACTGGGCGTGGTGGCTCACGCCTGTAATCCCAGCACTTTGGAAGGCTGAGGTGGGCGGATCACCTGAGGTCAGGAGTTTGAGACCAACCTGGCCAACATGGTGAAACCCCATCTCTACTGAAAAAAAACACAAAAAAATTAGCCAGGCGTGGTGATGCATGCCTGTAGTCCCAGCTACTTGGGAGGCTGAGGCAGGAGAATTGCTTGAACCCGGGAGGCGGAGGTTGCCGTGAGCCGATATCGTGCCACTACACTCCAGCCTGGGCGACAGAGTAAGATTCCATCTCAAAATAATTAATTCATTCATTAATTTTTTTTTTTTGTAGAAATGGAGATCTCATTATGTTGCCTCCAAGCCTCAAACAATCCTTTTGCCTCAAGCCTCCCACAGCCTTGGGATTAGAGGCATGCAACACCTTGTTTGGCCTTAATACAGTATTTTTGGGAACTACCTATTGACTTTCTTTTTATGCAAAATGAAGATTTAGTACACCTTTACCCAGCCCCTTCTAACAATAGAATTATATTCTTATTTTGAATTCCTTTTTCCTTGTATTTATGATTTTAAATTAGCACCTTCATTTCTCATGATGTTGCCTATTGACATTATCTCTTCCCATTTTCTTTCTTCTCTTCTCTTTTTAAGTTTCTTTTTTCTTTTCTTTTATTAATTTATTTTGAGACAGGGTCTCGCTTTGTCTCAAAAAAAAAAAAACAAAACAAAAAACAGGTTGCTGGGATACAGTCACAGACATTCCAATTCAGTAGGTCTGGGGCAAGGCCCAAGAATGTACATTTCCAACAAGTTCCTTGGTGATGCTGGTGCTCTCAGTACGGGACTCATACTTTGAGAACCACTGGTCTAAGGGAAGCATGGCCACTGCAGTAATTGGGATATTGCTTTGGCTACTTTAGGAAGTTTCTGGATTTTTTGGTTTTGTTTTGTTTTGTTTTGTTTTTTGAGACAAAATTTTACTCAGTTGCCCAGAATGCAGTGGCACGATCTTGGCTCACTGCAACTTCCGCCTCCTGGATTCAAGCAATTATCATGCCTCAGCCTCCCAAGTAGCTGGGATTACAGCCGCCTGCCACCACACCTGGCTAATTTTTTAATTTTTAGTAGAGACAGGATTTCACCATGTTGGCCAGGCTGGTCTCGAACTCCCGACCTCAGGTGATCCACCTGCCTTGGCCTCCCAAAGTGATGGGATTACAGACATGAGCCAGAGCACCCGCCACTACTTTATTTATTTATGAGACAGAGTCTTACTGTGTCACTCAAGATGGAGTGCAGTGGCACAATCTCGGCTCACTGCAACCTTCATCTCTCGGGTTCAAGTGATTCTCATGCCTTAGCCTCTTGAGAGATGGGATTACAGGCACCTGTCACCACACCTGGCTAATTTTTGTATTTTTAGTAGAGATGGGGTTTCGCCATGTTGACCAGGCTGATCTCGAACTCCCGACCTCAAGTGATCTGCCTGCTTCAGCCTCCCAAAGTGCTGGGATTACACGTATGAGCCCGCGCCCGGCCCCTGCCACTACTTTAATAGTCACCAACATAAATAGAGTATCTGTCAGGTAGAATTCCTAGCTAGCTGACAGTGTAAGAGGAGAGAGGCTGAGCATCAAGAGAGTGTCCTGGGTCCCCAGGCTCCTTCTACCTATGGCTCTGTCATCCCCTTGGGAATTGCCCCCATCTTCATGTTTGAAGCTGACCCACTACCACCGAATCTTCATACTAGCCAGAACGGAGGAATTGAGCTGGTGGAGAGCATACAATTTTTTTTAAAGAAAAATTTACAAATTGCCCACATCATTTCCACTCATATCCTATTGGCCAGACCGTAGTAACATGGCCACACCTAGGTGCAAGAGAGGATGGGAAAAGTTGCTTCTAGCTTGGTGATTATGTGTAGAGATACAATTTAGGAAGTTCTATCATAGAAAGGAGGGAGGGGGAGATGGATATTGAGGGGCAATTAACAATCCCTGCTGCAGTGGTTCCATTCTCCTTTCCAGTAGTTGTTCAGATGTGCACAGGATACAGTTTTAGCCAATGAGACAGGAGAAAATGCCTACTAGGGGCTTCCAGCAAGTTTTCCTTTCTCTAAGGGAGATAGAGTATTTTCTTTGGGATTCTGCCATGTTGGATATGAACCCTGAAAGCGCGTGTGCATCTTGTTACCATGAGGGGAGCCTGCCTTTGGATGAGTGAAGATGGCAGAAAGAAAGATGTAGCCTTTTGGCCGGAACCGCCGTTTTCCAGTAACTTGTCAAAATGACAAACACAAAAGGAAAGAGGACAGGCACCTGATATATGTTCTCGAGGCCTTTTAGAAAACATGGAGTTGTTCCTTTGGCCACGTATATATGAATCTATAAGAAAGATGACATTGTAGACATCAAGGGAATGGGTACTGTCCAAAAAGGGATGCCCCACAGGTGTTACCTTGGCAAAACTGGAAGAGTCTACAATGTTCCCCAGCATGCTGTTGGCATTGTGTAAACAAACAAGTTAAGGGCAAGATTCTTGCCAGATAATTAATGTGCGTATTGAGTACATCAAGCACTCTAAGAGCCGAGATAGCTTCCTGAAACGCATGAAGGAAAATGGTCAGAAAAAGAAAGAAGCCAAAGAGAAAGGTACGCGGGTTCAGCGGAAGCACGGGGCTGCTCCACCCAGAGACGCACACTGTGTGGAAACCAATGGGAAGCAGCCTGAGCTGCTGGAACCTATTCCCTGTGAATTCATGACTTCATAGGTGTTAAAAAAAATAAAAGACCTCTGGACTGTAAAAAAAAGAAAAAGAAAAAGAAAAAACAAAAGAAAGATGTAAAGAACCCATGCACTTGAAGAATCAGATACTGAATGAACTAGTCAACTAAAGTTTCCCTGCCTATAAATCTCTTGTTATGTCAGATAGTAAATATCTTATTTTTAAGTCTTCTTGGTTTGGTTTTCCTGCTGCTTGCAGTCAAATTATCCTAATAAGGTGGCTTTCTACTTGTCTTCCTGTCTTTCTTTTTTATTTTTGCATTGTTGGTATCTTTCTGTTATTACAAAATCTCAAAGTTAGTGTAAGATTTTGAAAAATACTCAACTCTCTTTTTTCCTCAAGATAACTTCCTCCTAAGGCCTTTGTTACTTGCTGCCTTGATCTGCTGCACAGCTGTCACCCAGGGACTTCCCTTAATTACTTACCTCATTTGAAACCACTGTTTCCTGGATCCTGGTGTCTTTTCCTTGGTTTACTCTTTTGTATTCTTGAGGCATATTGCCAAGTAATTTGCAAAGAAAAGAAAATGTGGGAAGTGAATTTTCTGAGCCCTTGCTCACTGGGTCCTGCAGGCGGATTGGCTTCCTTCTCAGATATGGTCTCTCCATGCATCCTTCTGGCTGGAATTCCCTTTACAGAGGAAGCAAAATTTCATCTCTACCCTTTTAGGGTTTTTTGGCTGAGCCTGGGAATTAAATTGACATGAGCTGTAGCAATGGAAGAAAAGCATGCACATTTATTTACTGCAAGTTTTACACGGCATGGGAGCCTTCAAAAGGAAATGGAGACTCAAGGAGGCAGTTAGAGATAAACACAGAGATACTGAATTAGACAACACAAAGTAAACTGTGAAAATGTGACAAGTCAAAGGAGCTTGAGAAGGGTGGTTCGTTGAATAGAGAAGTGGCTAGGAGGATCAGGATTAGTCTAACACGGTTTGTCGGTACAGATTTTCCTTGGCCTCAACTTCTTATCCTTGATGATGATAAGAGTGATATTTTCCTTCTGGTACAGGGAGGATATTTGTCACACAGGAATTTAATCATCTGCTTTTAATAAACAGTAGGAAGGTCAGAATGATCTTGTTCTTGCTGTTTTTTTCAAGACCCTTAACTCAAAAAAGTCTGTTTGCCACAGTGGCATATTTATTTATTTCTTTTTTTTTTTGAGATGGAGTCTCACTCTGTCCACCCAGGCTGGCGTACAGTGGCACGATCTTGGCTCACTGCAACCTCTGCCTCCCGGATTCGAGCGATTCTCCTGCCTCAGCCTCCCAAGTAGCTGGGATTACAGGCATGTGCCACCACGCCTGGTAATTTTGTATTTTTAGTGGAGACGGGGTTTGTCCATGTTGGTCAGTCTGGTCTTGAACTCCCGACCTCAGGTGATCCGCCTGCCTCGGCCTCCCAAAGTGCCGGGATTACAGGTGTGAGCCACTGTGCCCAGCCTGAGTGGCATATTTTGAGTTCCTTCACCTCCACTGTGTTTCTCTAGTTATCACTTCCTTCTCTGTCTTCTAGAAGTTTATTGAAAGATTTAGATCGGTGATCATCATTAGGTCTTCGTTTTCTCTTAATTGCCCTTTGCCCTTAGATTCTGCCCTTTTAATTTCTTTACTATCATTTTAATGGGATCTCAGAAGGATGATCACATAAGTAATATGTCATTCCCCCATATTGAATGACAAGTTTTATCCCTTTCTAATGAGACTAATACATAATTCATACTTTGAACCTGAGTCATTGGGTTGGATAATTCACATTACAGTACTCTTGGAAAGACTATAATTTTACTACTTCTAAAAATATATTTTTTTAGCATATAATTAAAGGAATAAACTTTTTATAGGGAGTTTTCATCCACCACATTTCTTGTGTGGGATACTTCCTTTCCAGAGTGTTCTTTAAATTAGGGGACTAGAGTTTCTTTGACTGAACAAAACTGTACAGCACATAAATAAAATGGTTGTCTATTTCCCATTAACTATGAATAATTCATTTTTTTTAATCATTACTGCCAAAAATGTTACTGAACATCCAGGTCACTAGAAGTTCGAATTTATAGATACTATTTTTTTAATTATTGAAAATAAAAAAAGCTCTTCATTTCCATGACCACATAAAATAATATTAATGGACCACTTAAATGAACTCATATATATGGGTTGTAAATTAGTATTTTTTGAGAACTTGTGTGCCCCATAACTTTTGTATATTTACCAATCACCAATTGATGCCCTCAACAATCTTTTTTTTTTTTTTTTTTTTTTTTGAGATGGTGTCTTCCTGTGTTGCTCAGGCTGGTCTCTAACTTCTGGGCTCAAATTATCCTCCTGCTTCAGCCTCCCGAGTAGCTGGGATTACAGGCATGCACCACCATGCCCTGCTAACTATCTTATGAAAATCTTATTTCTATCATGTTGCTGAGGAAACAGGCTACCCTAATTACCTTGTGTAAAGTCACATAGGAAGGAATTGACTGGGTTGGGGTTAATTTCCACTTCTGCTGGACCTCAAAGCCTATGCCCTTTGTACTACTTCATAGACCCAAAGACAGGTGGGTACATCTGTTCCCATCTGTTTTTATTCCTCAGGATTGTGATAGCAAAATATCACAGCTGGGTGGCTTCAGAACACAGAAATTTATCATCTCATAGTTCTGGAGGCTGGAAGTCTGAAATTAAGGCGTTGGCAGTGCCATGCTCTCTCAACGGCTCTAGGGAGAATCTGTTCCGTGCCTTTCTCTTAGCTTCTGGCGTCACAGGCAGTGCTTGGCTTGTAGCTGCATAACTCTAATCACTGCCTCTGTGGTCACATGACATTCTTCCTGTGTGTGTCTGTCTTCACATGGTTATTGTCCTGTACCAGTCATAGTGGATTAGGAGGCCTCCCCGTTCCAGTATGACCTCATGTTAACCAATTAGATCTTCAGTGACCCTATTTCCAAATAAGGTCACATTCTGAGGTTCTGGGGATTAGGATTTCAACATACGTTTTTCTGGGGGACACAGTTCAACCACAACACCATCTTAATTGGGTTTCCTTCTCTAAAAGGACTCAATTTCAATCACTTACTGGTGAATAAATGTATGATTAACTAAAAATTCTCAAAATTAACTTACATAAATACCTACACAATTTCCTAAAAGGAGAGTAAAATTCCTTTTGAAGGAAACCTCATGTTTTCATCTTGAAATCTGTATTGGAATCATGTCATTGAAATATTTCACACTAGTGGATGATTTTTATTTTGAGTTAAAATTTTGCAAAGATTGAAATGTACCCAGGAGTTACTGTTATCACATTAGAAGTAACAGAATCACATTCATTCCTAAAAAGCATAGTCTCACAGACAAGTAGTTTAAGAGTATTAAACAATGCATCTTGATAAAAACTAGATCTTTCTAGAATGTAAAGATTTCTTTGAGTCCTTCCCTCTTTGTAGAATCTGAAGAAAAACAGTAACTAAAATCAGTGTGGAGTTCACCTCAATGCTGAGTTTAATTACTGTCTTTTAAATATTTACAATACTATTGTTTTCTTGCAGATGGCTCTTCCAGAAATGTTGAGCTGCCCATTATGACTGGATGTACCTACTGTATAGTAATATTTTCCTTCTGTTAATAGATGGCAGATTATTTCAAATATACAAACAGGATTATTTCATATATGTAAATATTTACAGGCTGTTATTTGTTATTCAGATATCTACTGTATTCCTTATAAAAATGAATGTCAGCAAAATCTGAATTCCCCTGGTCGAAACAGTGATCTCTCTCGGCTATAGCACAGGGCCCCTCTCAGATGTCTAAAACCATTAAGAGTGACAAAGTTGTACTTTCAAAAAGGCACATATTTACATATGACTTGAATAAATAATTTTCCCTCTAGTTGCAGTTCTGTTACTTCTGTGGTTTCATTTCCCTTCACTTACTATTGATCACCGTCCCCCATCATCCACAAAAATAGCCTGAGTATAAGGTAATATCATTTTCTGGTTATATACATTTCTCTTTTAAATTCAGGATATATGGTAGTTCATGTATTTAACAAAAGTAACCTGAATGTTCCCCGGGTCCTCTAGCTTTCAACATGCTCGTGGGCGTATGTATGCACTTGGGTATGTGTATGTGGCCAAGGGAACACTTCTATTTAAAGCCTATACAAAGCAGCTGAAACTCCCACCCTACTTGTCTGCAGCAAGTCCAATTTCCTCCACAGACATTTCTGAGTCTCCTTCAGGGTGGGTGAAGGTTGCTTCTCTTTTTCACACTTTCTGTTTTTTTTTTTTTTTTTGAGACAGAGTCTCACTCTGTTGCCCAGGCTGGAGTGCAGTGGCATGATCTCAGCTCAGTGCAACCTCCACCTTCCAGGTTCAAGTGATTCTCCTGCCTCAGCCCGCAGAGTAGCTGGGATTACAGGTGCCCACCACCACACCTGGCTAATTTTTGTCTTTTTAGTAGAGATGGGATTTTGCCATGTTGGCCAGGCTGGTCTCGAACTCCTGATCTCAGGTGATCCACCCACCTTGGCCTCCCAAGATGCTGGGATTACAGGCGTGAGCCACCACGCCTGGCCATCCTTTTCACACTTTCATTCTGGTTATCTTGTCTCAGATCTTATGCTCCCACACCTCAAGGCTTCTCTGCTATTCACCTCTGGCTTTTTCATAACCATTTCTCAGCCTGCTACCCTTCTCCCTAACCCATCGCCTCCTACACTAGGTGCAGAGTCCTGTGCCTTATTTCTCAAAGGATGGAAGGCAAGGCTGCCATGTTTAAGACTACATGGGTAGAGATGAGCACAAGGAAACTGTTCTTCAGAAAAGGGAACCTTAAGTGTGGATATCTATTATCACTGCTAGTGCCGCCCATTGGCCACACTCCTTCAGTTGAAATCCCCTTAGGCCATCTGTTTTCCATCCCCAGCCTACCACTTTGTTGTTCAGGCTCAGTTCCTCCTTTTCATCTCCCTCACTTCTACCACTTTCATGTACAAGAAGCAAAAATCTTGTAGAAATTATAAAGAAAATCTCTGCTCAAGACAAAGACACTCCCTGCCTTAGTCCATTTTTTGTTGCTTTAACTGAATACCTAAGACTGGTAATTTATAAAGAAAAGAAACTTATTTCTTATAGTTCTAGAGACTGGAAAGTCCAAGAGCATTGCACCAGCCTCTGGGGAGGGCCTTCTTGCTACATGATAACATGAAAGAGAGCATCACGTGGTGAGAAGGCACGAGGGTGAGTGTCATCTGAGGCTTCTCTTCTTCTTCTTGTGTAGCCACCAGTCCTATTGTGGGGCCCCCGCCCTGATGACCTTCTTTAATTGTAATTGCCTCTGAAAGGCCACCCCTCCAATCAGCATTTGAATTGGGGGATTAAATTTCCAACACATGAAGTTTGAAGGGCACATTCAAACCACAACATTCTGTACCTTTACATTATTGAAAGTTATATTAATGACAGCATTATATTATTAAACAGCACCTGCCATCTCAGTCTGAAATATGTGCATTCAGATTATTCAACTGCTAGCCGTCCTTAAGAAAAATGAACTGAAAGGGCTCAGAAAAGGTCCCTTCTAGAACAAAATAAAAATATCTTCCAAACTTCTACTTCAGAATGCAGGCACCACTCCAGTTTTAAACTAACACTTTAAAATTCTTTCTGCTATTGAAATTTGTAAATTTGTTTTTTTTTTTTTTTTTTTTTTTTTTTTTTTGAGAGTTTCACTCTTGTCACCCAGGCTGCAGTGCAATGGTGTGGTCTTAACTCACTGCAACCTCTGCCTCCCAGGTTCAAGTGATTCTCCTGCCTCAGCCTCCCGAGTAGCTGGGATCACAGGCGCCCACCATCATGCCTGGCTAATTTTTCTATTTTTGGTAGAGACAGGGTTTCACCATGTTGGCCAGGCTGATCTCCAACTTGTGACATCAGTTGATACACCCGCCTCAGCCTCCCAAAGTACTGGGATTACAGGCGTGAGCCACTGTGCCCCGTCTCTGTTACTGAAATCTTTCAACAATATCTATTAAAGATCTCTTATGGGTTATGTATTACCATATCAGTGACATGAGAGATCCCAAAGAACAGGGACTTTTTCTGGCCTACAGAGGATCCATCACATAAGACCACTCACTGAATTTGGATTCTAGTGCTGGCTGTGTTATGTGTTGGCTAAGTGACCTTGGACAAGTCACCTAAGCTCTCAGAACTTTAGTTGTCTCACCTATAGAATGAGGAGAATAATACTAGCCTCAAAGTACTTTGGGGTTTTGTAAGAAATAAGTGAGAACATTTGTTAAAAAAAAGTAAGGACTTACACAACTGTGTGCAAATATACACTGTTGTCAGTACTAAATCTTGGTTTATTCTAAGAAGTTCTTCTGATGGGCAGACATATCGCGATAAGTATTTTTTATGGATTCCAGGATGTTTCTTGAAGCTGGTTAGAAGCTGGAAAGAAGAAAGGGGGACTTTTTGAAGGCAGAGTCATTCATAATATCTCTTCCCAGTTCCCCAATGTTATGTCAGACTTCTGGGCAGATTGGGGTATTATAATTGTATTAGTCAGGATTCTGCAGAGAAACAGAACCAATAGGAGGTAGATATAGATAAAGATAAAGATGCAGCTGTAGATATAGATAGGATACAGAGATTTATTATAAGAAATGGGCTCACATGATTAGGAGGTTGAGAAGTCCCATGATCTTGCCGTCTATAAGCTGGAGACCCAGGAAAGTGGGTGGTGCAATTCCAGTCCTACTCTGAAGGCCTGAGATCCAGGGAATCCCACGTTGTAAATCCCAGTCCAAGGGCAGGAGAAGACCTCCCCCAACTCAAGTAGCCAGGGTGGAAGCAAAAGGGGGCAAATTCTTCCTTCCTCTACCTTTTGTTCTTTTCAGGCTGGAAATGAATTGGATGGTGCCCACCCACATTAGAGAAAGCAGTCTACTTTACCAAGTCCACTGATCCCAATGTTGATCTCAGACGGAAACACCCTCACAGGCACACCCAGAACAATATTTATTTATTTATGTTTTTTTTTTTTGAGATGGAGTTTCACTCTTGTCACCCAGGCTGGAGTGCAATGGCGTGATCTCAGCTCGCTGCAACCTCCGTCTCCTGAGTTCAAGCGGTTCTCCTGCCTCAGCCTCCCAAGTAGCTGGGATTACAGGCACCCACAACCATGCCCGGCTAATTTTTGTATTTTGTAGAGACAGAGTTTCACCATGTTGGCCAGGCTGGTCTCGAACTCCTGACCTCAGGTGATCTGCCCACCTGGGCCTCCTAAAGTGCTGGGATTACAAGCGTGAAGCACCATGCCCGGCCCCCCAGAACAATACTTAATCTGAGCACTCCTGGTGCAATTAAGTAATTTTAAGACATGTGAAATTAACTATCAAAATAATAAACTGAAAGGGGAGGCCAAAGAGCAAGCTTTCAAGTGTGTGCCTTGTATGAAAACTGGAGCTCCAGCTGTGCGCGGTGGCTCACGCCTGTAATCCTGGCACTTTGGGAGGCCAAGGCAGGTAGATCACTTGAGGCCAGGAGTTCAGGATCATCCGGGGTAACACAGTGAAATCCGTCTCTACTAAAAATAGAAAAAACTAGCTGGGCATGGTGGCGCATGCACATAATCCCAGCTACTCAGGAGGCCGAGGCATGAGAATCGCTTGAACCCAGGAGCTAGAGGCTGCAGTGTGCTAAGAGCTCACCAGTGCAGTCCAGCCTGGGTGACAGAGCAAGACCCTGTCTAAAAAATAATAATCAATAAAATAGAAAAAAAATAAATAAAAGAAAGAAAGAAAACTGGAGCTCTGGTCTCCTGGGTAACAGCTGGGTTCCTCGATTCAAAATTTTGTCCTGACACTAGCAGCAAGACCTTGGCCAACCTACTTAAACTTCATGTATCTCAGTCTCATAATTTGTCACATGTGCACCCAATCACACCTGTTTCATAGTGTTTCTGTGAGGAGTCAATAAGCTAATACATCTAAGGCTTTAGGAGGGTACATGACAATGGCATAATGCAACAAATGTTAACCACTATTTTTTCGGAACAGCCTGAAGATAGAGCTTATCCCAGTCTGGGGGAGACTTTTCCCTTCCCCTTAAGCTCAGAATGCTTAACTTAAACCTTTGAATTTGATCATTGGACCTTATGCTTCTGCCAGCAAATGGTGGGAACTAATCCCCACAATTATTCTCTTCTCACTACCTTGTTATTTCTTTAAATGCAAGCACTCATGTATTTATTGATTACTATTGCACTTGTATAAATATCTTAGTTTTTATTCACTCTCTCCTCACAGTTTGTTTTCCCGACTCTGCTACCATTGTGGTTCTGTCTGCAACAATACTCGACTTGTGTCTTCACTAGAGAGGGCCAGAGAAAGAGATAGAATTGTCTTACAGACAATGCTGTTATTGAACATCCCCAAACACTGTGTGTGTGCCTGTTTCTGTTGCTTTGTTGACTCATATCCACCTTGTGGCTTGCCTTCTTTCGTAGACTTTCTTCCCTGTTCCATCTGATCAATGGTTTTCCAGTTTGTGTTTATGGAATGTGTTCCTTCCTCATCCACAAACATCTACCTCCGCAACCTCAAAATGCATGTGGGTGTGACTGTCAGTAGCAAACAGTAGAGGCGTTGTGTCTTGGAGCCAACTTATAAGCATAGGAGGTCCTGGGACCTGAGCATTTCGTTTAGTTCCAAATATGAAAAGCTGGTATCTTTGTGGAATGATCTCAAAACTCTCTGGGGTGAGCAAATGGGAAAGGTCGATAGGCAGTTACAGGTTGAACCTGTTTGGTTTCTTTTGGCTGGAGCAAGGTGAGCACAGTTTAGGGTTTGCTTTCTCTGCTCTGAAGTTTCAGAGCTTCCATGGTGAACTTGGAGGTGAATGAGGTAACTGAGGTCAACATTTCGCTCTATCTAAACAGGGGGCTACTTTGTAAGCCAGACCATCAGCCTAGTATTCTAGCCGAGAGAGGAAAGTTCTCCAAAAGTCAGAGATACTTGGGAAAGCATCACCTTCCCTATGCCAACATACTTAGTAAGCTTAAGAATCACAAACCAGCTCTGTGGAACCCAAAAAAGGCAGCTAACTCTGCTACCAAATATTTTTACCAAAATATAAGAGTCTGTCATGTGTCTGTCTGCTCTGGGATCTCTCTGCCTCTGGTTCTTGACACCGATGCTGAGAAGTCTATGTTTTCTTGTCTTTTGATTATCTTGATTTCCCTTTTTTTCTTTTTTCTTTTTAGATAAGGTCTTGCCCTGTTACCCAGGCTGGAGTGCAGTGGCACAGTCTTGGCTGACTGCAGCCTCAATCTCCCAGGCTCTAGCCATCCTCCTACCTCAGCCTCCTGAGTAGCTGGGACTATAGACACGTGCCGCACACCCAGCTAATTTTGTATTATTTGTTAGATATGAGGTTTCGCCATGTTGCCCAGGCTGGTCTCAAACTTCTGGGCTGAAGCTGTTCTCCTGCCTTGGCTTCCCACAGTGCTGGGATTACACGTGTGAGCTACTGTGCCCTGCCCTTTATCCGCTTTTAAACTTCATATTACCTTCTAATCATTAAAAATGCACATTATGTTCATTTAACATAAGACACATTTAGAATTTTATTGTGCTTTTTTTTTTTTCATTTAGTATATTTTGGGAATTTCTCCATGTAATCAAAATCTTTTGAAAATACAACTCTTGGCTGGGCGTGGTGGCTCATGCCTATAATCCCAGCACTTTGGGAGGCCTAGGTGGGCGGATCACCTGAAGTCGGGAGTTCGAGACCAACATGGAGAAACCCCATCTCTACTAAAAATACAAAATTAGCTGGGCGTGGTAGCGCATACCTGTAATCCCAGCTACTCAGGAGGCTGAGGCAAAAGAATTGCTTGAAATCGGAAGGCGGAGGTTGTGGTGAACCGAGATGGTGACATTGCACTCCAGCCTGGGCAACCAGAGCAAAATTCTGTCTCAGAAGAAAAAAAGAAAAGAAAATATAACTCTTGACAATTATTTAATATCACAACGTCTAGTATAATTGCTTAACCACTCTTTTTTTGACATTTAGATTGTCATTTTTTTTAAGAGTTGAAGTCTTTGCCTGCCTGTATCAAAACATTTCATGTACCCCATTAAATATATATACCTACATTTACCCCCAAAAATTAAAATTAAAAATAAAAAAAAATAGAGTCAGGTTTCACTATGTTGCCCAAGCTGGAATCCAACTCCTGGGCTCAAGCAATCCACCCATCTAGCTTCCTGAGTAGCTGGGACTACAGGTGCGTGCTGCCAAGCCTGGCCTGTCACTTTTCGATACTGATCTCATTCAGATGTTGGCTAGCTTTGTCATCTGCATGAGATGACTCTTGGCAAGTCCTCTGCCGGCTATCACGCAAAATCCAATAAAGTCATATTAACAAATTAATGAAATCATGCATTCAGGCATGTCTGTGTTGAAGGCCAGTGGTCTTCACTAATATTCACATCTTCTTCTTTTTTGTTTTTTGTTTTTCTGTTTGACCGTGAGGATACTTATTGAGGGTTTATTGGGTGCAGGGAGAAGGGCTGGATGGCTTGGGATGGGAGTAGAGACCCCTCCTCTGGGATCCTGCAGCTCCAGGCCCCCATGGGTGGGGTGAGGGCCGGGGACCTAGGAACATTCTGTGTGGGCCATTGTCTTCTCCATGGTGCTCCCCTTATGCATGGCCCAGCAGCTGTAGCTGCTGCGGGATCTCCACTGTTCAGGCATCAGGCTCAGGTAGCTGCTGGCCGCATACTTGTTGCTCTGTTTGGAAGGCTTAGTGGTCTCCATGTCCTGGGTGATGATGATGCTGTCTGCCTTCCAGGCCACTGTCATGGTGCCCAGGTAGAAGTCACTCATGAGACACACTAGGGTGGCCTTGTTAGCTTGGAGCTCCTCAGAGGAGGGCGGGAACAGAGTACTAAATGAGGAGCCTTGGGCTTGCCTAAGACAGTGAGCTGGGTCCTGCTGCCAAACACGTGCAACAGTGAATGATGCTTGGATTGAAACCCATAGGGCCAGGACCTGGGGCCAGTCCAGGAGCTGGGCTGGAGCAGAAACAATCATGGTGGAAGGGGAAACAAACATGTCCTTCTTCACATGGCAGCAGGAGAGAGATTGAGAATTCACATCCTCTTCTAAGGAGACTTCTGCCTCTAATAAGCCCTCCCACACCACTCACAACTGATTGGACCAAGGATGGACACCTGACCCGAGACAGGCCAGATACTGTGGTGTGGGCCAGTGGGAAAAGGTAAACTGGGTGACAAAGAGGAACCATTAGAGTAAGAGGCAGCTACCCTAGGGAGCCAGAGATGAGAACATGCAAAGAAAAGCTTTGAGGGAGAAACCACAGTTGGAGAAAGACTGGAGATTACAACTCCCAACCTGGCTCTGCCAGCTGGTTTTGTCCCTCAGCTTTGTTGAGCTGTAATTGACAAAGAAAAGTTTTATGTGTTTAAGGTATAATGCGATGTTTTGATATACATCATGAAATACATCATGAAGTGATTGCCGTAATCAAGCTGATTAACAATACGATCTTACCTCACATAGCTACCATTTGTGTGGTGTGATGAGAACATTTAAGATCCACTCTCTTTGCAGATATCAAGTGTATAATATGCTATTGTCAACCATAGTCAGCAGGCTGTACATAGATCTCCAGAACTTACTCATTTTCTAACGAAACTTCATACCTCTTGACCAATATCTCCCATTTTTCCCACCCCCCAGCCCCTGGCAACCGCTGTTCTACTCCTGGGCTCCTATGAGTTTGACTCTGTTAGATTCCTCATATAAGGGAGATCATGGGACATTTCTGTGTCTGGCCTACTCTACTTAGCATAATATCCTCCAGGTTGTCACAAATGACGGGATTTCTTTCCTTCTCAAACTCCAGTAACACTCCATTGCACATATATACCACATTGTCTTCATCCATTTATTCATCCAGATTTGTACAGGTCGTTTCTGTACCTTGGCTATTGAAACATACTGCAATAAACATGGGAGTGCAGATATCTCTCTGCGAAACTGCTTTCATTTCCTTTAAATCCTGCCACTTGATTTGAGGAGTTGACTAACTCAAACCTCTGTTCTCAGCTGGGCGCAGTCGCTCACACCTGTAATCCCAGCATTTTGGGAGGCTGAGGCAGGTGGATCACCTGAGGTCTGGAGTTAGAGGCCAGCCTGACCAACATGGAGAAACCCCACCTCTACTGAAAATACAAAATTAGCTGGATGTGGTGGTACATGCCTGTAATTCCAGCTACTCGGGAGACTGAGGCAGGAGAATCGCTTGAACCAGAGGCGGAGGTTGCGGTTGCGGTGAGCCGAGAGTGAGGCATTGCACTCCAGCCTGGGCAACAAGAGCGAAACTCCGTCAAAGAAACCCAAACAGACAAAAACCAAAACCTCTGTTCTCGTCTGCAGAAGATTAGAGATAGTGTACGTAAAGTATATGTAACACAACCGGACCTCACTACATGGTGGCTATATTACACATAAAAGTATTTTTTTAAAAAAGAAAAATACTGAGAAATCTTCTGAAATCATCACTTATAATAAAGAATGGAGTGCACAGAGGAAGTAAAAAATGTATACAACACAAAAGCAAGGTTTTGAGCTCTTAAGACATAGTCCGTTTTAATCACCCGTGTTTATACTCAGTACTTAGCTCAGTGCCTAGCAAATCTTTAAGTGCTCAATACGCGTGTATTGCTTTCAATGAATAGCTTCAAAGCAAGATTTTTCTTTGACTCAGATATGTAGCTGATTGGGCATTTTTACCCATGGAATTGCCCTGTTGTTACTCACTGAGCCCCTTGTATGTGAAACCACTGCAGCAACTCTAATTTCTCTCTGAAAGATTGGCATTTATGAGGTCATTTTCCCTTCAGTCTTTTCCCCTATTCTTATTTATTCCACCATATTTCACAGGCAAGCAAAACAAAAACAAACAAAAGACCTTTCATAAAAGTAACTTCCCACTGTTAACGCCTCTCCGTGAAATCTATGGGGAAGACAGAAAAAGAAAAAGAAGAATCACGAGAGAGACGAAAATGCAAGCCCATGCAAGTTCCCCAAATCTTTAACGGGATAGACATATCTATGCATATTTAAGTGAAAAGGTTCTGAAAGGACCTGAAAATAACTTAACTGGAGGCAGGATGATCCAGGGGAAGGAAAGAGAATACAGCTAGGGCACATTTCCATACCAAAGAGTGTGAGGTGTGGTAGACATCTGTTGCTTTTGTCCTGTCAACAAAACACTCCTCTTTACGCTGGAGAATTGGTCTTCACAGATCCCATATGATTCCCATGGGCCTGGCTATGGGGTGGGTATACAGTCCACCCCCGTCCAGCCACACCACCCCAGCCGTGTTTACACAATGCAATTGGCCATTGACCCAATCAAGTCCAGTCATATTTCTTTCAAGAAATTTAATATAGGACATACTGGGAAAGGGAGGGAGAGTCTCACTTTTATACCACGAATTGTAAGTTTATACCCAGGATTGGGACTACCAGCAGCCATCTCTCCTGCCACATGTAATGAACATATTTGTGTCAGGAGACAGTGAGGCCAAATGCAAAAGGAGGCAGAAACAAACATAACCTGAGAAGAAGAGTGGGAAATAGAAACTTGATGACATCATTTGAACACTTGAATGCACCTGTAACTAAAGCCTTTGGTTGAGCAGATTGTAAGGGTAGAAATGAGTTCTATGTTTCCCAACCCCACCCCACTCCCAAGTCCAGGCTTGGTAAGTTGGTAAGAAGGTTTTAAGGAAAGAGAGAAGTTACTCTGCACACACATGGGGGCAGAATTTGGGACTGGGGCCACCATCTAGGAGTGAGGAAACAAGCAACAGAAGGTCACAAACCCTCAAAGCTTAAGGAAGCTGGTGTTAGTTGATTTCTTGTGAAAACCAATTTAAAAAAAAAAAGGTGTGAGTTTTATAGCTGTGGGAATATGAAAAGAAACAGGGACAGGATTTAGTGGAAATTGTGAGGTCTATGGTTTGTATAGGTCTTGGAGCTGGCTGGGACTTAACCAGTTATCTAGATCTCAAAGGGCCAAGTGACTTCAGTTAACATCTGAGTCACAGATGTGGAAAGAAACAAGGAAGATTCAGCACACACATAATACGTATTCCCAGGGAAAAACCAACAAAAATGGAACAGAAAATTATTCAAAGATTTCATAGGTGATTCTCCTGAAAGAAGAGATCTAAATCTTCAGGTTGAAACAGTGTATGGAGAAAAAACTGATGAGTTCTAACAAGATTAAGACATATCCTGATGAAGTAATTTCAAGGATAAGAAAAAGTCTTGCAAGCATCCAGGCAGAAGAAACCTGTCACCTTTAAAGGGAAAGAATATATATCAGGCAGGCTTTAGACTTCCATCCACAGCAACACTAGAGGAACAAGATAATGGGAAATTTTGAGAAGAAAAAATAGAACACAAGAATTCTTACTTACCCAGGATATCTTTCAATTGTAAAGGCATGGGAAATACATTCTTAAATATGCAAGAACTGGCCAGGCGCAGTGGCTCATGCCTGTAATCCCAGCACCTTGGGAGGCTGCGGCAGGCGGATCATGAGGTCAGGAGTTCGAGACCAGCCTGGCCAATACGGTGAAACCCCGTCTCTACTAAAAATACAAAAATTAGCTGGGCATGGGGGCAAGCGCCTGTAGTCCCAGCCACTTGGGAGGCTGAGGCAGAAGAATCGCTTGAACCCGGGAGGCAGAGGCTATGAGCTGAGACTATGCCCCTGCACTCCAGCCTGGGTGACAGAGCGAGACTCTGTGTCTCAAAAAAAAAAAAAAAAAAAAAAATGTGTGTATATATATGCGCAAGAACTTTATAATTGTAGCATTAATAAAATCTTCCTGAAAGAATGTATGTGAAACAACAACTGCTGTCTGAAAGAAGAACCAAATTAAAAATTTACAAATGGAGGCTAGGCAAGGTGGCTCATACCTGTAATCCCAGCACCTTGGGAGGTTAAGACAGGAAGATCACTAGAACCAGGAGTTCAAAACCAGCTTGGGCAACATAGGGAGATCCCGTTTTTATGAAAAATCAAAACATTAGCCAAGTGTGGCAGTACATGACTATAGTCCCAGCTATTCAGGAGGCCGAGGTAGGAGGATCACTTTGCTTGGGCCTGGGAAGTTGAGGCTGCAGTGAGCCGTAATTGGGCCACTGCACTCAAGCCTGGACAACAGAGAGACCCTGTCTCAAAGAAAGATAAATTTTAAAAAAGATGCAAAAGACAATAAAATGGCAGAGTGCTGGAAAGCAAAGAAAGAGAGCAGACTACAAAGCTACAAGTAAATATGCAAGATGTAGACAAATTTTCAGGACCAAAAAGAGGGCAAATACCACAGCCCAAAATATCAGATGGAAGAGAGAATTTTCCTGAAGACGCCTCTGGAGAAGCTCTACACCCAACAAATTCAAAGTACTGGAGAGGGAGGAGCCGCACCCCAGTTCCAGCCCTGGCCTTGAAGAGGACGGACAGCTTCCACTTCCTTCCTCTGGAAACTCTCAGTCCCAGTTGTCATGCTGTGGAAAGCAGAAGCCACATAGAAGGGCCAACTGAGGGTCCTCCAGCCAACAGTCAGCATCTCTGCCAGCACTGGAGGAGCCATCAGAATAGTGCCACCCAGTGGAAAACCCTGATGAGTTCAGAAGCATCCCACATCACTGGGGACAGAAAACTGGCCCAACTGAGCCCAGTTAACGCACAGAATCATTGGAGATAGTAAAACAAATGGGCATTGCTTTATGCCACTAAGTTTTACGATTATTACATAGCATACACAACCAAAACAAAGGCCCTGGGGCAATCATAAGTTATTCAAGAATGTCATGGAATGTTTGGGCCAGTTTAACTCTATCCCCCTTTTCCCCCCTTCTTTCTCCTTCCCCCTTCTTTCTCTCTTCCCTTCCATGGAGCTTTTGAAGATAGATTTCTATTTTTAGTCTTATTAGCATCAAAGTGGGAAAAGGCAAAAAGGTTTCTCCTGACATGTAGGAATTTAAAAACTATGCAACTCCTAATAAGAACTTTACTCCTGTAAAAGGAAAAGGAAAAAAAAAAATTCAAATGAGAACAATATGAAATCTTTTAATGCAGTGACAGATTTAAGGAGGTCCAGGAAAAAAGCAGACACAGTAGAATCTATAGAACTGTGGTGCTGGAGACAGTTTCCTTTGAGTGGTAGGGAGGGGGCTTCAGTGTCATAGAATGACAGTTTCCTCCTTACAGATCTCCTCTGATTCTGCAGAAAGTGTTGTATATATGGTTATTACACTAAAAATGGGGTCCTAGGGTTTTTAAAAATTCAATAAGCAAATCAAAAATGCTTAAAGGATGACAGCAATGTTCTTTTTTTTAAAAAAAGAATGAATAGCAACAAAACAAAATATTGAATTAGAAGACTTATTAAATAAGTTCTTGAAACACAACAATAACAAAACCTGTCCTATAAAACAGAATAAATGTAGACTACTCATGGGAAACATTGTAGAAAGCCTAAATATACAAAGAACTACAAAGGAGAAAACCCAAATGGACCCCTCCATTCCACTTCATTAGTCTGTGACTCCTGGAGAGAGCACCATTTTTTCAGGTGTCTCATTTGTGAAGTCACAACCTAGGAGACTCTGGCATCAACTCAGATAGAGGTAAATTCTGAGAAGTGAGTCAGCCACTAAAACAACAATCATATTAATGTGAAGTCCTCAGGGCAGAGTGTTTCTCTGGTGCAGTTTAAGATTGAGAGACACAGCCGGGCATGGTGGCTCACTTCTGTAATCTCAGCACTTTGGGAGGTCAAGGTGGGAGGATTGCTTGAGTCCACGAGTTCCAGATCAGCCTGGGTAACATAGCAAGACCCCATCTTTACAAAAATAAAAAATAATTTAATTAAAAGAAAAGAAAAAGATTGAAAGTCACACAGCTGTAAACTAATGAAAGTTCTTAGAGCAACAGGCTTTGTCATGGGGAAAGAGCAAATCCTCATTTGATTCACCGCTGATCAGACACCCTTGCTGGCGCCATTGAAAATGGATGTAGAAGCCACAATTGATGTGATCTCATGGTAGCAAGAGATGTTGACTCAACAACAAAAACCCTGCCACTTCTTACTGTAGAATATGATGTCAAAATAACATTATCATGTTGGGAAAATATGATTTAATTTAGCCACATCTTGACAAGTTTTTCTGTTTATTGAGTCTCACATCTCTTCTATTTCTTCTTTTTATTTTTCTGTTTTAAAGGTTAATTTGTTTGTTTGTTTGTTTGTTTTTGAAGATGGGATCTTGCTATGTTGGCCCAGGCTGGCTTCAAACTCCTAGTCTCAAGTGATCCTCTTGGCCTCCCAAAGTGCGAGATTATAAGTATAAGCCACCATGCCCAGCCTTATTTCTCTTTCTTCGTAGCTAATAAATTATCTGGTATACATGCCAGATAATTGTTGAAGTGTTTGCTATTTCATTTTTTTTCTTTTTTCTCTTACTCATTTCAGTGGCTTTGATGACAAATATTAGCAAAAAACAAATCCATTCGAGGAAAATGCCACTTTCTTCCATGAGTAGCATATCCACTGTACTTTTATATATAACTTCATGTGGTCTGTAACTTCCATATGGTTAACAAACAAAATCTATATGCCTTTTTTCATGGGATAAAAATCAATGTTTTTCTTGTATCATTGCAAAACTGAAGCTCACAATTCATAACTTTTTGTGTACATAAGTCTATGAGAAAAAAAAGTTGAAGGAAATTGATTCTAGAATCTAGAAGTTCTTCCTTTATGTAATGCATATTAATGTTTAAACACATTTACAGTTAAAATTCCAAGTATCTTGATTATTTAGAATTTAAAATTTCATTGCTAGTTTTTTGTTTCAGCACACTGTAGTCTGAGAATGTGTGCTATATGTTTCCCGCTATTAAATTTTATCAGTATTTTCTTTGTTGACTAATACGTTTCATTTACATCAGGAAAAAAGTATATTCTCCATTGTACAATGTAACGTGCAGCTGTTAAAGTAAGTTTGTTGATATTACTATAACATCCATAGTCTAGTTTATTTGTTGCAATATACAATAGCCAAACATTTTTAAAAACTCAAAGATGGACTCAATAGCAGAATGGAAGTGACAAAGTGAAGATTTAGTGAGCTTGAAGACAGAACAAAAGATATGACTAACCTAATGACAGAGAAAGAAAAAAAACCAGAGCTTTAGGTTTCAGGTGTTATTAGGACTATAACAAAAGATCAATCATTAATATAATTTGCCATGTTTTGGCACCTTTTGAAATGTTCTTATGGTATTTCTCCTTTTCATGTTGTTATCGTTATTGCTAATATGGTGAATTGCATTGATTGGTTTTTTTAAAAACAGTAGGCCAGGCTTGCATTATCTTAGTGAGGATATATTATCCTTTTTGTTTATTAGTTGGATTTTATTTGTTAATATTTTGCTAATATTTACAGCTATATTCATGGAGATATTGAAGGAAATGACATGTAATAGAAAAATATGAAAGTAACAATAATCTGGATTTACATGCATGTGTTATAGTAAAAGACCAAGGAACACTTGACTGTTAAAAAACGCAGACATGCATTATGTTTCTTATCTTGAATGGGGGTAGAGAGTTGGGTATAGCACCATGTCACTTTTGGCTTTGTTGTTTAGAGAAATGCTGATTTATTTGAAAAGCTTAAATATGCTGCTTTTAAAAAAAAACTGTATTGGACTATTAATATTTTCTTTCTTTCTTTTTTATTTTTGAGACAGAGTGGTACATGTGTCAGCATGGCCCAGCAGAAACTGAGCCACATAAGAACAAAACCATGCTGCATTCATAACTATTAAATCGCGCTTAGCCCACAGCAGCCTGCTTACGTATTTTAACTTTGGCCTAAAGGTTTCTCTGTACATAGTAAACCATAACCTAATGGAAGAGTAAACAGACTGTAACCTACTCTTGTGCCTATCACCAAGTTTTGGCAAATTAAAGGGGGCCAACTGTTCAAACCGTGTTTAAATAAGGCAAACACAGAGCTGTAACCAATCTGTTTCTGTACCTCACTTCCATTTCCTGTTCCTCACTTTCCTTTTTCTGTTTACCTCTTTCCAGCACCTGGCTGCACTGGAGTCTCTCTGAGCCTCCTCTGGGCTTGGAAGTCTGCCCAGTTCACGAATTGTTCTTTTCTCAATTAAAGTCTGGTAAATTTAATTTGGCCAAGGTTTTTCTTTTAACGTAACCTTTAAGATCTCTTCCAGCTTTAAAATTTCCTGACCCCATTTTCATCTTCTCATTCACCATCCAGGCATGCAACATGATGGACCATGATGGCCAAATTCCAACAAGGTAGAATATGTGCTCTTTACAATTTCCTTAATTTACCAAAAGCATAAACTTCAGGCCAGGGAGATTTAACTGCATTGTCTATTACATGTGGTCCAAAACAATTACTGTGTTTAAAGTACTAGAAAATAACTTACAAACCTCAACATAAAATTTCACAAGACAAGGTTGAGAAAAGAAAAGCTGGGCTTGGTGGCTCACGCCTGTGATCCCAGCACTTTGGGAGGCCGAGGAGAGTGGATCACGAGGTCAGGAGATCGAGACCATCCTGGCCAACATGGTGAAACCCCTTCTCTACTGAAAATACGAAAATTAGCTGGGTGTGGTTGTGCGTGCCTGTAATCCCAGCTACTCCAGAGGTTGAGGCAGGAGAATCGCTTGAACACAGAGGGGTCCTCCTGCCTCAGTTTCCTGAGTAGCTTGGGACTACAGGTGTGGGCCACCATGCCTGGCTAATTCTTTACATTTTGGGATTATGGGGAACGAGGCCTCCCTTTGCTGCCCAGGCTACTATTGAACACACATGATCCTTCCTTCCACCTCAGCCTCCTGCTTGTCACTGGGATTACAGGATTGAGCCACAATGCCTGGCTTAGAAAAAAATCTATTATCTGAGGAATGCGAGTCCTTTTAAATGATCAGGACCAGAGAGCCATTAAAATGAGACAGCAATCACGTCCCCCTTAAGCTATGTATTCATCTCTTGAAACTGTTTGCTACTGCCACAAGTAGCTATAAATTACCCTAATAATGCCACACTGGACACTGTAAGCCGTACCCTATAGGCGAGCAGTGTATAGCCAGTCACTAATCCCTGTTATTTCTGAAACCAGAGAGAATTCCTGACAACAACTTTGTATGAGCTCACTCCTCGTCCCTCTTTTTTGCCTTTAAAAACTTGCCTGTAACAACGGCTGGACGGAGCTCACATTCAGGGTTTCTTGGGTCTAAGTCTTCTAGGCAGCTGTCTACACTTTGGCTCAGGTAAACTCCTTAAATCTTATTTTGTGCCACAGCCTCCTCCTTTTATGTTGACAAGGTAAGACAAAGACAATGTTAAGCAAAAATATGGATAAATCAAACAATGCATAGTAAAGAACCTTTTACTAGAGTTTTGTTAATGTGATTTTTCCCATTTTCTTTTGAAAATTTTTGAACCTATAGACATGTTAAAAGAATAGCACAAAGAACTTCTATCATTATGCTATATTCCTATTTAATTCCTCAATCCTAAGAAAAAAGGATCGTTTCCTATATAACCACTTTACCTTGATCATATTCAAGCAATTTGACATTGATATACTATTATCAAAAATTTACTTACTATTGAAATATTTAAAATAACCACCAATAATCAAGTTTCACCAGTTTTCCCAATAATACTGTTCATAAATTCTTCTTTTTTAAAAAATCAGGGATTCAGTCTAGGATGAAGTGTTGCATTTAACGTCATGTAACTTTCATCTCCTTTAATTTCAAGTGGTTCTGCTGCCTTTTTTTTTTTCTTTTGAGATACAACCTGTAAAGTGTCCAGGCCAATTGTTTTGTAGACTGTCTCGGAATTAAATTCAGATTATTCCCTTTGACCGGCCCAGGTGGTAGTGTGTTCTTCTCATACCAGCAGGTGCGTCATGTCAGTTTGCCCTAACATCAGGGATGTCATATTTGATCATTTGGTTAAGGTATTATGCGCCAGATGTCTTTTTTTTTTTTTTTGGATGCTCAAAGTTTTCCAAATTTGGCCAGCGAAGCCTCTTCTAGTAGACTCCTGTGTCTTTTTTTTTATTACTATTAAATGGAGACAAAGTCTTGCTCTGTCACCCAGGCTAGAGTGCACTGGTTCATTCACTGCAGCCTCCAACTCCTGGGATCAAGGGATCCTCCCACCCCAAGCTTCCAAGTAGCTAGGACAACAGGTGTGGACCACCATGCCCAGCCAATTTTTAAAAAATTGTATACAGATAGGGTCTCACTATGTTGCCCAGACTTGTTTTGAACTCTTGGCCTCAAGGGATCCTCCCACCTGGGCCACCTAAAGTGTTGGGAATACAGGCGTGAGCCACTGCATTCAGCTCCTGTGTCTTTTCTACTTGTCTTTGTGTGTTTTGAACACTTTCTTATCTTCTCAAACAAAAATGATCCAGGCCTACCTTGTTGTACTTTCCCTACCCTCAAACTGAAATTAGCCTTTTTTCCAGACAGCCCTGGTTCCTTTTAGTGGGAATGCTATTTAATGTGCTTTAATATATAATATTTTTATGTTGTAAAATGTTACTTTTGGATAGTTTGCAGAATTGTGATAATTTACCTTAGACTCTATCTCTTCCATCATACATCAATTCTATGTACTTGCTAATTATGGAAATAATTTCTGAGAATTTTCTTTCTTTTTTTCTTTTTTTAGACAGTCTCACTCATCACCCAGGCTGGAGTACAGTAGCACGATCCCGGCTCACTGCAACCTCCACCTCCTGGGTTCCAGCAATTCTAGTGCCTCAGCCTCCTGAGTAGCTGGGACTACAGGGCTATGTCATCATGCCTGGCTAATTATAATTTTTTTTTAAAGTTTATCATTAGACAATGGTTTTCCTTAAAGTAGAAATAGTATTTAGTTTTCCCTAGATTAGTCTGTATAACTTTTATAAAATAATGGTTCACAGATTTAAAATGTATTATTCAAAGTGATGAGGCGGGGTGCAATGGCTCATGCTTGTAACCCCAATATTTTGCAGGGCTGAGGAAGATCACTTGAGGCAGGGAGTTCAAGACCAGTCTGTGCAACATAGTGAGACCTTGTCTGTACAAAAAAAATGTAAAAATTAGTCGGGTGTGGTGGCGCATGCCCGTAGTGGCAGCTACTCAGGAAGCTGAGGTGGGAGGATCACTTGAGCCCAGGAGTTCGAGTTTACAGTGAGTCATGATGATGCCACTGCATTCCAGTCCGAGCAACAGAGCGAGACACTTTCTCCAAAGAAAAAAAAAGAAACAACAACAAAAAACCCACACACACACAACAACAACAAAGTGATGAGACAGAGGGGAAGTGTTTAACAATTTCTGGTTTCTGAATGAATAATTTTAGTACATCATCTTAAAGTTTTCTTCTAAAGCTATATGATATGATTTTGAAATGAATGGCAGCAGCCTCTACTGGAAATGATCATGTAATTGCTTATTTAATTGAATGATTCACTCACTATGACACATGAGACAATTATTTCTGTCACACTATGGTATTATCTGTCTAATGTTTAGCTATAGGCAATGCATAAGAAATCCTTCTTTTTTTTTTTTTGAGACGGACTCTTTCTGTTGCCCAGGCTGGAGTGTAGTGGCGCCATCTCTGCTCATTGCAATCTCTGTCTACCAGTTTCAAGAGATTCTCCTGCCTCAACCTCCAGAGCAGCTGGGATTACAGGCTCGTGCTACCATGCACGGCTAATTTTTGTGGAGACGGAGTTTCACCATTTTGGCCAGGCTGG
>NW_012105475.1:2435757-2438865 GCF_000951045.1 Mandrillus leucophaeus
AAAAAAAAAAAAAAAAAATTATCTCTGCTAGAGATGTTTGTAGATCTAGAGTCCGGATCTTTTAAGGTCCACTTAAACTTGAAAAATATGTGTTTTTGTTTTGTTGCTGTTATTGCTCCAGTGCGGTAGAATATCGTTTTAGCTATTTTTAAGTGTGATAGTTCAGTTGCAGTAAGTACATTCGCATTGTTATGCAATGAAAAAGGCATGGTTGTAAGTGGCAGGTATTTCCCTATGGAGGTCTATTTTTTGGGTTGTGTCAATCACAAGGAGAAATCTCTCAGCATATTGTTTTATCTCCTTGACTTTACAAAGATTCTCTGGTTTAGTCTCTACAGCCCATGAGGTAGCTGTTATCCCCATTTTACAGATGAGAAAACTGTCCCACCATAGGTTTTGCATCTCTAGTGCCAGTGGAACTGTCAGATGCCATGGCTCTCTTGCTTGTGTTTCAATAATCAGTTCTTACTCTCCAGTCCCATTTTTATCAAGCATAAAATGCACTAGTACCTCTTATGCTGATTTTATCATCTATCTTGGCCACTATCCCTAGATTCACCCATCAGCAGCCCTATCCTAGGGTGAGTTGCTTCTATGACGGATATACTAGTTGACATACTAGTTGACGTCTGCATTTTTGTTTCAGAGGCTAATCTTTTAGGCAACCTTGTCTCCAAACCTAGAGAATATGAAGAAGCTGGCTCTAAATACGAGTAAGATCCTCAGCCTTCTCCACAGAAGTGAAAGAGAGAGACATCCAGACAAGTGACTGTCCTGCAATAGTCTGTCATAGAAGTGCCATTTAAAAGGGAAAGATGAAGTTCTGTAGAGGAAACTGAGGCAAGCAAACTCAGGAGGGCAGAAAGTTGATGTTTCTTCATTGTGGAATCCCAGCTCCTGGAACAGCTTCATAGAGTGCGTGGGAAAGATCTATCTAAAAAGTGGATGAAGCAAGTGGCATTTGACCTGACCCTGAACAGATGAGCAGTGCTCCAGGCCAGGCCAGCATGTGCAAAGACACAGAAGGATCAAGACCTTGTATGAACTGTATGCGAATACTTCGGTCCCAATGTGGTGGCTCATGCCTGTAACTCAGTGACTTGGGAGGCTGAGGCGGGATGATCGCTTGAGGCCAGGAATTCAAGACAGACCTACCTGGGCAACATAGTGAGACCCCCCTCATCTCTAAAAAAAAAATTAATTCCCCTCCCAAAAAACATTTTGGGATGTTTCATGGGGTTCCCCCATCCTTTTTACCCCTTTTCACAAACATGTGCTGGGAGAAAGAAACTGTGTTTGAAATGCTATCTCTAGTGGTAGTATGGACTAGAGAAATGAGTCCTTCAGAAAGTTAGTAAAAATGACTTTTTTTTTTTTCTGAGATGGAGTCTCACTCTGTCACCCAGGCTGGAGTGCAGTGGTGCGATCTCTGCTCACTGCAAGCTCCGCCTCCCGGGTTCACGCCATTTTCCTGCCTCAGCCTCTGTGGTAGCTGGGACTACAGGCGCCCGCCACCTCGCCCGGCTAATTTTTTTTTTTTTTTTTTTGTATTTTTAGTAGAGACAGGGTTTCACCGTGTTAGCCAGGATGGTCTCAATCTCCTGACCTCGTGATCTGCCCGCCTCAGCCTCCCAAAGTGCTGGGATTACAGGCGTGAGCCACCGTGCCTGGCCAAAAATGATTATTAGAATGATGGTTCTGAAATACCCTCTGCATGACTCCTTTGTGATATTCATCAAATATTTCTTGTTCTCCACCCTCCAGACACACAGTAGGGTTGCAGTTCTCTACTCCACTCCCATTGACCTTTGGGTGTGGCCTTATGACTTACTTTGTCCCCTAAAATGTAATAGGACAGAATAGAAACTTTAAGTCAGAGGGCAGAGTCCCCAGTGAATGAACAGGTGGCAAGAAATAAACCATCAATGAATGGAAAGCAAGAAATAAACCTTGTTAGAAGCCACCCTACACCTTCACACTTCATGGTTTCATTTAATCCTCACAGAAGTCCTATGAGGTAGGTATTATTCTAGTGTCCCAAAAAAGGAAATCGGGGTTTATTCACAGCCAACATAACTCTGGAGCTGTGTCCTTCAACACCACGGCCACCAACCCCATGCGGCAATCAAGCATTAGAAATGTGGCTGGTCCAATAAAACACATACCAGATTCAAAACCGGCATGAAAGAGGAATGTACAAATCTCATTAATAGTTTATATTTTACCTGCTCTTGGTTGTTGAAAAAAATAGTTTATATTAATTACGTGATGAAATAATATTTTAGAGACATTGGATGAGTTAAATATGATCTTAAAATTAATTTTGCTTATTTACGTTTACTTTTTAGAACAGAGCTACTAAAAATGGAAAAGTACATAGGTAACTTGCATTTGTAATCTGTGCTATATTTCTCTTGGATAGCACTGGTTTGCTGGTTATAGATTGAGGAAGCAAAGACTAGTTGCTCTAAATATAAATTTAGGGCTCTTTGGAGCATGTATTCCTCCCCTCTCAAAGGGAATTTATCTGGTGGCGGTGGTTTGACTGGCTGCTCATCTAAATGTATTTATTCATGGATTCATACAACACATATTTATTGCTCAGTTACTGTATACAAAGCTCTGCAGGAGGTGATATGATTGTGCTCTGCCCTGAACTCAGTCCTGCCGAGGACAAAAGTTTTGTGGGTGAAGAGCTGATAAATGGCCAAGTTTGAAGGTAAATGAGATGCTAATAGGAAGGCTATTCAGGAAAGGGAAATCTCACCTGGCTTGGAGTAGCTAAAAAAGAAAAACTATTTGAAGACCATACTGCCCCAGCTTTAAATGCAGTTTGCTCCTTGAACTTTCCCGAAAATACTCACAATTCACATAATCTCAGCAAGTCTATACGTTAACCCACTTCTACTCTCTACTTGTTACTTTGAAAAGAAATCAGTCACTCTAGATGCAAGTGTTGACCACGTGGAGAAAACACTAAGGAATTCAGTTTCATTTTGTCCCAGTTAGGCTTACTGAAATAACAACATCAATGCCATTATCTCAGAGGTGAAAATAACTGGACAATTCTAGTATCTTATTCTTCAATGATTAATTACTAAAGGGAAA
>NW_012105475.1:2441240-2445362 GCF_000951045.1 Mandrillus leucophaeus
ACAGACATTCAAACCACATCAAAGCTCTTTTTTGTGAGACAGAGTCTCTCTCTGTCGCCCAGGCTGGAGTATGGAGTGCAGTGGTGCAGTCTCAGCTCACTGCAGCCTGCTGGGTTCAAGCAATTCTCCTGCCTCAGCCTCCCAAGTAGCTGGGATTACAGGTGCCGGCCACCACACCTGGCTAATTTTTGTATTTTTAGTAGAGATGGGGTTTCGTCATGTTGGCCAGGCTGGTCTTGAACTCCTGACCTCATATGATCCACCGGCCTCAGCTTCCCAAAGTGCTGGGATTACAGGCATAAGCCACCATACCCAGCCTTCAAAGCACTTTTTTAGGATGTTCTTTATCTTTTATATCTCTCTGCCAGTGATTTTCACAGTGTGATATATAGTCAACCCCACATCAGATCACCCGGAATCATTTTCAGTATTGGGTACAACTTGCCCCATCCCAGAATTTCAAGGAGTGTGGCCTGTGAGTCTGTATTTTTACCAGGTAATTCCTATGTTTGTTAAAGTTGGAGAAGCATTGCTGCTAGTCCAGGAAATAAAGAAGTTGGTCTCCTGCATTCTCCCTGACAAGATCAAAGGGCAGTAGAAGTAAGGACTAGAAAATATTTTGAAAGTCCTCCAACAGTCAAGGGGAGTGGAGAGGATTATTCATAACCCTTTGGTGCCAAGAAATCTGGAACGTCTAAAGCTATGGGCTAATGCATCTTGCATTAGCAATTTGGCATGCAGGAAATTTCCCCACCCACAGTGCCAGGGGCACAAGGAGTCTTGGCATCCCTTAAATAAAACAAAGTTGGGATTTTCAAGTTACCCAGGGCTTCTGATTTCCTACTTTGTGTCTGAAAGAAAACAAAATGATTATATTCTTTTCCCAAGGTTGGCGAATATACCTGATAATTTTTCTTAATGGCATGAATGAAACTGTGGCTTCAGGGGAAGTATTGAACCAATGGTTCATGAAAATGGAAATGGGAAAAGCCCGTTCCTTGGTGAGAAGAGATCAGCCTGTTAGGTGTTGATACAGCCTTTCACTTGCTGTAGCACCGCACAGTCCAGTGTTCTTGGAAGGTTCAGACCTCCTTTGGGGTCCAGATGTAGTTTGGATTCTCTTTAAATTGGGGCATTGGTTGGATCTAAATACTTACTTTTTAACTTTTTGTTTTGAACTACTTTTAGACTTTCGAGCAGTTGTAAAAATAGTACAGTGTGTTCCCGCCACCCTGCTTCCCCCAGTGATAACATCTTACATAGCCACAGCATATTTTCAAAACCAAGAATTTGAAATATGTGCAGTATTACTACCTACACCACAGACTTGGTCCCTGTTATAGTCTGAATGTTTGTGTCACCCCCAAAATTGGTTTGTTGAAATCTTTCTCCAATGCATTAGTATTAATAGGTGAGACCTTTATGAGTTGATTAGGTCATGAAGGTGGAGCCCTCGTGAATGGGATTAGCGTCTTACAGAAGCGGTCCTTTGTTCCCCTCTTTCATCATGTGAGGACACAGCAAGAAGGCCTGAGAACAGCCCATACCCAACACAGAATCTGTTCGCACATTGATCTTGGATTCCTCAGCCTCTAGGACTGTAGAAAACAGATTTCTGCTGTTTACAAGGTATTTTGTTGTAGCAGCCAAAATGGACAGCCATGTTTGTGTGGCATGTAGGCAAGATGGCTCAGGAGCAACCTTGGGAAGCATCATGTGATACACATTGGATATGTGTACAACGCACATAAAACACTAGTTTGGCTGCAGACTCCATTGGTGTTTTGTTTCATAAGAGCAGCCTCAGTGCTCTGTGAAAGGTGGCACTATCTTCTTTTCCATAAACATTAACCATGCCATCTACTATGAATGGCAGAGATTTTTCAGTTCAAGTTTCTGAGGACTGCAAACAAGTATCAAAGAGCCAGATGTTTCTTTGCATTACACTAGTTTTATTACTCTGCCTTTTGCCTTACACACTTAATAAATACAATTTTCTACATTTCTATGGTGTTTTAAATTTACAAGACCTTTATATGTATCTTAGTGTATTTATCCCTTGTGATCAGCCCAGAAAATTATGGTCCCTACTATAATTTGTATTTTATATGTGAGGAAACTGAGTCTTACAGAAGTTAAAAGACTTGGGCCCCAGCCTCCCATTCTGGTAATTACCTCATTACGATGCCTCTTTTATTGTTTCTACTCTCCAAATATTTTGTTATTATTTATTTATTACGCATATCACTTTAATGAATGAAATGATTCTATAAGGTTTACTGTAAAAAAGAGCAGTCCCTTGCACTGCCTTTTCATTCTAGTTCTGGCTATCAAATGTCTAGAAGTGTCTTAGTGTATTTTGTATTGCGATAATAGAATACCACAGACTGCGTAATTTTTTTTTGAGACAGAGTTTCGCTCTTGTTGCCCAAGCTGGAGTGCAATGATGTGATCTCAGTTCACTGCAACCTCCGCCTCCCGGGTTCAAGTGATTCTCCCCTGCCTCAGCCTCCCGAGTAGCTGGGATTACAGGCATGCACCATCACACCCGGTTAATTTTGTATTTTTAATAGTGACGGGATTTCTCCATGTTGGCCGGGCTGGTCTCAACCTCCCGACCTCAGGTGATCCACCCGTCTAAGCCTCCCAAAGTGCTGGGATTACAGGCATAAGCCACCGCACCCAGCCTCAACTGCGTAATTTTTAATGAACAGAAATTTGTTGGCACACAGTTCTGGAGGCTGAAAGTCCAATATCAGATGTCAGCATCTGGTGGTGGTCTTCTTGTTGCCACATAACATGGTGGAAGGTGCCACATACTGGAAGGGTCAAAAGACGATGAGAGAGAGCACAAAAAGAAGTGAACCCATTCCCACAGTAATGCAGCGTGAGTCCATTCAGGAGGCTAGAGCCCTCAGGACCTCACAAACTCTTTTTAAAGATCCCACCTCTTAATACTATTACAATCACAATTACATGTTAACATGAGCTTTGGAGGGAAAAACATTCAAATCATAGCAGAAGGAAACTACTCTCAAACTTTCAGCAACAACTGTTGGTCTTCATCTTCCTATCGCTAATAGCACACTTACACTGCTATTTCTTGATTTTTCGTTTTTAGGTACCATCTGCTGACTTCCCACATCAGAAGGTAAGGATTTACTTCTTCGCTGCCTCCTTCCATGTCCCCATCTCCTACAAATGTTACTTGACCACCTCCCATACTCCCATTACATATCCCAATTTTGAGTACATCAATATTCACCAATTACTATGACTCTAAATGCTAGCCACTGCTGTGTAGCTGAGCCATACAGTATACGATGATGACTTTTCCTCTACTGCTAACTTTGTATTTTCACTGGGGTTAGTAAATGTCAAGTATTTGCCTTTGCTTAGTTTTCTAAGCAACATATATTAGCATATTTCTAAATTTTCCCATGGTCTAAATCTCCTCTCAATACATCTGATTTTCTCTCAGTCTCTTCACGGAATGTTTTCTTTTAAGTTCTTTCACTTATTTTGGTGGAATACTTTCTCTAGTATCTTTCTGGGAAAGGGTACTCAGAGATCAATGTTTTGAGACCTTGAACATCTGGAGATATCTTCATTCCAGTCTCATATCTAATCAAAATTTGACTGGAAAGAGAAATCTAAATACAAATATCACTTTCCTGTGAATTTTTATATTATTTTCTTTTATTTGCATACAATGTAGTCATTAAGAAGTCCAGAACCATTCTAAGACCTGTTCCTTTCTAAGAAATCAGATTTTTTTTTTGGCAAGTTTCTTTGTTTTGTTTTTGTTTTTAGAGATGGTGTCTTCCAACATGGCACATGTATACATATGTAACAAACCTGCACATTGTGTATATGTACCCTAGAACATAAAGTATAATTTAAAAATAATAATAATAATAATAAAAGAAAAGAAAAAAAAAGAATTTTCCCTGTAACTGGGCACAAGACCCTCTTAAGAATAAAACTTTGGATCATTTCACAGTAATATGACTGTATTAAAAAAAATAGAGATGGTGTCTTGCTCTGTCACCCAGACTAGAGGTGTAGCCTCAAACTCCTGGGCTCAAGTGATCCTACCCTCCCAAGTAGCTACAACTATAG
>NW_012105475.1:2445412-2447536 GCF_000951045.1 Mandrillus leucophaeus
AATAATAATAATAAAAGAAAAGAAAAAAAAAGAATTTTCCCTGTAACTGGGCACAAGACCCTCTTAAGAATAAAACTTTGGATCATTTCACAGTAATATGACTGTATTAAAAAAAATAGAGATGGTGTCTTGCTCTGTCACCCAGACTAGAGGTGTAGCCTCAAACTCCTGGGCTCAAGTGATCCTACCCTCCCAAGTAGCTACAACTATAGGTGCACACCATTATGCCTGGGTAAGTTTTAAAATTTTTTTGTAGAGGTGGGGTCTCACTATACTGCCTAGGCTGGACTCAAAATCCTGGCCTCAAGCAATTCTCCCACATTGGCCTCCCAAAATGCTGGGATTACAAGTGTGAGCCACCATGCCCAGCCCTGTTGGGAAGTTTTTAAGATCTTTTAAGTTCTTCATTCTTCACAATGATGTACCCTAAAGTCTTACTATAACTATTCTTAGCACTTTGTGTGCTCTTACCATCTGAAAGCTGCTTTTTTTTTAAATTGAGACAGGCTCTTGCTCTGTCACCCAGACTGGAGTGCAGTGGTGCAATCACGGCTCACTGTGGCAGCAAACTCCTGGGCTCAAGTGATCGTCCCACCTCAGCCTCCCAAGTAGCTGGGACTACAGGTGTGTGCCACCACACCGAGCTAATTTTTAAATTTTTTTTGCAGAGATAAGGTCTCCCTATGTTGCTCAGGCTGGTCTCAAACTCCTGGGCTGATGTGATCCTCTGGCCTCCCAAATTGTTGGGATTACAGGTGTGAGCCACAGTGCTGGGCCTGAAAACTCTTATAGGTCAGTTTCAGGAAATGGTCTCAAATCATTTCTTTGTTGTTTTCTCTCTCCATTATGTTCTGTACTCTCTTCTCTTTCAAACCCTTTTATTCATTTGTTGGACTTTCTGGTTTGGTTCTCTAATTTTCTTATCTTTTCTCTTTCGTTTTATTTTTCTGTGTCTTTTTTTTCCTATTCTCTGAGAGATTTCTTAAATTTTATCTTCCATCTGTTCTAGTGAGTGCTATTTTTTCTTTTTCTTTCTGTTTTTTTTTTTTTTTTAAAGATGGTTCACTGCAACCTCCGCCTCCCAGGTTCAAGCAATTCTCCTGCCTCAGCCTCCTGAGTAGCTGGGACTACAGGCGCATGCCACCACGCCTGGCTAATTTTTGTATTTTTAATACACACAGGGTTTCACCATGTTAGCCAGGATGGTCTCGATCTCCTGACCTCTTGATCGCCCGCCTCGACTTCCTAAAGTGCTGGGATTACAGGCGTGAGCCACCGTGCCTGGCCTGTGAGTGCTATTTTTTAAATGTTCTTAATTGATTCTAAGATGTATGTTTTTCACAGTTTATAACCTCTGTGGTCAGAATGTATTGCATAAATAATGAACCGTGACAATGACCATTGTTCAGGTACCAGTCACAGTGTCATTGCCATTGCTTCTGCATACACAAGCTTGCCGTCTCCTCAGTTGAGTTATATGCATGGTTGATGCCACACATGTTGATACTACATATCAGGAAATGCAACTGAAGGCAGTAAAAATGTCAAATCCTTTGGAATAAATGAGAAAACTTTCAAAGCAACAAGGAGTTGGTATGACCGATTTGTGCATTGTACAGGATTATCACTGAAGCATTGAAACTTAGTTTGTCAGAAGATTCCTGCAGACCTTGGGCCAACACAGCATGACATTCAGTGATGCGATTCAATGGAGAAAAGCAAAATGATTATTTAAGTTAAATGAAGCCAAATTAAGTGCTAGCTTCAAAATTTGAAAACTGGTATCAATAGCTTAGAAAAAAAATCCCTGACACTAGTTGAACAATTGGCTAAAATATAATGCATCATCAATACTCTTAATGACATGGAGAAAGATATTAAATGGGGAAAAAACAATGTCAATAATTCTGAGCTGGGAACTGGTTTCAGAGAACTCACACTTTAAATGTGAAGATGTTTATGAATTCCTTAGGTAAAGTGTTTTGCTTATTTTTTCTTTTATATAAACAAGCAATGGTGATATTTCATACATTTATCTCTAAGTAACACTAAAAGACTTTTTCAATAGGCAAAACTTGTAAATGTTAAGCAGTGTCATACATTGGTTAGTGGTTTTCTTTTGTT
>NW_012105475.1:2452781-2454854 GCF_000951045.1 Mandrillus leucophaeus
TCTCTACTAAAAATACAAAAAAATAGCTGGGCGTGGTGGTAGGTGCCTGTAATCCCAGTTACTTGGGAGGCTGAGGCAGGAGAATCACTTGAAACTAGAAGGCGGAGGTTGCAGTGAGCTGAGATTGTGCCACTGCACTCTAGCCTGCGCAACAAAAGCAAAAACTCTGTCTAAAACAAAACAAAACAAAAAAGAGTTGGGTTTTTTCCTGAAAAGTTTTTTGGTGACATCTTGTTTTTGTTGCATGGATAAAATATTTGTTCATCTCTGTGAGAATGTTCCTGAATTTTTTAAAGTTTTTACTTTTATGGATAGCCCAGGTTTCCTCTGAATTGATTTTTCCCCCCAACTGATGTTTAGAACTACACCTTTCATATACGAAACTCCCCCTCAGATGTCTGATCATCCTTGGCTTCCTGTCGTTGCATAAAATTTAACTACTAAAAAGCTGTTTGAATACTTTGCATATATGGAAGGGAGCTTAGGCTTGCTTGGAGGCTGAGCTTCTTCAGTGAGGACCCTTCCACACCCTCAGTTTCAGGATTTTTAGGTATTTTTCTCTCATGTTGATCATCTTCCCCAGAAGAAAAAAAAATATTCGATTTCTTGCCTGTGGGGTTTACACCTGACAGCAAACATTCAGGAAGCAACTTGCACACACCCCCACCCCCCAACAAGGTGGGACTCACTCAGCTGAAGGTAAGGGAGGGTCCTAAGGATGTACCTGCCCTGTTCCATTCCCTCCTTTATCTCTCTTCCAGAATGGCACTGCCTTGCCATTTCCCTGGCTGCCTTGTGCTTCCCGTGGGAAACCGAACTGCCTTATGGGGAGCAGAGTCAGCTCACCACTCTTCCTGCTTTCGGCCTTTGCTATTGTCTTCCCTCCTGTGCTCTTTGTTCTGTGTGTTTACAGCTTTTGTTTGTCCCTTTGCCATAATTTCAGTCATGTTTCTGGAAGGAGAAGCAGTAAATGTGTGTGTTCAGTCCACTGTCCATCAACAGAATCTCCTCATATTCCCTGGCCGATTGGCATATTTTCAAATTAAGCTGCGTAATTTGCTTTAAGGTCAATATTTTTAGATGATTATTTTCTTTTTTTCCTCCTCACTTTATTCTCTCCAAGGCATAATCATTTTATTTTGTTTAACTTCATTTTTACTTTTATGAGACAGAGTCTCACTCTGCCGCCCAGGCTGGAGTGCAGTGGTGTGATCTCAGCTCACTGCAACATCCACCTCCTGGGTTCAAGCGATTCTCGTGCCTCAGCCTCCTGAGTAGCTGGAATTAGAGGCATGCCCCGCCACGTCCAGCTAATTTTTATATATTTAGTAGAGACAGGGCTTCACCATGTTGGCCAGACTGGTCTCAAACTACTGAGGTCAAGTGATCCGTCTGCCTCGGCCTCCCAAAGTGCTGGGATTACAGGCGTGAGCCACCACACCCAGCCTTAACTTCAGTTTTATTTGGTGAGAGAAAAGAAATTTAGTTTTGGAAAATGGAGAAAGGAAGGCATAGGAATCCAACTTTGAGAGTTAGTTCATTTAACACCCACGCAACCCCAGCACGACAGGCACTAGCACCCGTTCCATGGGGAAAGGCCAGGAAGGTTCCACAGTTGGCTCCTGGCTGGGCGAGGCCCCTAAATGGCAGACCCGCGAATACGCTCAAACTCCACCTTGGAGGCTCCTCCTTCTTTGCTGAGAAAAGATGGGAAGTACCAGAAGCATGTGGTCAGACGTCTTTGCTATCTTAGACGGGATCCTTTTTTAAGCCATCTTCTAGATCCTTCCTTTCCTTTTACAGCTGTGGCAGAACACATTTCCTCCTTCCCACCTCCCTCAACCTCTGGGCCCTTCCTCGGGATCTGTCAGCCCCCGCCACCCTCACCCCTAACACCCGCCAACTGTAGATCGACAGTCTCAGCTAAGAGCCTCTGTTGGGAAATCACTGAAGGATTCTGTTTCCCAGCTGACAGCTGGAAAGGCTGATGTGGGTCATTTGCAGTGATAAAGAGAAATGAAAGTCAGCCTGCCCCGGAAGCCTGAAAGGGGCGTTGGTTCTGATGATAAATGT
>NW_012105475.1:2454904-2458298 GCF_000951045.1 Mandrillus leucophaeus
GGGTTCAAGCGATTCTCGTGCCTCAGCCTCCTGAGTAGCTGGAATTAGAGGCATGCCCCGCCACGTCCAGCTAATTTTTATATATTTAGTAGAGACAGGGCTTCACCATGTTGGCCAGACTGGTCTCAAACTACTGAGGTCAAGTGATCCGTCTGCCTCGGCCTCCCAAAGTGCTGGGATTACAGGCGTGAGCCACCACACCCAGCCTTAACTTCAGTTTTATTTGGTGAGAGAAAAGAAATTTAGTTTTGGAAAATGGAGAAAGGAAGGCATAGGAATCCAACTTTGAGAGTTAGTTCATTTAACACCCACGCAACCCCAGCACGACAGGCACTAGCACCCGTTCCATGGGGAAAGGCCAGGAAGGTTCCACAGTTGGCTCCTGGCTGGGCGAGGCCCCTAAATGGCAGACCCGCGAATGCGCTCAAACTCCACCTTGGAGGCTCCTCCTTCTTTGCTGAGAAAAGATGGGAAGTACCAGAAGCACGTGGTGAGACGTCTTTGCTATCTTAGACGGGATCCTTTTTTAAGTCATCTTCTAGATCCTTCCTTTCCTTTTACAGCTGTGGCAGAACACATTTCCTCCTTCCCACCTCCCTCAACCTCTGGGCCCTTCCTCGGGATCTGTCAGCCCCCGCCACCCTCACCCCTAACACCCGCCAACTGTAGATCGACAGTCTCAGCTAAGAGCCTCTGTTGGGAAATCACTGAAGGATTCTGTTTCCCAGCTGACAGCTGGAAAGGCTGATGTGGGTCATTTGCAGTGATAAAGAGAAATGAAAGTCAGCCTGCCCCGGAAGCCTGAAAGGGGCGTTGGTTCTGATGATAAATGTGAAGGTGAGCTGGGTCCATGAGGCCTGGAGCGGGAGTGAGAAGAGAGCAGAGGCCGGGCCTGAGGGGCGTGGCCCTACTTTGCTGCTGCAGGACGCAGGGCTCATCCACAACAGGGGTCAGTGAGACAAGGCACGCTTTGTCCGACTCTGGAATGGGACAAAGGGCCGCTGGTTCATTGGGATAGGGAAGGACTGCCAGCTGACTTGGAATTTCATGTAAACAACTGATCATTCTTCAGTATAGATACGGCCCATGAAAAATACGGAACGTACTTATACTAAAAAAATCTTATTACATATCCAAAATTCAAATTCAGTCGAACGTCATGTATTTTTATTTGCGAAATCTACCACCCTTAAGTGGGAGGGCAGATAGGAGTAGCCTCCAAAGATAGTTATTACTATAAACCATCTCGAAGGATTTTTTTTGAAACAAAATCTTTGGAGGATGCCAAATGTGACAGCTAGTTTTAGGTGTCAAGTTAAAGAACTGATAACACATTATTCTGGGGTGTGTCAGTGAGGGTGTTCCCGAGGAGACTGGCGTGGCAGTCGGACGTGCCTAAGTGGGGAAGATTTGCACCATCCAATTGGCTGGAGTCTACACAGAACAAAATCAGAAGAACGGCAAATTGGTCTCTCTCTCTTCCGGAGCTAGGAAAGCTCTTCTTCTGCTTTTAGACTGAACCCCAGGTTCTCTGGCCTTTGCACTCCAGGACTTGTACCAGTGACCCTCGGGTCCCGAGGCCTTTTTCCTTGGACTGAGCCATATTACTGGCACCTCAAATTCTCCAGCTTGTAGATGGCCTCTCAAGGGACTTGTTAGCCTCCATCACTGGGTGAGCCAACTCCTCTAACATGTCCTCTCTCATCTATTTATCTATCTATCCATCTACCTATCAATCATCTATTAATTTTGTTTCTCTGAGCAACTCTGACTAATACAACAAATACAAGTTTTGAAAACAGGAATAAATCCGCTCAAATTGAAGCAGTTATAAGGGGCCTCTCTCCCATTAACCTTCTCCCAGACTCCCTTTCCTGCAATGGCTGAGGCTCCCCAGCCAAATGTAAAAATGCACTGAAGAACAGGCAGCAATGGGAGGAAAGCGGGGTGATTGTTGGGTTATTTCTGCAGCCCCCTTAGGAAAGTCCTGCCATGCCCCTCAGTGGAAATCCTACAGTGAGAGTTGACCAGCTTTGGAGGAAACAGAGGCCTCCTCTGCAGCAATGCACAGCGTCAGCACCAGGTGGCTGGGTGACATCCCTCATGGGAACTGGGACTCACGCAGCCAATACAGGTTTTCAGTTGGTTTGGTCCTCGAAGAGGCCAATGTGTAAGGTTTTGCAGGCCTTCTTTGGTGTTTGGAGATCTGACAGATCAGCCACGAATGGGCATGTAAACATGTTCACTGGGCAGGAAGCATGGAGAGAAAGAAATATGTACCTTCTGATACCGACATCATTTATGGAGAACAGAATGGTATGATTTAGTACATGATGAATGTTACTTCTGATACTTACTAATTTAAAAACGTTATTTGTAATATATGACAAAGACTGAAGACTAATTCAAAACTCAAGGGAATAGGAAGAAATAGAACTACATGTGGAATCCTTTAGTATATTTATAATAATACAAATTAACCTATCATATCCATGGATCCTATAGCAGCAAGGGAATCCTTGCAGCTCTGGATAGTATATCTTGAATTAAACTGATATCTACTTAATGAGATTTTGCAGTGTAAAGGATATTAGGGACAGCAAATAACATTTTGCCCTGATAGATCCAGGAAAGACAAAAAGAAAGATCACCAATGTAAATGAAAAAAGTGTAATGTATCTGATAAAACAGCACAAAAGATAAAGCTTTTGTTTTCTGTCAAGCAGAATGATCTTTAGCCCAAGTTGAATGCTCTCAACACAGGCAGAGAGAGCATCTAACTGCTTAAAATGAGAGCAGGGATGGCTGTTGGCTTAGACAGATGGCACCCCAGAGTCCTGAAAGAACTTGCAGATGTGATCACAGGACCATCTGAACCGGAGAAACTGGGGGGAATGGAGAGACAGCAAAAGACCGGAGATGGGTAAATGAGTTCCAGATTTTCCACACAACAGGAAAGGTGGCTTACGGGTCTGTGTGCCGGTTACATTTAATGTTGAGCTTCAGGAAAACTCGGGAACAGATGATCGAAGGGGCTCTGTGCGCATTTATTAAAGAAAGTAATGACTGCTAGGCACTCTCATGAGTTCCCTGAAACCTGAGCTTGTGCCAGACAACCTCGTTTCCATGCCGTAGCACTCCACTGGACGAGCAGGAAAATATCATAGTCAGAAATGACTTATTTCAGCAAGACACTTAGCAAAAGTCTCACGTGACATCCTTGTGGACCGAGGAATGTGGACTGGTGGTTGCTTTGCGACCACATTTCAGGGGACCCACGCAGGGTCCTCCTTATGCCCGTGTCACTACACGAAACCTCAGTCACAAAGGTGCAAGGGAAATAAAATGACTGTCACAGAAACAATGGCTAATGAACTTTAAAAAAAACTAATGA
>NW_012105475.1:2458348-2462531 GCF_000951045.1 Mandrillus leucophaeus
CAGAGTCCTGAAAGAACTTGCAGATGTGATCACAGGACCATCTGAACCGGAGAAACTGGGGGGAATGGAGAGACAGCAAAAGACCGGAGATGGGTAAATGAGTTCCAGATTTTCCACACAACAGGAAAGGTGGCTTACGGGTCTGTGTGCCGGTTACATTTAATGTTGAGCTTCAGGAAAACTCGGGAACAGATGATCGAAGGGGCTCTGTGCGCATTTATTAAAGAAAGTAATGACTGCTAGGCACTCTCATGAGTTCCCTGAAACCTGAGCTTGTGCCAGACAACCTCGTTTCCATGCCGTAGCACTCCACTGGACGAGCAGGAAAATATCATAGTCAGAAATGACTTATTTCAGCAAGACACTTAGCAAAAGTCTCACGTGACATCCTTGTGGACCGAGGAATGTGGACTGGTGGTTGCTTTGCGACCACATTTCAGGGGACCCACGCAGGGTCCTCCTTATGCCCGTGTCACTACACGAAACCTCAGTCACAAAGGTGCAAGGGAAATAAAATGACTGTCACAGAAACAATGGCTAATGAACTTTAAAAAAAACTAATGACTTATTTTTAAAAATTTTTGTTTTTCGATCAACAGAACTAAATTTATTCTCAGTGTTATAACTATGGAAAATGGAAAAAATTGCTACATCTTACTTTCTTATTCCTTTTTAAATTGAATATATTTAAGGTGTAGAGTATATTTTCAGATACTTATTTTTTTTTTTTTTTTTCTGTGAGAAGCAGAGCCTCACTCTGTTGTCCAGGCTGGAGCATAGCAGTGCAACCATGGCTCACTGCTGCCTCCAACTCCTGGGCTCAAGCGATCCTCTTGCCTTAGCGCCCCTGAGTAGCTGGGACTGCAGATACATGCCACCACATCCAACTAATTTTTTTTTTTTCTGTAGAGACAATCCTCCTGCCTCAGCCTCCCAAGTAGCTGTGATTATGGGCATACACCACCATGCTCAGCTAATTTTTAAATTTTTTGTAGAGATGGAGTCTCACTATATTTCCCAGGCGTGTCTTGAACTCCTGGACTCAAGCAATCCTCTGCCTTTGACTCCCAAAGTGTTGAGATTTCAGATGTGAGCTACCGTGCCTGGCCAATATACTTATCTTGACATGCATATACATAGTGAGGTGGTCACTATAGTCAAGTAAATTGATATATTAGTACGTTATCTCTATAGCTACTTTTCCTCTCTGTGTGTATGTGTGTGTGTGTGTTTGTGTGTGTGATCAGAGCACCTAAAATCTACTGTCTTGTCAAATTACCAATATAAAATAGAATATTATTAACTGTAATCCTCATGTTGTACATTAGATTTCTAAACTTATTCATTCAACAGTTATGCAACTTTGTACTCTTTGACCTATATCTTCCCATTTTGACCCTTCCCCTCCCGGCCCCCTTCACCTCTGGTATCCGCCCTTTTGCTCTCTGGTTCTACATATGCAATTTATTGAATTTAGTTTTTTAGATGTCACTTACAAGTAAGATCATGCAGTATTACCCTTTTTTTTTTTCTTTTTTTTTTTTTTGAGACGGAGTCTCACTCCGTCACCCAGGCTGGAGTGCAGTGGCACGATTTCGACTCACTGCAACCTCCGCCTCCCTGGGTTCAGTGATTCTCCTGCCCAGCCTCCCAAGTGTCTGGGATTACAGGCACATGTCACCATGCCTGGCCAATTTTTTTGTATTTTTAGTAGAAACAGGGTTTCACCATATTGTCCAGGCTGGTATCATGCAGTATTTTTCTTTCTGTGTCTGGCTTATTTGACTTAGCATAATGTCCCCTAAGCTCATCCATATTGTCAGAGATGGCAGGATCTGCTTTTTTTTAAGGCTGAATATGTATTCCATTGTGTATCTATGCCACAATTTCTTCATCTAGTCATCTGTCAATCGACACTTTGACTGTTTCAATATCTTGGCAATTGTGAATAACGCTGCAATGGACACGGGAGTGCAGGTGTTTTTACGAGGTGGTGATTTCATTTCCTTTGGGTATACACCCAGAAGAGGAATTGTTGGGTTATATGGTAGTTCTATTTCTACTTGCTTTAGGAAACCCTCATACTGTTTTCCATAGTGGCTGTATGAATCTACATTGCCACCAACAGTGTACAAGAGTTCTCTTTTCTCCACACCTTTACTCTTTCTTTGCAACAAGGATTAATGACTTTTTGGTAAAAGCCATCCTAACAGATGTGAGATAATATCTCATTGTGGTTTCTATTTGCATTTCCCTAATGACTAGTGATGTTGAGCACTTTTCATTTCACCTGTGGCTGTTTTTATATCTTCTTTGGAGAAATCTCTATTCAAGTCTTTTGCCCAGAGTTGTGTGAGTTCTTACACATTTTGGATATTAACCCCTTATCAGATATGTGGGTCACAAATATTTTTTCCCAATCTGTAGACTGACTTTTCATTTTGTACACTGTTTCCTTTGCTATGCAGAAGCTTTTTAGTTTGATGTAGTCCTGTTTATTTTTGCTTTTATCGCCTGTGCTTTTGGTGTCCTATGAAAAAAAAATATTGCCAAGATCAATGTCAAGGAGATTTTCTCCAAATCTTTTTGTAGGAGTTTTTATGGTTTCAGAGCTTCTGTTTAAGTACTTAATTCACTTTGAGTTGATTTTTATAGATGGTGCTGGATAAGGGTCCAATTTTATTTTGCATGTAGACACCCAGTTTTCTCAGCACCATTTATTGAAGAGACAGTGCTTTCCCCATGGTGTCTTCTTCTGCCTTTGTTGAAAATCTGTTGACTGTGTGTGCTTGAGTTTATTTCTGGGCTCTGTATTACATTCTGTTGATCTATGTATCTGTTTTTTATGCCAGTACTATGCTGTTTATGATGTCTCCAGCTTTGTTCTTTTTGCTCAGGCTTGCCCAGGCTATCCAGGGTCTTTGATAGTTCTATATGAATTTTAGGATTTTTTGTCAATTTCTGTAAAAATAAATGTCATTGGAATTTTGATAGAGACTGCATTAGATCTGTAGATCACTTTGGGGAGTATGGCCATGTTAACAATATCAAATCTTCCAATTCATGAACATGAGATATTTTTCAATTTATTGTGTCTTCAATTTCTTTCATCAATGTTTTATAGTTTTCTGTGTACAGATCCTCCACTTCTTTGGTTAAACTTATTCCTAATTACCAATGGCTTTTTAAAGTAAGATATTAACACTTAAATATTCCTTTGTGGATGTATTAATTTGTTAGGGCGGCCATAACAAAATATCACCAGTTCAGTGGCTTAAACAACAAACGTTTATTTTCTCATAGTTCTGGAGGCTGGAAGTCTAAGATCAAGGTGTCAGCAGGGTTGATTCCTCCTGAGGCCTCTCTCCTCAGCTTACAGATGGCTGTCTTCTCCCTTTGTCTTTGCATGGACTTCCCTCTGTGTTTGTCTGTGTCCTAATCTCCTCTTCTTATAAGGACATTAGTCATATTGGATTAGAGCCCACTTTAATAACTGCATTTTAACTTAATTGCAGGTTTAAAGACCCTGTCTCCAAATACAGTCACATTCTGAAGTATTGGGGGTTAAGACTTCAACATATGAATTCTGGGGGGAACACAATTCAGCCCATGACATCACTTAATACCAGCACCTGTGCCAGCCCAAGGTGTCAATTTCTTTTTATTTTTTATTATCATTATTATTTTTTGAGATGAAGTCTCACTCTGTTGCCCAGGCTGGAGTGCAGTGGGTGCAATCTTGGCTCACTGCAACCTCTGCCTCCTGGGTTCAAATGATTCTTCTGCCTCAGTCTCCTGAGTAGCTGGGATTATAGGCATGCACCACCACACCTGGCTAATTTTTGTATTTTTAGTAGAGACAGGATTTCACTATCTTGGTCAGCTTGTCTCGAACTCCTGACCTCATGATCTGCTTGCCTTGGCCTCCCAAAGTGCTGGGATTACAGGTGTGAGTCACCACGCCAGGCCCCAAGGTGTCAATTTCTTTGTTAGCTGCTTGCTGATACTCACATACAATACAATAATAAAAACGGGTGCCATATTACTGAACATTTCCTATGCGCCAGGCACTGTTCTATGTGCTTTACCCATATGAACTTATTAATCCTCATTATAACCCTATGAGGTAAAAATTATTATTAATCCATTTTATAGATAAGGAAATTGAGGCTCAGGATCAAGT
>NW_012105475.1:2463906-2467798 GCF_000951045.1 Mandrillus leucophaeus
AAATGCTGCTGGTCCAAATTGGGATGTGCTGTAAGTATAGAATACACACAGGATTTCAAAGTCTCAGTATGACAAAAAGAATGCAAAATATTGCTCAGTTTTTATACTGATTACATATTGAAATGATACTATCATTGAAATAATACCCAAATATACGGGTTTAAATAAAATGTTATTAAAATAATTTCATCTGTTCCTTTTTACTTTTTAAAATGCAGCTGCCTGGGTGCAGCGGCTCATACCTATAATCCCAGCACTTTGGGAGGTCGAGGCAGGCGTATCACTTGAGGTCAGGAGTTTGTGACCAGCCTGGTCAACATGGTGAAACCCCGTCTGTGCTAATAATACAAAAAGTAGCCAGGCCTGGTGGCAGGTGCCTGTAATCCCAGCTACTCAGGAGGCTGAGGCAGGAGAATCGCTTGACCTGGGAGGTGGAGGTTGCAGTGAGCAGAGATCGCACCAATGCACTCCAGCCTGGGCAACAGACTGAGACTTCATCTCAAAAAAATAAAATAAATAAAATAAAATAAAATAAAATGCAGCTACCATAAAACTTCACATTATACGTGTGCCGCACATTATATCTCCATTAAGCAGTGCTGCTCTAGAATAACCTATACAGTCTTCTGAAAGACTCCAGGCTTGGCAAGTGGGACAGAGATGGGAAATTCAGCAAGAGAACAAAGAAAGAGAAACAAAATAGTTTCAAAGAGGAAGGAAGGGAGAGAAGGAGAGAGGAAAGAAGAAGGAAGAAAGGAGAAAGGTGGGAGGGAGGGAGGGAAAGAAGGAGGGAGGGGAGGCACCAAGGATGATTAAGTCATGGATGAGTTCTAGACCACAAGGTTGACTTCCCCAAAGGAGTGGGAGGAAGAATGTGAGGAGATCCAGGGATGCAGAAAAGGTGTTGAAAGATGGCTTCATTGAATGAACCAAAAGGAAAATTGCATTTTTGATTTTCTAGGCCTGGACATAAAGGTCTGAACCCTGGGGACTGCACATAGAAAATCCAGAACCAGGGCGCCAGCACTCTGGGGCGCTTCTGGGAGCTGTCTCAGTACCTCTATGTACCTGTCAGTTGTCTACCACCCTGACTCCCCTCAAACTCAGGCAGTGGCCGCAGAAGACGCTGGCAGCAGGCAGAGCAGGGAGCCCTGTACAGTAGTCCTGGTGCCTTGTCACAGGTCCCAAAGTGCCTTTACTGGAAGGCTAGGACTATTGCAGCTGCTGCACAGTCCCTGGGGACTGTCAAACACAAGCCTGGCCCCACAAGAAAACTGGGCCACACATGAAGAATGCAAAGAACACTCTTCTATCTCCCAGAGCTCCAGAGGGAAGAATCCAGTTCACTTTTGCTTTTAAATGAATTAAAAAAAAAAAAATCTCAAACCAGATGTTAAGCACAGGTAGAGCTGGAAAAGAAAATGAAAGATTTGGCCATCATCTGGAGAATTTAAGCTGGATAGAGAGCGACCCTAGATCTGCTGTGGGAACTAATTGATCTTGGTGAGTTATTCACATTGATCCAAAAAGAAAACAGAGAAAAAAGGGCTCTGCCTTCATTTTGAGTGTTGATATACAGGGAGAGGAATCCAAAGGTCTCTTCGTTCCTGAATAATATTTTCACCAACCATGACTCCCACTTGTTAAGCGCAAATGGTGCAAAACATATTGTTAAATACTTTGTGTCATTAGAGAAAAAGGATGCTTTCACTGCCCCTGGTTTGTTTTTTTTTTTAATTATAAAGGCAGTGTCTTGCTCTGTCACCCAGGCTGAAGTGCACTGGCATGATCATAGCTCACTGCAACCTGGAACTCCTGGGCCCAAGTGATCCTCCCACCTCAGTCTCCCAAGCAGCTGGAACGACAGCCATGTGCCACCACGCTCAGCTAATTTAAACATTTTGCGAAAGGTGAGGTCTTGCTATATTGCCCAGGCTGCTCTCAAACTCCCGGGCTCAGGCGATTCTCTTGCCTTGGCCTCCTGAAGTATTGGAGTTACAGTCATGAGCCACCACACCCAGCCCAAACAATTTTATAATAATAAGTTTTATTATCATTACTTTACTTTAAAGGCAATCCAGCTTTTCTAACTCGAAGTCTTTCTGTTGTAATTTAATAACTTTAAAAAGTGTTATTAAATATACTTTTCAAAGATTTGAACTTTTTGAGAAAAGTTTTCAATTTAGATCCACTGGAGTTTGTATTGTACATTTCAGTGCATTTGTGTGACCATATTTAAATAGCCATTATGTTTTCTTTTACTTCTAGTATTAGATAGTCAGGAGGCTTTCTACCAACGTCAGACACCTGCTAATGGGTTTTGTTGACATTTAGAGTGAAATAATTAAGGTACAAAACATAAATGTGGGTAACTGAGGAATTACTACCTGCACAGTGAGCTGACAGCGGGTGGAGCGTGAAGCCTGGGGAACTCATGGTTACTGCCAGGCAGTAAGCAAGTAACCACAGTGACTGTGTGGACGTTTTCTGCCTGGGAAATGGCCCAAAGAGCAGTAATTCCAGAATCCTCTCAACCTGTTCAGACAGTTGGGGTGGAAGGTTTATGACGCTATCTGACTCCTATCTCACTTGGAGTGTGAATATGCTTGTGTCATGACTCACAGGGTTAATTTCCTTTTGAAAGGAGGCTTGTGGGCACGGGCCAGAGGCAATCGCCTTTGAACAACTGCTCCTTTGGCACGTTTTGCTAATGAAGAAGAATGAATGCTGCTATTATTTAATAAGGATTTTTTTTTTTTGACTTAAGGTTCAGTCCTTTCCATTTTATGGTTTTGGTTTTTCTTTTCTTTTTTCTGAGACAGAGTCTCACTCCCTTCGCCCAAGCTGGAGTGCGGTAGTGCCATCTCGGCTCACTGCAACCTCTGCATCCTTGGCTCAAGTGGTCCTCCCACCTCAGCTTCCGGAGTAGCTAGGACAACAGGCACCAACATGCAGGGCTAATTTTTAAATTTTTGGCAGAGACAGGGTTTTACCATGTTGCCCCGGCTTGTCTCCAACTCCTGGGCTCAAGTGATCCACCCCTTCTGCCTCCCAAAGTGCTGGGACTCCAGGTGTGAGCCACCATGCCTGGCCACATTTTGTGGTTGTTATTTGGCAGTAAAGCTGGAGCCACTTTGTCCCCTAGCTGAAACTAGCTAAGCGGTGATACTAACTCTCTTCTCTGAGTTGGGAAATTCCTGCAGCCTACAAAAGGCTACTGAGGAATTGTCAAGTCAAAGAGTTCTAGAATGCCTAGAACTAGACCTAGTCCAGCTGGTCTTCAGTCCAGCTTGCTTCTCACGTGAGGAATCTGACCCTCAGAAAATAATCAGATACCTGATGCTCACTAGTGGCAGAGCCTGCAACACCCACTCCTCTCCAGCTCTCTCTTCAGGGACAGAGAGGTATCATTCTTATTTTTAATGAAAACAGGTGCATATATTGTAGATAGAATTGTTAAAATATCTAATTGTGTTAATTAGATATGCACTTTTAAATATTAAGCAATAGTTTGGTTTCAACCCGCAAGCCACACAAAAATACAGAAATCCTCCACCTCAGGCCCTCTTCCCTGGTTCCTCCACCGTTACCAATACGTAAGCCATTCCCAGGATTTGAGCTGAAGTGTAGGGGAGGAAGGAAGCTGTGTGGCAGGCGGTGGAGCTGATTATAGGGTTAGATGTCGCAGAACTAGAACCCGTTTCTCTTCATTCCCAGCCCAGTCATCTTTTACACATTTTTTTCTTTCTTCCTTCCTTTCTTCTTTTTAGAAACAGGGTCTTGGCCAGTCACAGTGGCTCACGCCTATAATCCTAGCACTTTGGGAGGCCAAGGAGTGTGGATCACCTGAGGTGAGGAGTTGGAGACCAGCCTGGCCAACATGGTGAAACCA
>NW_012105475.1:2468340-2470415 GCF_000951045.1 Mandrillus leucophaeus
AAGCCATAATGAAGACCTTCGGGAAATTAGTAAAGTCTTCTAATATTTTTACAGAAATGACACTCTATGATCTGAAAGTCAAAAGTAAAATGAAGACTGTCATATCTTACCATTGTAGTTTGGTCAGAAAAATTCTTCCCCGACCCCAAAACAAGAGAAGTTTATTCATTCTTTTTTTCATTCTTAGAATTGATGCATGATTATAATCACAGTTGAAATTTTGCTAACTTTGGGGCCAAATAAATTCATTTGCAAATTTTTTTTTGTTTTTTTTTATGGTTAACTCCAATCAAACATTATTTCCAAAAATTTACTAGATATGTTTCTGTTTTCAATGGATTTTTTGGTGACCTTTTTTTTAGTGCTAATTACACTCAGCTAATGATCCTCTGTGTTACTTCAGCTGATTGTACCAAATATATATATTTTTTAATTTGTAAAGGAAAGAGGTTTATCAGCTCATGGTTCTGCGGGCTGTACAGGCTTCTGCTTCTGGGGAGGTCTCAGGAAACTTACAGTCATTGTGGAAGGTGAAGAGGAAGCAGGCACATCTTCACATGGATGGGAGGAGAGGGAGAGAGAGGGAGGAGGTACCACACACTTTTTAGCAAGCAGATCTGGTGAGAGCTCTATCATGAGACAGCATTAGGGGGAGGGTGCCAAACCATTAGAAATCACTCCCATGATCCCATCACTTCCCACCAGGCCCCACTTCCAACACTGAGAATTACAATTCAGCAGGAGATTTGGGTGGGGACACAGCCAAACCATATCATTCCACCCCTGGCCTCTCCCAAATCTCATGTCCTTCTCACATTTCAAAACACAATCATGCGTGGCCACAACAACATGAGGGCAAATTAGTCTCTACATGTGTACTGTCCAATATGACCACCACCAACCACATGGGGCTACTGGGCACTTGAAATTGGCTGCTCTGCTGACATGATTATTCCACAATGTGTGCGTGTCTTGAAACATGACATTGTATCCTGTAAATATATAGTTATCATTTGTCCATTAAAAACACAAGAATACTTTTTTTAAAAAAAGAAATGCTGCTGGTCCCAATTGGGATGTGCTGTAAGTATAGAATACACACAGGATTTCAAAGTCTCAGTATGACAAAAAGAATGCAAAATATTGCTCAGTTTTTATACTGATTACATATTGAAATGATACTATCATTGAAATAATACCCAAATATACGGGTTTAAATAAAATGTTATTAAAATAATTTCATCTGTTCCTTTTTACTTTTTAAAATGCAGCTGCCTGGGTGCAGCGGCTCATACCTATAATCCCAGCACTTTGGGAGGTCGAGGCAGGCGTATCACTTGAGGTCAGGAGTTTGTGACCAGCCTGGTCAACATGGTGAAACCCCGTCTGTGCTAATAATACAAAAAGTAGCCAGGCCTGGTGGCAGGTGCCTGTAATCCCAGCTACTCAGGAGGCTGAGGCCGGAGAATCGCTTGACCTGGGAGGTGGAGGTTGCAGTGAGCAGAGATCGCACCAATGCACTCCAGCCTGGGCAACAGACTGAGACTTCATCTCAAAAAAATAAAATAAATAAAATAAAATAAAATAAAATGCAGCTACCATAAAACTTCACATTATACGTGTGCCGCACATTATATCTCCATTAAGCAGTGCTGCTCTAGAATAACCTATACAGTCTTCTGAAAGACTCCAGGCTTGGCAAGTGGGACAGAGATGGGAAATTCAGCAAGAGAACAAAGAAAGAGAAACAAAATAGTTTCAAAGAGGAAGGAAGGGAGAGAAGGAGAGAGGAAAGAAGAAGGAAGAAAGGAGAAAGGTGGGAGGGAGGGAGGGAAAGAAGGAGGGAGGGGAGGCACCAAGGATGATTAAGTCATGGATGAGTTCTAGACCACAAGGTTGACTTCCCCAAAGGAGTGGGAGGAAGAATGTGAGGAGATCCAGGGATGCAGAAAAGGTGTTGAAAGATGGCTTCATTGAATGAACCAAAAGGAAAATTGCATTTTTGATTTTCTAGGCCTGGACATAAAGGTCTGAACCCTGGGGACTGCACATAGAAAATCCAGAACCAGGGCGCC
>NW_012105475.1:2475755-2512870 GCF_000951045.1 Mandrillus leucophaeus
AAAAAAAAAAAAAAAAAAGAAAAGAAACAGGGTCTTGCTCTGTTTGTTACCCAGGCTGGAGTACAGCAGCACACTCATGGCTCACTGCAGTCCCGAGCTCCTGGGCTCCAGCGACCCTCCCGCCTCAGCCTCCTGAGTAGCTTGGACTATAGGCATGTACCGCCACACCTAGCTGGCTTAAAAAATTTTTTTTGTAGAATCATGGTTTTGCTATGTTGCCCAGGCTGGTCTCAAACTCCTGGGCTCAAGTGGTCCTCCTATCTTGGCCTCACAAACTGCTGGGACTACATGTGCACACCATCACATCTTGCCTTCAACAACTTTTAATCGTTCCTTTTACTAGGGAAGTAATAAAATCCCCCTCACACTACTGGTAGGTTGGTTTGATTTCTTTTTTTTTTCTTTTTTCTTTTTGAGATGGCGTCTTGGTCTGTTGCACAGACTGGAGTTCAATATGATTTTGGCTCACCGCAACCTCCACCTCCCAGGTTCAAGTCATTCTCCTGCCTCAGCCTCCCGAGTACCAGAGACTACAGGCATGCGCCACCACGCGCGGCTACTTTTTGCATTTTTAGTAGAGACCGGATTTCACCATGTTGGCCAGGCTGGTCTTGAACTCCTGACCTCCAGTGATCCACCTGCTTTGGCCCCCCAAAGTGTTGGGATTGCAGGTGTGAGCCACTGCGCCTGGCTGGTTGGTTTGATTTCTATCAGACATATTTTAATTCCCTACATTATTTAATGTATAAATGTAGAATTTCCTGTTCTTTTTAGTGAAAGAAGTTCAGGTCTTCAGGGTATAATGAGATAGGAAGGCTTAGTCATCTAGGGAAACTATACCATGTACTTATTATGATCTTTTTAGTGTTGGGATTAGGGTTGCCAGATAAAATACAGGATGCCCCACTGACTTTGAATTGCTAAACAACAGGGACATACTTACATACAAACATTATTCATTGTTTATCTGAAATTCAAATTCCGCTTGGTGTCAGGCATTTCTTTTTGCCAACTCCAGCAGCCCCAGCTAGGAGGTGCGGCGTGAGCTCCTCTCCCTAGAAGTCCTCTTACCTGCTGTCAGCTGAGCAATTTGCCAGGCTTGCTTTGGGGGCTGGCTTGAAGTCATTTGGATTTGATGACTTTCTTTCTCCCTTGTGCAGGAATCCACTTACCAAGATGACAGGAGCAAGTGGTTATCAGAGCCTGCTTTCTAGAAATTCAGTTAAATAAGCAGCCCCCATCTCTTTTTCTGCAATTTCAGTCTTGGAGAAGGGATTGGTAGTTAAAGTCATTCCACCTCTTTATTTAATAATTCTGTTTTGCATACCCTTTACTGGATGATCATTCCTTAGAGAGGTTTGCAGTCAAAAGCCCTGTTCTTTATTGTATTAAACATCACAGAGTCCCATGTTTTCCGTAAGGAATATGTGAACAGGAGAGAAGCGTCCTGTTGAAGAAGCCAGGACTCAGAGCATTTCCGCAGACTGAGTCTGGATCCTTTCCTTCAGCCTCCAGGAATACTGCCGTCTCCACACCCAGGGTGGTAATCCAGGCAAGGGCTCCAGTGTGTGGCCACCCTGCCACCTACTACCTGTGTGTCCAAATGCAGTGACTCAGCTTCTCTGTGCCTCTCTTTCCTCTATCATTTCCACATGTATAAAATGAGGATAATGTTGGTACTCTAAGGATTGCATCAATTAATAAACAGCACTCAGTAAATCTGTTAACCAATCAGTAGATCATGCCTTACATGCTAGGCACGTTCCCTCTTCTCTCTAGACCGCAGTGACCCCAACTGTGAAGTGGCTATAGCTAATCCACTTGGTCTATAGGATTTGTAAAGGAACATGTTAATAACCCTCAAGTGACTGCAGAGAATGGGGCCATTCTTTTCGGGAAAAATATAGATTGTTTATCATCAGGGATGAATACTTAAAAGAAAATCTGGGAATTTTTTTGTAAGTCACGAAGAAGGGTATGGGAGGGGTTGCACACTTTTGAATGGGAATGCTTCTCTGGGAACTGTAGGGAAATGGGTGACAAAGAAGTACTAGGGGTTTTGGAGCTGTTCTGAGTGAACACACAGGTCCAGTGTGGCTACTTGGGGGCAGGGCCCCTGGAATTTATACTTTTGCCTGCAAAGCTGATTACCCAGCTGCCTCTTCTTTTCTCACCTCCATGATATTATCACCAAGCAACTGACAACAATTAAATCTGAGAACTCAACAGCCACGCACTAAGATAAAAGACCACTGCGCTCTTGTGTTTCAATAGGTATTTAGAGAGAAGTGGGAAACTTCAGGATTAATGAAATGTAGATAATGTCAAGAAATGGCCAAAACACTGAAGCACTAAATTAGGAAAAGAGCCTTATGCAAATATTTGGTACCAATGTCTGCTTTATTTTTTTACATTTTTTAGTTTAATTTTTGTTTTTTGATGCAGGCTAGAGTGGGCTCACTGCAGCCTCTACCTCCCAGGCTCAAGCTATCCTCCTACCTCAGCCTCCCAGGTAGCTTATTTTTCTGTGTTTTTTAGAGGTGGGGTCTCACTATGTTGCCCAGGTTGGTCTCAACTCCTGGACTCAAGTGATCCTCCTACCCTGGCCTCCTGAAGCACTGAGATGACAGTCATGAACCACCGAGCCCGGCCAATGCCTGCTTTAAACAACAGGAATAGTCACTTATCAAACCCCTAGAATGGGGTGGGTGTCCACCTGGAGTAAAGTCTGAGTAAGGATGGTTTTGAAAAGCTCCAGGGGTTAACAGTGACTAACTTAATGTATTTGAAGTCCCATACTTTCATTACATTTTAGTGGAGACAAATTGGAAGCTGGTCCAAGAAACTCACTCTATATTCTTTGCAGTGTGCTGCGTGTTTATATAAACCGTGTGGTCAGCTGTCCATCATGCTCATTCCTTGGTATGCATTCATTCCTGATTACCTCCTTTTGTTGCTTTATTGGTTCTGATTTGAAGTACCCTTCAGATATTGGATCTAGATAACTCTTGGGATCAGATGGCTTTCTCCAGCCACGAGAGTCAAGAGGATAGTTTCAAGAGTGGCAAGTGTACATAGTCCCTCTTGCATTGCACAAAGTTAGCCAAATTTATGTCTTTTCCATGTGCACCATGTGAGGTGTAAGTTGGAAGGATGAGTAGACTTGGAAATAGAACTGCAGTGTGTTGGAACCCGCTCATAAGCATGTGGGACATCACAGAGGTTGGAGCCCTGCAGAAGAGAATTGTCATATTCAAATGTTATTGTGAAACCACAGGAAGACAGCTGACTAGGCTGACTAGGCAAGAAGCCTAGTTCTTCTATTACTGAGCACGTGACCTTGTTGGATTATTTTAAGTCTTCAGAATCACAGTTGTAACACCACCCATCCTAACTTCCTAAAGAACAAGTGAGCCTGCACACATGTGGGGACCATAAAACCCTATCCAAACTCAATGCATGATTGAATAAGCACATGCTTATGTGAGCATATTGTTTAGGTTTAGTTTGCCCTGGAGGTTGTATTTATGATATAGTCTCCAAGGGCAAGAAACCATGTTCCACTATATGATATTCATGTGTGCTAACTATGAATTCTCTGGAAATGATTCTGTTATTATTACCAAAGGACAAGTGCTATAAGAGAGTTTTATAAAAAACAAACTTGAAGTCTGTCATCTCTATAAAACATTCTTATTTGGGTAAGCAGAGAGGCTTACACAGGTTTACAAATGATTTCACTATCAAGTCTAAAATTAGTGACAGCATCCAAAAAGATCTTTGGTGTCTTTCCAAACTCCTCCAAGCATTAGACTGTCCCGAAGGGAGTGTTCCATTAAATCATCACAGAGCTGGCCTATTCTCTGTACAGTCTGGGGTCTGTTCTTTGTAGAATTATGACCTCGTCAGGGCATCCAGAGGTGAACAGTTTCTCAGATTCTGACTCACATTAATCAAATTCACAAGAGAGTGGTATATAAAATAGAATATCAATTGATTAATTACTATAGACTATCAATTAATTGATAGAAATATTGACAAGATGGATACTCATGTTTGCTGATGAACACATTCATTCCCTGAAGGCAAATCCACGAGGAAATCTTGTTAAAATATTAAGGCTTCCTGCAGAGCGTGAAATCAGAATAAATTTCCGATTCAGCTGGAACCTCCATTTCCAGCTCAGGTGATCCCATCACACTGACTAGTGGGGCCTCCCTCCCGCCCTGTGAGGTTGCTAAATGAGTTGACTAGGTCAGGGTCAGAATTGTTAAGATAAAGAAATAGAAGATTAAAATAACAGAAAGCATTGTGCCTAGCAAGAGTAAGATTTGTTTCATGAAACTCGTTTTAATTTAGATAGATAGATAGACAGACAGACAGACAGACAGATAGATAGATAGATAGACTGATAGAAGTATTGGGTCCTATGTGAAAAAAATAATGTGTTTCTTACAGTGACTGCTTTCCAAAAAAATATGTGAACATCACTGCTTTAGAGATGCTAACATCTTTTATTTTTAAGTAAATATTTATTAGGTGCCTATTCTGTAATCTTATGGAGATTACAATGTAGGGGAGAGATTATGAGAGAGATGAAAGACAGGCAATAAACAAATACCGATACCCTTTTGGGTGCCCTACCTCTTTTTCTAGTCTGATGCCTCCAGTGGTACATTTGCACTTCCTACTGATAGAGCTTGGTATAGACTCATCCGTTCTCCTGTCCTAGGATTATGCTTGGCCTTTGAACTGGCCTGTGCCCTGGCAGGTGATCTCTTAGGATGGATCGGTGCACAGAAGGGGCTGCTTTCAGCCACCATCTGCCTACTGCCTAGTTTTCCTTTTCCTCCTCTTTTTTTTTTTTTTTTTTGAGATGAAGTCTCTCTCTGTAGCCCAGGCTAGAGTGAAGTGGTACGATCTTGGCTCACTGCAGCCTCCACTTCCCAGGTTCAAGTGATTCTCCTGCCTCAGTCTCCCGAGTAACTGGGATTACAGGCACACACCACCACACCTGGCTAATTTTGTATTTTTAGTAGAGACAGGGTTTCGCCATGTTGGTCAGGCTGGTCTTGAACCCCTGACCTCAAGTGATCCATCTGCCTCAGCCTCCCAAAGGGCTGGAATTACAGGTGTGAGCCACTGCACCCAGCCTCCTTTCCCTCTTTTAACTCTTCGTTGTTTATATCACTCACCCACCTTCTTGAAATAGCTTTTTTTTTTTTAACTCTGTCTAAAGATAATCAGGCAAAATATCACATAAATGTACAATTCAAGGGCCTGAATGAAGAAAACTACAGTATGCAAGAAGCTGGAAGAAATCCTGAAAATTATATTTTCAACTTTCTTACTTTTAGATGAAGAAACTGAGATTCAAGAAGGCTGTGACTTGCTCAAGGTCAAAGTCATCCAGTAACAGATCTGACACTAAACCCTTGATCTTCAGACCCCATGTCCAGTAGTACTCTGTCATTCTGCCACACAGTCTATCAAAAAGAAATCTGTTCAACCTGTGGAAGCAGATTACGAATAAATAAATACATAAAAGAAATCTGACTTTAGAGACCACCAAGAATGCTTCCTTCTCAAGTTACTGAAGATGCATCATTATCCTGTGTTGTCATTCTATATCAATAACAGGCATGGAGAAAAATGATTGAGATATTTTCATGATGAAAGATTGAAGGAGCACCACTGAGATAAAAAAAAAAATTTAAGGCAGCCTTGCATTTAGTCTTAATAAATATCCAACCTAGGAACTGATTTTATTTATTAACCTTTTCATTCACTCAACCAACCAACACTTATTGAGCCCTACTATGAACCAGGCAGTTTCTGAGTGCCAGTGGTTTATCAGTGTTTATTAGACAACCAGTCTCTGCCCTCAGGAAGTTTTATTACCATGATGGGGGGAGGTGGATGGGTATAGTAGACACAAAGATGCTCCACTCAGATCCCCCTTTAAGGAAGAACTTGTTGCCCAGCTATGGGGCGTGGTCAGCAGCAGACTCCAGCTGTCAGTTCCTTCAGGATCAGCCTCAGTTGCGGGCAGCTATTTTGCCCTAGGTCATGCCCTTCCCAAGGCAACACTCACCCAGTGGTTACACAAAGCAAGAGTCTTGGTCATTTCTACCCAATACGGACAACTCTGATGAGCAACATTTGCTCCACAACTCCCTGCCAAATTGGCCAGTGCTTTGTCAAGCCTGTATCTCCATTCAACTTCACCCTCTGCTCCATTCTGCTTCTCCCATACCTTCCTTTCACAGGTGCTGAGCCTTAATAAATATCCTGCACCCCAGTATCTGCTTTCAGAGAACCCAACTTGCAACAGGGTGTGTGTGTATGTGTATGACTATTTTATATAAGGTGGTAAATGAAGACATTTTTAAAATAAAATGAGATTTGAGCATCTGAGCCGAGACCTGAAAAATGTCAGAAAGTAAGTCTTACAGATCCGAGGAAAGAACATTCCAGGCAGAGGGGCGAGCGAGTGCAAAGGCCCTGAGGCAGGGAGCATGTTTGGTAGATGTGAGGAACCAAACAGGGCCATAGGGAGTTGGAGCAAAATGGAGAAAGGAGGTAGAACATGAGATGGAAAGGGCATGTAGTGTGGAGTGGGGAATGTCACTGTCCCACCACGCAGGGCTTTGTAAGCTATGGTAAAGACCTGGTTTTTACTCAGAGATGAAAGGGTAGCTTTGGAGGGTTTTGAGCAGAGGATTGACATGATTCAACTTATACTTTAAGAGTTTCACTCTGGACAAAGGTGGAAGCAGGAAGGTCTGGTGGGAGGCTATGGTGAGAATTCAGTATGAAGTAAAGGTGGCTTAGATCCAAGTCAAAGAGCAGGTGGCGAGAATCAGAGACTGAATATGTGTTGAAGGTAGAACCAGTATGGATTGGAAGTGAGGCATGAGAGAAAGAGAGCGTGGGTAACTTCAAAGGTTTTGGTCTCAAAAACGGAAAGGAAGGAGTTGCCATTTGCTGGATCAGGAGTTAAGTTTGGGACATGTTATGTTTGCAGATAGGATCTGTTATGTTCCTAATTAATATAACTTATTATCCAAAGGAGGAAAACTTTTAAGAATAAAAGAGGATGTGGCAAATAATTTCTGTGGTGTAAACCAGGATTATCCAGGGCCAACCAGAGCATATGACCCTGGGGTAACCCAGGACTCAGGAAAGGGCCCTGTAGCATGTGCTGGGAGAATGGGACTTACACTGGCACTCGGTCATTGGTGTTAGTAGGTGTATGGCCTGAATGTATATGTTCACCCAGAATTCACATGGTGAAATCTAACCCCCATGGTGATGGTTTTAAGAGGTGGAACCTTTGGGAGGTAATTAGGTCATAAGGGCTGGGCTCTCACGAATGGGATTAGTGGCCTTATGAAAGAGGCCTCAGGGAGCTTCTGAGCCCTTTTTTGCCTTTCTGCCATAGAAGGGTCCAGCAAGAGGCACCATCTATGAAGCAGAGAGCAGGCCTTCACCAGACACCAAATGTGCTGATGCCTTGCTCTTGGACTTCCCAGCCTCCAGAACTGTGAGAAATAAATTTCTACTATTGATAGGCTGGGCTCGGTGGCTCACACCTGTAATTCCAGCACTTTGGGAGGCCGGGGCTGGCGGATCACCTGAGGTCAGGAGTACGAGACCAGCCTGGCCAACATGGTGAAACCCTGTCTCTACTAAAAAATACAAAAATTAGCCGGGCGTGGTGGCAGGCACTTTAACCCCAGCTACTTGGGAAGTAGAGGCAGGAGAATCGTTTGAACCCAGGAGGTGGAGGTTGCAGTGAGCAGAGATCTAGCCATCGCACTCCAGCCTGGGGGACAAGAGCGAGACTTCTCTCAGAAAAAAAAGAAAAAAAAAATTCTACTCTTTATAAATTATCCAGTCTAGGGTATTTTTTAATAGCTGCCCAGACAGTCTAAGAGGAAAATTTTTTTCTCTACTCACTTTGGTTCAATGGTCAGAGGCCTGAGAATTAAGTAACAATGAACCAATTAACAAAAGAAAGGACAAGGTTTATTTACACATACATGTGAGAATACTCAATAATGGGCAACTCCCTGAATACTCAAAGGTAAAAGGTTTTGGTTTTTTGTTTTATACTTTTATTTTAAGTTCAGGGGTACAAGTACAGGTTTGATACATAAGTAAACGTGTGTCATGAGGGTTTGTTGTACAGAGTATTTCATCACCCAGCCATTAAGCCCAGTACCTATTAGTTATTTTTCCTGATCCTCTCCCTCCTCACACCCTCCACCCTCCAATAGGGCCCAGTGTGTGTTGTTGTTCTCCTCTGTGTGTCCATGTGTTCTCGTCATTTAGTTCCCACTTATAAGTGAGAACATGCAGTATTTGTTCCTGCGTTAGTTTGCTTAGGATAATGGTTTACAGGCTGCATCCACTTCCCTGCAAAGGACATGATCTCATTCTTTTTTATGGCTGCAGAGTGAAAGGTTTATATACCAATTTAACAGACAGGTGGAGCGGGGTTTGGACTCCACGGGAAAGTAGGGAAAGTTCGATCGGGCTTGTGATGATAACGGATAGATTATCACTCGCTGATGCTGGGACGAGTCTTCTCACACTCAGGAAACTCCTTCAGAGAGGGGTCAGAGAAGCTGTAATTCAGGAGGCTCTGCCTAAGTTTAGATAATGTTTCTCTCTGTGGCTGCTGATTGTGAAGGCGTTTTGAGTTTAAAGTAATTTTCATACCATTTTGGTGGACTGTTAATTCCTTCCTTTCCCCCATTTAATACTTCCCCAGGTGTTTCACAAACAAGGAACTGGGTTTATTGCTGTGGAGAAAAGACACTGGTCGGGCCTTGTGAGGTAAGGATCTGCAAAGGGAAGGAACATACATCAGAACAAATATCATTAGCACCAACGACCTAACATAAGCACACTACACAGTATTTTGTCAAACCAATCTCCTAGTCTTGGGCATGAGGGGTGTTTCTATGGAAACACAAAGAAAAACAAAGATTAATGGTGAGAGCAGATGATAGACGCAATTTTTGAGTCCACAGTTCAGCCAGTTGAGATGATTTCTAGACACTGGGCTTGAAGCATCATTAGATGGTGGAGTGAAGATAGCAGTGGCAATCTGACAGATTTCTCAGTTCACAGGTAACTATTTTTGTTGACGGTATAGACATTAGAGTCACAGTCATGGTTACTTCTCAGATCAGATCATGGAAGATGTGGGTGTTCTGGTGAATTTCCTCAGAGGCCCACACTGTTGTAGTGATGAGTCCTTTGAAGTTTATATCAAGTCACTCAACTTCAGTTTATAGGACTTTGGGCAAAAGAGAGCCACAAGAGAACCTAGACGCTCAGCAATCAGGTTTTAGGTCTCAACAACACCAAGTCAGAAAGGTGAGGGTAGGAATTGGAAATGTTAATTTGGAGCCTGATATTGAAGACAATTAGAAAAAATGAGAATTTGATAAAAATGTAGAAGATTGGCAGAATTTGGTCAAATTTATAGGTAGATAATAAAACCTCAAAAGCAATGAACAAGACTAGAATATGATAATTCACAATGTTTGATGACAGTTTTCTGTTGAAACATAAAATTTCTCTCAATCATTGTCCCTATTTTGATCAAAAATAATCAAAGTAAGATTATTCTTGTTTACAAGTCTAGTCTCATTAAGCTTGGCCTGATTATTTACATAAGTGCATCAAGAAGAGTAATTGAACTCAGAGACTTTTAAAGCTTGCTTTGCTGGAATTTTCTATACAGAATCACAGGTTGGACTTTTAAAAGCCTCTTGAGGCTAGGAAGTCAGGCCAGGAACTTCCTCTGAGACTTGGGCAATACCTATACATTTGGGTGAATGCTTCTCTTCTTGAGGTCCCCAAAATATCCTAAGCTTCTTGGACTTGCCAGGAGGTGACCTTATTTACTCTCTTGAGGACTGGAAACCCTATAAGTCAGATACCAGGATGGTTTTTCCAAGAGGACTTTGTAAGCACCGGCTCCATAAAGTCAACTTTAGTTTTTAAAACTGTCTGGTAGAAGGGGGAGGGGGTGGGAAGGAGGCTGGAGTTGAAAAACTACCTGTCGGATCCTATGCTCACTACTTGGGGTGATAGGATCATGTGTACACCAAACCTCAGCGACATGCAAATTACCCAAGTAACAAATCTGCACATGTACCCCCTGAACCCAAAATAAAATTTTAAAAAACTGATCATATCTGATTCTATGCACATCATTCTTAAATATGACATACTAGTCAAAGCCTTAGTTATACAGCCAATGTTTCTAATCATGCCTTCTTATAAGAAGAACAAATTCTTATTGAATGTATGCAAATAAGTATGAAAATAAGAGTACTCATTGAGAGTTAATGAATTCTAGAGGGATCAGGCTGAAAGAAAAGAAAAACTTTTCATTTTTGTTACGAACATTTAATCTATGAAATTGTTACAAGTACAGGTAACTTATGAGAAAAGAGTAAGAGGTTCCCTAAATCCAGAAAATGGAACGTTAAAGAAACAGAAATGTTCCAAACAAAAGCCATAATTATCTTTCATCAATTCATTTAGTCCCACATAACTAATTCTTGTTCTACGTGATCTTGGATTGGCAGTTTTATGAACCCATTAGCTTCTCCACTAGAGTTCTAGAAACCCTTACTCAATTAAGTGATATGATTTCAGTTATTTAAGCAATGCCATCAGAAGCCTGTGCCCCACAGTATCTGGCATGGTCCTCTTCATGGGTGTCTGAAATAGTCCCCTTTTGTTGAAGATGAAGCATTCTGACCTGTAGTTGATGGCAAGAGCTTTTAGAAAAGCAATGACATAAAACAATTGTCTGTGGATGACAAAAGACTTAAAATGACCATGGTTAAAAATCCAATGAGAGTTCATCACAAAAATAATGCAATTGGAGAAGAGAATTTGGTTGTTTCGTGGCATACAACATTTAAAATAATAACTGAAGTTGCCACTGATAACATTATACTGTGGTTGTCTAATAGCAGGGATGACATTACCAGGACACATCATGTCCTGTGAGGGCATTGCCAAACTTCTAGAAATTTTATATAACTTCTGAAATAGTTATAGTAATAATATTTACCCACATGAATATAATTAGAGAAGATGAAGCATCTCTTCTTCCCTGACAATGCTTTTCATGCAATTCAACATATCAAAAAAACCTAATTTTAAAAAATTGATCTCTTTTTATTATGTAAAATAACAGAGGCCTTCTGGAAAATCTCAAAGTGAATTGAGATTAAAATTTTATCTAGGATTTGAATTTGGGAAGGCAATATATCTAAGATGTGAAATGTCAAAATGTTTGAGAAGAAAAGGTAAATTTTTCATTTCTACTTGATTAAGTAGGATGACAGATCACTGCAAAACAACAGATTTACCATATTTTCAGCATACAATGGGTTTATCCAGATGTAATCTCATCGTAGTAAGTCAAGGAGCATACTAAGCGTGTTTTACCTTCACACTATCGTAAAGTCAAAAAATGGCATATTTAACTATCATAAGTTAGGAGCTGTACTTAGTTACCTATTTAATCAAAGTGATAAAGATTTCAAAGGTAAATATAGGAGGTAACATGATTTTAAGGAAAACCTTAGCTTTTTAAAAATGAGATTTGATTCCCTTAAATAATTGAGGACATCATAAAGACTACATAGAAAATGATCCTGCTAAGGCATAGAATCTTTGTTTTATGAGTAGGTTACTTAAACGGTAAGAAAAACTTTTTACAGTATTTTATTAAGAGCAGACCAATAATCCAAGAAATTTTTGTCATTTTAAGAAAGATTGAAAATCAAACTCTAATTTTGCTAATAGGTACTATTAATACTAAAGCTCATTTTATTTTATTTATTTATTTTGAGACAGAATCTTGCTCTATCACCCAGGCTGGAGTACAGTGGTGCAATCTAGGCTCACTGCAGCCTTGACCTCCTGGGCTCAAGCAATCCTCCTTTCTCAGCCTCTTGAGTAGCTAGGACTACGGGCATGCACCACCACACCCAACTAATTTTTATTTTTTAAGAGATAGGGTCTTGCTGTTTTACCCGGGCTGGTCTTGAACTCCTGGACTCAAGTAGTGATTCTCTGGCCTCAGCCTCCCAAAGTGCTGGGATTACAGGCATGAACCACTATGCCCAGCCTCTTGTGTTTGTATCCCTTCACTGTTATTATTTTTAGTAGTTTAATTTACTTATATTGGTTATAATTAATTTTTATCATTAGTAACCTTCCTTTTATAGAGAAAACTAGACAGTAATGAAAAGTAGACAATTGTGAATTGTCTGCCATATTCCAAAATTCCATAGCAGGCTAGCAGTTTACGAATATATCATTTCATAATGCTTATATGCCTCTTCATAATACAATTTTTCAATATGACAAAAAAAAGTTTATTTACAGACCCAAGTATCTTTAGTCTCTTTGTAAAAATAAGAAATCAAGACTGGGTGCAGTGGCTCATGCCTGTGATCCCAGCACCTTGAGAGGCCAAGGCAGGCAAATCACTTGAGCCCAGGAGTTTGAGACCAGCATGGGCAATATGGTGAAACTCCATCTCTAAAAAAATACTAAAATTAGCCTTACATGGTGGCGCACGCCTGTAGTCCCAGCTACTTGACAGGCTGAGGTAGGAGGATCACTTGAGTCTGGGAGGTCGAGGCTGCAGTGACCCATGATGGTGCCACTGCAGTCCAGCCTGGACAACAGAGCAAGACTCTGTCTTAAGAAAAAAAAAAAAGAAAAGAAAAAGAAACTGAAAATATATAAACTTTGGTTTAATAATGAATGTTTCAGGAGATCCTTACTTAGAAATGATCTAGATTTTTAATGAATATCTATTCATTAGCATAACTCTAAAGTTGCAAGTCACCAAAATGGTTTTTGAAACTATCTTAAAGCATACATATTATAAAACATAACTGTTAAAAAGCCCATTCATAAAATTTTTATCCCGCTTATATCAACTTAATAAATGTATTCTTAACAATTCTGTTTAGGTTGTTAATGGAAATTTTTTTTTCTTTCTTTTTTTTTTTAGAGACAGGGTCTTGCTCTGTTACCCAGGCTGGAGTATAGTGGTGGGATCATGGCTCACTACAGCAAGCCTTGAACTCCTGCGCTCAAGTAATTCTCCCACCACAACCTCCTGAGTAGCTAGGACTACAGGCATGTACCACCATGCCTGGCTAATTTTTAAATTTTTTGTAGAGACAGGGTCTCACTTTGTTGCCCAGGCTGGTATTGAACTCCTGACTTCAAGTTGGAACTCCTCTTCCCAAGGTTCTGGGATTATAGGCATGAGCCGCCATGCCCAGCTACATTTTTTTTTTTTTTTTTTTTTGAGACAGAGTCTCACTCTGTCACCCAGGCAGAAGTGCAGTGGCGCTACCTCAGGTCATTGCAACCTCTACCTCCCTGGCTCAGGTATCCTCCCAGCTCAGCCTCCTGAGTAGCTGAGACCACAGACACACAGCACTATGCCCAGCTAATTTTTGTATTTTTTGTAGAGATGAGGTTTCGCCATGCTACCCAGGCTGGTCTCAAACTCTTGGTCTGAAGTGCTCCACCAGCCTTGGCCTCCCAAACTGCTGGCATTACAGGCGTGCACGCCACTGTGCCCAGCCTGAAAATTTCTTAAGACATTAAACAAAGCTACCCATCATCTCAAGTTATTTTTCTGTTAACTTATTTCATGTTAACTTATTTTAGGCAATTATCAAAAAAATCAAAAAAGCAAATAACCTAAAATAAATAAAACTAAAATTTAAAAAGTTAAATACTTTTTTTCTGTGCTTCATATACAAGAAATAATGGATATCATGCAATTCATTTTTATTGCATCTTTACTTGTACAGTTGTTCTTTAGGTTAAGTTTATAGTTTTTTAATCTTAAACATCTGACAGATATAAGGTTATTTAACTGGTAAATCCAAGGCAAATAAAATGCACACTTGTGTCACGCTTAATGCTGATAACTTGGAAGACATACCACCTGTTTTTATTAAAGCAACAAATTCAATTTAGTCTTATTTACCAAAGATTTACCCAAATTACATGAACTTGAAAAACATTTGGGTTCGTTTCTATACTTTTGAAAGTTTTAGGAATATTTTAATTTATATAGCACATGTTTGTCTAAGCCAATTAGAACTGGTTTAAGGGATTTTAGAAATTAATTTGTCAATACCAATCAGAGATAGGAAAATATCACCTGTACATAACATACATATATACATACATACAAACTAGTGCAAATAGAGAACTGATGGCTTTCATCCTAAAATTTTTAGCCATCTATAACAATAGTCACAGCACCCAAGGTGTAAACACAGTAATACAAAATTCCCTGGTTTACAAGAGTTGGTTCCCGTCTTTACTCCCCTTTATACTTTTACTCAAATTGTATCTTTATTAGATGGAATATGTTGAGATTACCAGTTCAATATGAGGACTAAAACTTTCCACGGATATTTACAGGAAAGAGTTTAAGATTTTTTTTTTTTTTTTGTAATCTTACGGAGTTTGTGGACTAAAATTTAGGACTGAGTTTGTGAATTAAGGGACTGAGCACACGTCAAGCGGTTGTGTGAGTGTCTCCATATCCCATCTGAGTGGATGAGACATCCATTCTATTTTCAATAAGTCTTTTTAGCCTCACATGATTGCTTTTGGGGTCCCTCAACCCCTCAAGAGACCCTGTTGAGGGAAGGAGACCTAAAGCTTGAGTGAATGTAAAGAGATGGGGAGCTGGAGTGGGAAAGAAAAGATCTGACAGGGGCAGACAGAGGGATGGAGGAGGTAGGGTCTTGAAGGGGACATGTCGAAGGAGCTGAAGGGAACACTCAAGGCAGTAAAAGGAGGAGGAAAGATGGTAAGAGAGAGGTTTTAGAGGAGCTAGTTTGGGGAGATCTTAAGTTTTCCGAAAGGGCCACTAAAGTCCCATGACTTTGTCCTTATTAAAGTCTCATCAACAAGAAAGGAAGTGGCCACAGTTACCACCAAACGGAGTCACTTACGAAACGGAGTCACTCACGGGGCCCCAGCAGAGACCCAGGAGTCTGATGCTTAAGAAGGTTAACCTTTACCAGCTTGGTCAGAGGTCCGAGATCACTGCTGTCTCTAGATTAAGTAGGGAGTCCTAATCATTCCATCCTACGCTTGCTAAAAGTGTAGAGAGGAAACTTTGTTTACCCACTGATACGGGTTGTCTGTGACCCCACCCAAATCCCATCTTGATTTGTAGCTCCCATAATTCCCATGTGTTGTGGGAGGGACCCAGCTGGAGATAATTGAATCATGGGGGCAGTTTCCCTCCTACTGTGCTCATGGTAGTGAATAAGTCTCGTGAAAGCTGATGGTTTTAATAAAGGGGAGCCCCTTTTTGCTTGGTTCTCATTCTCTTTCTGCCTTGCTGCCATGTAAGATGTGCCTTTCGTCTTCCACCATGATTGTGAGGCCTCCTCAGCCACGTGGAACTGTGAGTCCATTATACCTCTTTTTCTTTATAAATTAACCACTCTTAGGTATGTCTTTGTTAGCAGCGTGAAAACAGACTAATATACCCATTTAGGTGCGAAATGTTGGGAGCCTGAGAATTAACTTACAATAGACAGATTAGCAGGAGAAAATAAAATGCAATGTTTATTTACATGCACATGTGGGAGTACTCAGTAATGAGTAACTCCCTGAATAAGCAGATGTAAAGAATTTTATATCAACTTAAAAAGTGGGAGTAGGGTTTGGGCTTCAATGGGAAAGCAGAGAAAGTTCTACTAGGCTTTTTTATGCTGACAGGTAGCTGAATTCTTACTTGCTGGTGCTAGGGCCCGTCTTCTCCCAATCAAGAAACTCCCTCAGAGGGGAATCATAGCAGCTGTAATTCAGTAGGCTCTGCTTAAGTTTAGATAATGTTTATTTTTGTAGTTACAGATTTCAGATGTTTCTAATTTTATACCACTTTGGAGGGCTGCTACTCTTTTCATTGGTTAACTTTATAAGTTGGGCAAATGACCGTTCTCTAACCAGAGGCAAGAGTTATGGGCCATAGAAGGTTTGCTCTGAGAGAAAAGTACCGCATATAGTTAAGAGCCCTACCACACGACTTGCAGCTAACTCGTATATCCTAAAGTGTGTCAGTTGAATTACCTTGCAAGTTGTAAACTATTCAACAAACTCAGAATTCAATTGGATATCTTTTTAATACCATATAAGAGTTGTGAAATCCTAAGAATAAGAAGAAATGTAGAAATCAGGCAAATTCAAAGTTCTTTAAAGGAACAAGGAAAACATTTACGCATCTTTGCCAAAGAGATGCAAAATCCAATCTAGTGATGTGAGTGGGGTAAACTCTTCTGAGATAATCAGAAGGATCTTGGTTTTGGGCTACTTGACCTATCCCTCTCCTGAAATTAAGGAGTAATTGACATAGCAACCACAAATAGAATTCATTTAGTTACCAAAGAACTCAGCCTCGTGGCCAAAATCTTTGGTGGTTGTGCAACCTCAAGCTGTAGTTACATGGGGAAAATTGTAGCCTGAGTGGGAAGTGCCTTACCCCAATAAGTTTTGAGAACAAAACTCACCGTATTTGTATTTTGGGGTTAAGGAGTTTATACATATTTGATGTTTTATAAACTTGTCATGTTTTAAGATGATTGAGTTATTCTAGCAACTGCTTTGTAAATCCATTTTAAAATACACAAATGCATAATTGATTCTGATGTGTGTAAATTTATATCCAGGTCTTAATTATTTAAGAGAACGTCATGTTCAACATATTATCAGTGTAATTGAACATATCAAATGTAAAAGAATTATTTAGTGCTCAGGAAGGTTTCATTTATTAAGTCAGATAATTATTTAATAAAATTAAATATGAATTAAATTTATAAGTGCAGTATAAAAGGTTCTAAAATATTTGATTTTGTTTATAAATAGGACCAAGTTTTAATCTAAGTTCTCTGTAGGCAGGATTCAGTGGCTCATACCTGTAATCCCAGCACTTTGGGAGGCCGAGGTGGGTGAAACACTTGAAGTCAGGAGTTCAAGACCAGCCTGGGCAACATGGCGAAACCCTGTCTCTACTGAAAATGCAAAAATTAGCCGGGTGTAGTGGTGCATGTCTATAATCCCAGCTACTCAGGAGACTGAGGCAGGAGAATTGCTTGAACCCCAGAGGTGGAGGTTGCAGCGAGCTGAGATCATGCCACTGCACTTCAGCCTGCACAACAGAGCAAGACTCTGTCTCAAAACAAAACAAATAAAACAAACAAACAACAAAAAAAGTTCTCTGTAAGATGATTACCAAATTCATTCGACTTAAAAAACAGAATTTGTAAGGTGGACTTAAAAAACCTAAGGAAGTATTAGATTGTGAGATTTGTACCTTAATATATTGAATATTAACATAACAATTTAAATTAAATATTTTTTTCCTGCAAACAAATCTAGCTGTGAGGATAATCCAAAACTCACATTTCACATAGGTCACTGTGAAAACTGAAAGTGATAATCACCATGAAAGTACTCTGAGAACTCGAGCATGCTCTGTGAGTATAAGGAATAAGGGAGATGGTGATTGGCTCTGCAGCACCTATTCAACTCCTCTAGCTGCTCATGTCTCTCCTGTGCCCTTGGAAATGCTCAGTTAGGAAAAGGCCTGCTATTATGTCTCTGTGTGAGGACCAGGTAGGATCTCAATGGCCATCTAGGGAGAGGAGTCAACCTAAAGACGAAGCCTGCACAACAACGTAGGGGAAACTGCAGAGGTAGAGAAGGAAGCTGAAGTACCCACCACATCATGACTGGGGCTACCCTGTCTCTGGACTTCCTGTGGAAAAGAATACATTTCTTTATGGTTTATATGGATCCGAATTGTGTTTTTCTATTATTTGCAGACAAAATAATCTCACAGACATAATAGGTCATTAAGATCCATAAAACAGTGCTTTCTGACGATTTAAATGAGTAAGTGGCAGAGATGGGTTTGATTCCACTTAATAGCCACATGTCTTTGGGCAAGTTATTTGACCTCTAAGTGAAACAGCCTCAATGTCTGGAGTCACACTCGAGGTTCATTGTCTCACGGCCACTGAGAACAATAATGAAGACACACAAAGATTGAGGTTGAGAGCGGAAGTTTAATAGGCAAAAGAAAGAGAAGAGTTCTCTGCTACAGAGAGCAGTCTTGGAAAAATGGGTTGCCGGATCCGTGGTAAAATGCAGGAAGTTTTATAGATGAGCTGGTGGGGAGGTGGTATCTGATCTACATAGGCAAGAAAGGACAAGAAAGATTGGTTAGACCCGTTGTGCCATTTGCATAGGGCAAGAATCTCTGGTATCCCCTGTCTTAACCCTTTTTATTATCCAGGCCCATCTCTGCCTGAGCTGCACAGTGTTGCCCATTTCTTTATTATTGTACACGTTGTAACAAAAAAACGGAAGATGGAGCCTCCATGTTGGACATGGCTGGCCCCCAGGTAGTCCTTTTCTATTGGCACAGCTGCCGTCATTCCCCTGTGCAAGCTTCCATCTTGTTTATCTATGTTTGCAACTCAATTTTTCAAGCTTCTCTTTGTTACGAAAAGAAAAGATTTTTGGGGCTGCTTTTTGTTGGAGGGGAAGCTCTGCTGAGGACTCTTGGGTTCTCACTATCTGCCTAAATAATTTCTTTCTACCTCCTGTATCATCAGCTTCACTTTCTTACAGGGTTGTTGCAAATGCAGAGCTATATAGGTAAAGTAGGTAAAGTTTTAGTGTCAATTTCTTTAACTGTAAAATGAGGATATTATTAGTATCTAGCAAATACCAAATGCTAGATACCTAATGGTATCTAATACCTCATTGCTATGAGGATGAAATGAAGATCTATGTCAAGACCTTGGAAGAGTGTCTGGTATACAAGTATTTTTATCGTTTTTATTTTCAGAATACCAGAGTGGACTACAAAGACCCTGAGGGAGTGTGTCGTAACAGTTGGGTCTAAAGGTGGAATTTTACAGCCTTGCACAGTCCCTCTCACAGCCACACTATCACTATCTCCACTGCGAGGTCTGCAGTAGAGAATTTAGAGAATTTATGGATCTTTGGAATACCAGTAGTTTTGGAAATATTACCCCAAGGGATTCTAGAGATTTAAACCAGAGAAGATGGAGTTGGAAAAGTAGTTAATATTTGTCACTCATTCCTCCTGGCAACACTTATTGACACAGGCGTTACAGAGATGAACCTGACCCTCATAAACTCAAACTCCAGTGGAAGCAGAGAGACCTGTCCCTGAAAAAATTTACGCCAGGTGCTGTGATGAAACTATGCAGAGTGCATAGATGGTCACAAGGGAGAAGGATGCTTCTCTTCCTGGGGGAGTCAGGAAATGACTTACAGGTGAAGTGACGCTTGGGAATGTTGAGTAGAAGCTTGAAAGATTGATTGAGATGGGGAGGAGGGGCGGGAAAGTGCTTCCAGGGGAGGAGGCAGGGAGTTAAGGCGGTGCCTTTCAACACTGGCTGCACATTCAGAATCACCTGAGGAACTTCTAAAAAAATACCCTTGCTTGGGCCCCATCCCTGAGCAGAGTGATTGGAACCTTTAAGGGTGGGCCCTGGCATTGCCTGTTTTTAAAACTTCTCACATACCTCTAATTTGTAGTCAAGGGTAGAACCATGGATCGAAGAGTAGGATTGGAAAACAGTGGGTGTTATGGCAAGGTTGGAGAGCTTAAAGAGAGAGTCTGGTTTGAATTGGGAAAACTGGCAGGAGTCATATCATGGACGATGATAAAACATATTGTTTTGCGAGTAGCTTTGTTCCTAATTAAAAACAAAAACAAAAACTAACCCAAACACCACTGGCCTCAAGGGGACTGCTTTCATAGAGATGGTAGCATCAGCACTTAATCTTTACTGAATAAATGAATCCACCAAAAACCCAGTCTTTACAAGTTAAACTACCTTTTAGGGGTTTCTTTAGAATCCTTACCAGTTTCTCTTTTCTTCCAGTCTTCCAATCAAAAGTCTGACTAGCTTTGCAGTGATAGTAATCGCCAACCAGTATTCAGAATTTTGCTTGTTCTAGAAAGGCACTTCCTCATCAACCCTTAGTCTTGGGTGAGGCTAGCTGCTCCCAATCTAATTTCAGCAGTTCAGATTTCATCTACACAACTAATATTCTCATTCTGTTAACATTCCCCTAATCTTCTATGTCTAGTGTGTAATTTGAGGAAGCAGTTGGGCCCTGAAAGCTCTTGGCAGACCTCTTGTCTGATAAATATTTTAGTACTTTCAGTAGCCCTTTAAAATTGGCAGTTCTTTCTCTAAAGATTCATTCAAGTACATGTGATAATTTGAAATTAACATGCTGCCAGATTTTGCATTTATACAAGTAACTTTGATAGTGCAGTGCCAACAAAGGGATTTTGTCAGCCATGAGTGGATAAACACAGCTGTTTTCTTTACTCATGAGAAGGATAGAAAACTAAAATTATAGGGTAGCCTATGGGCCTATGATTTAAATTCTCACACTGACTCTTCCAAAGTCTAAATAAATTAATGATGTTTATTGGGTTAAAGTGCATTGCACTCCATGGTATAAAAATCAGAGGTTTTAGAGTAAAGTTGTCTTCATAATTTTCTAAAATAGTCAAAGGAGTGCCCTAAAGCTGTTTAATTTACTTGAAATCCCTTATTGGGTAACAGAAAAACCCATAACTCTCTTTAATTCACAGAATCTTAAGGTATTCTCTCTCTCTCTCTCTTTTTTTTTTTTTTACTAACTACTCAATCGTACAAAAAGAAGAGTATCTTCAAAATATGATCCATAAACTCTCTCCCAATTTAAATATCAAATAGAAGATAAATTTGTATAATTAGAAATAATCTCTGGAGAGGAGTAAGTCTAAAAGAGGGTGAAATATATAGGTAAATAAACATTCTTTTCAGAGTGTTAATCACATAGTGAGTTATTTTCTAGTTTTAGCTTGGTAAGAAATTAGCTTGTTCAGTAAGGTATGAACAGAGAATCCCTATTAATCCTCATTTGTTCATTCATCTATTGAAGGTCTACTTGCTTTTGGGAACGATGAGACACATAATTAAATTACAGTCCTATCTCGGGTCACCTCACAAGTTACTGGGGAAGACAGACATGTAAATATATCATTATAGGGTAGTGTGGTAAGAGACGTAGATAAGATATTGCCAAAGAACTACCAAATTATTGGGAAAAGAATAGCTAGTTTTTAGAAACCAATGCCAATGGATTCGCCATAGAGGAGATACTGTTTGGACTAATCTTTGCAAGAGGAGTAGTCCTACTTCTTGGGTAGGGTGAGGCACTCAAGGCTATATGCTGATGTCTTCCAGATCTCCATCTTCAGCCTGGATCTCTTCATTGGGTTTTGGATTTGTACATACGGATGTCTACTAGGGAACTACATCTAGAAGTACCTCAGGCATCTCAAAGTCCAAAACAAAACCTATTTACCCCACCAAACCTATTCTTTCTCCCATATTACCTATCTCAGTTAATAATATCACCCTCCATCCAGTCACCCAAGCACAACCTGGTGTGTTCTCTGTGTTCTGGCTATTTAATGCTACAAAATAAACCTCCCCAAAACTCAGTGATGCAGCAATTCCTTACTGTCCTTCCTGATTCTGGAGGTCCACTGGCTCAGGTAGGTAGTTCTTGTTGGGTTCTTTTAGGTCATTAAGGGCAGATGTTGGCTGGGGCTACCATCATCTCATGGCTCAGTTAGACTAGCTGCCCAAGATGGCTCACTCCTGTGGCTGGCAGGTGATGCTGGCTGGTAGTTAGGAGCTCAGCTGGGTGTTTTGGGCTTCTTACGGCATGAGAGCTGGGCTCTCCAAGAGGCCCAGGCAAACCTTCCTCCAACCTAGCCTTGGAAGTCATGGGAAGTCATGTAGTACCATTTTGCCTCATTCCATCAGTTTGAATGGCCCATTTCAGAATCAATGTGAGACAACACTACTGGGTGTGGCTCACTGGGGACGATCTTTAGAAACTAGCTACCAACGCTGACGTTCCCCTTTCCTCCATTTGCTTTCAAAAGTTCCCTAATCTCTCCATCCCAGCTATTAATGTCCTAGTCCTGCTTCTTGTCCCCTGACACCTGGATTATTGCAATAAAAAGCCTCCCTCAACCCAGCCACTCTTCCTGACTTCTATCATGCTCCTCTACAATTCATACAAGACACTCTTCTCAAAGATGGTAAGAGATCCTTGAAAAAAAAAAATAGACTTTAGGCACAGTGGTAATCCGAGCACTTTGGGAGGCTGAGGCAGGAGGATCACTTGAGACCAGGAGGTTGGGACCAGCCTGAGCAACAAAGTGAGACCCCATCTCTACAAAAATAATAATAATAATAATAACTAGCCTGGCATGGTGGCATGTGTCTATAGATCTAGCTATTCAGGAGGCTGAGGTGGGAGGATCGCTTCATCCCAGGACGGTCCAGGCCACAGTGAGCTGTGTCCACACCACTGCATTCCAGCCTGGGTAACAGAGCAAGATCCTGTCTCAAAAGAGAGAGAAAAAAAATAGACTTTATATTTAGCAATACAATCTGCTTACAGAAAAGGGCATAGAATAGAAATGTACAGCTTAACACATTTTTATAAAGCAAGCTTCCTATAACCATAAGAAATCAAATATTTCCAGCATCCCAGAAGCCCCCTCACATTCCTTCCCAATCACACCCATTCCCCTGCCCCCGCTAACAGAAGTACTGTCTTGACTTTACAGTGAAGAAAGCCTACAAGACTTATGGGACACCATTAAGTGAACAAATATTTGTCCTATGGGAGTTTCAGAAGCAGAAAAGAAGGGAAAAGGTGTAGAAAACCTACTTGATGAAATAATAGCTGAAAACTTCCCAAGACTGAGGAGAGGTATAGACATCTAGATCAAGGAACTCAAAGATTCAACCCAAAATGATCCTTCCTGAGGCACATTACAGTCAAATTGTCAAAAGTCAAAAACAAAGGCAGAATTCTAAAAACTCCAAGAGAAATGTGTCAAGTCACACATAAGTGATCCCTCATTAGACTAACAGCAGATTTCTCTGCAGAAACCTTACAGGTGAGGAGAGAATAAGTATTCATCTCTAAAATACCTAGTTTAGTTGTACCTGTTTTAAAATTTTATACAAATGGAATTGTACAATTCATAGTCTTGTGCCTGGCTTCCTTCATCCAAAATTGTGTAGATGTATTCATCTCATGCCTGTATCTGTAGTTCATTCACTTCGTTGCTGTATAGTATTCCATTGTATGAATACGCTACATGTTATTTATCTATTCTAGAAATTGAGTACACTGATTACTTCTACTTTATTCTTCTTTTTCAAAATTGTTTTCGTTATTCTAGTTTCTTTGGTTTTCTATGTAAATTTTAGACTGATCTTGTCTGTATCTGCAAAAATCTTGCCCAGATTTTGATAAGAATTGTGTGAAACTTGTTTATCAATTTGGGGAGAATTAACCATTTTTCTATGTTGAATATTCCAATCCATGAACACAGGATGCATCTTCATTTATTTAGATCTTTTCCAATTTCTGTCATCAGCATTTTGTAGCATTTTGTGCATAAGTCCTATACATGTTTCAAATAAATAAATAAATGAAATGAAACATAAGTCCTGTACATGTTTTGTCAGAGTACACTGACATATTTCATTTCATTCATTCATTTATTTGTTTATGTATGTATGTATGTATGTATGTATTTTTAGAGACAGGGTCTTGCTCTGTTGCCCAGGTTGGGGTGCAGCGGTGCAACCACGGCCCACTGCAGGCTCGAACTCCTGGGTGCAAAGCAATCCTCTTGCCTAGCCTTTAAACTCTCTTAACATTTGTTTTTTTAAGAATAATCGGTACCTATTTGACGTTATAGTCACAACATCTATTTACATATAAAGTATATGGGAATAAAAGTTATTTAGAGAAATATTACTTAAGAGAGAAAGCTTTCTGTTTTACAAGTTTAAAATGTGTGTTAAACAAATGCTGTATAAGAAAGAACTCATCTTTTGTTGCAGGATTTTCTAGTTGGCTCAACCAGTTAAAAATAACTTACCTAGGCCGGGCGCGGTGGCTCACGCCTGTAATCCCAGCACTTTGGGAGGCCGAGGCTGGCGGATCACAAGGTCAGGAGATCGAGACCATCCTGGCAAACACGGTGAAACCCCGTCTCTATTAAAAATACAAAAAAATGAGCCGGGCGTGGTGGCGGGAGCCTGTAGTCCCAGCTACTCGGGAGGCTGAGGCAGGAGAATGGTGTGAACCTGGGAGGCGGAGCTTGCAGTGAGCCGAGATCGCGCCACTGCACTCTAGCCTGGGCGACAGAGCAAGACTCCGTCTCAAAAAAATAAATGAATAAAAAATAAAAAATAAAAAATAACTTACCTAAGCAGCATTATTTGAAAGGTAGAAATTTGGAATTTGGTCTTTAATGTCTATTTTATCCACTGAGATTCTTAGTCTGTAAAATGGTGTTGATGCCTACTACTTGGAAACACTAGATATTTCTAGAAGGTGTTTAATGTTTGTAAAAAATTAACATTGTTATTACAGTTACCTGATTGAACACCTTCTTTAGCCTAGGCATTGTGCTAAGGTTTTTACATACATTACCTCTTTTAAGAGTCATAGCAACCCTGCAAGATACAGATAATAGCACTGTTTTCTAGGCGAGGACCCTGAAGCCACAGGCCACAGCCATGTGGTGGCAATGACCTTCCTCCATTGTCTTTGCTTCCATACCACCACACTGCCCAAGGGCTCTAACAATTCTTGTCCATTTTTTTTTTTTTTTTTTTATCATTCCTAAATCAATTTTAGGATATTGTTTTTAGGTAGAACTGGAGATTTTTCTATGGTGTTTGGCTGGACCAAAGTGGCTGCTGTCTAAGTGTTCTGTTTTGCTAGGCTGTTCCTCACCTGGTCCTTTGACTAGAGAGACAAGACCTTTGTTGTTATTAGGTTGGTGCAAAAGTAACTGTGGTTCTTGCCATCACTTTCATTGGCAAAAACTGCAATTATTTTTGCACCAGCCTAATATTTTTGCCTGTACGTGCCATCATTTCTGGGTTGTTGACTTCTTCAGCTGCAAGTATTAGCTATACATGGCGAAAAGCAAAGCCAAGCAACTCATCTTTTTGTTACTTGAGTCTCAAGGTTCTTAACTGATCTACTTTTTTCTTTCCACTTTTCAGAGTTGTCTTATGTGTGTTCATATATTATGTCCAGGGTTAACATTGTACCTAATGGGAGGAATAGAGAAAATTACATCTACTCTATATTTCCTGAAGCAAATTTTCCCTTCCGTATTTTTAGCACGTATTATAAATGTTCTCTAAATATCCCATTAGTAACATGAATTCTATTTTACATATCTAATAATAATAGTAGGTGTCCTAAGAGAGCCTTTCAAATGGACACCTATGACCTTGTATAACTGGTGAAATAAATTAGGCTGGACCAACACAAATTTGAAAACAATCCTCCCTCTCCCCTGTTGGCCCCTGGCTGACCCTGTATTCTTCAGCCTGACTCACCACTTCCCTTTTGTTCCTTTCTAGTCTTCCTCTCCAGCCTCTCCATCTGCCATTCTCTAACTTTTCCTTTATTTCCTTTTCTCGGTTTCATTGTGGTTGTTTTAAAAACCATGTCTATGGCAAATATACCCACAGGTGCTTTTTAGAGGGCTTAATGACAGTATTTATTAGCAGACTCTAGAAATGTGTTCATGACAGATCAATGCTTATTTTTGTGGTTCAAAGGAAAGTTGTAAAAATTTTTAGAAATTATTAGTATTTTCTTGTGGGAATAGTGAAAGTTAGTTGTGTGTGATCATTTTTTAAGCATCGAAGATTGGAAAGTCTGAAGTTGTATTTCAGGTGTGTTCCGACCTACTGACTTTGAATTCATCACTTGTTGTTACTGAGGGCCATTTTTCCTTTCTGTAAATATACACATTTCCACCAACTATTCCCATGGAAATCTAGGAAGTCAGATGCAAATAGAATATGGTTGATATTCTGCCTGAAGCAACATCAAGATAGGGTATGTACTCGGCCCTTCTTGAAAGACTATCAGGTAGCTGTTAGAGTGAATCCTACTGGATCAGTGAGGAAAATCTACAATGAGTTAACCTGAGAAAACTGTGCATGTTTTGTAAAATATAATCTATTTTTCTGAGTCATTCTAGGAGCAGCCATATCACAGGACACAATGCAGCCAGTGACGTGTGTGTTGTGCTCTCAACTGTATCAGTTAAATTACAGAAGGGCCAGACATGGTGGTTCACACCTGTAATCCCAGTACTTCGGGAGGCTGAGGTGGGCAGATCACAAGGTCAGGAGTTTGAGACCAGCCTGACCAACATGTTAAAACCCCTTCTCTACTAAAAATAAAAAAATTACCCAGACGTGGTGGTGCACGCCTGTAATCCCAGCTACTCAGGAGGCTGAGACAGGCGAATCTCTTGAGCCCGGGAGTCAGAGGTTGCAGTGAGCCGAGACAGCGTCATTGCACTCCAGCCTGGGCAACAAGAGCAAGACTCTGTCTCAAAAAAAAAAAAAATTAAAGAAGATATGTCCACTAGGGGACACATTTTCTGAAACAAAATAAGGTACTAAAACACAACACAAATGTCAGGTGAGTCGTGATATTCTTTAGTTGCACAAGCAAATCTAGTTAATTTTTTTTTTTTTTTTTGAGACGGAGTCTTGCTCTGTCACCCAGGCTGGAGTGCAGTGGCCGGATCTCAGCTCACTGCAAGCTCCTCCTCTCAGGTTCACGCCATTCTCCTGCCTCAGCCTCCCCAGTAGCTGGGACTACAGGCACCCGCCACTTCGCCCGGCTAGTTTTTTGTATTTTTTAGTAGAGACGGGGTTTCACCGTATTAGCCAGGATGGTCTCGATCTCCTGACCTCATGATCCGCCCGTCTCGGCCTCCCAAAGTGCTGGGATTACAGGCTTGAGCCACCGCGCCCGGCCTAGTTAATTGTTAAACTTCCAACATTAACATATACTAAATTGACAAGCTGACAAATGCAAAACAAATCAGTTAAAAATGAAAGAGTCTCTTTGTTAGGCCAAATACAAGGAAATATTTTAGACTTGGTAATCAATCTTACATCATTTAATTCTGATCTTCTTCAAATCTGTCACTTGCCACATTTTTATCTATAAGTGAGAAAAAAATGTTAAAAAATGGATAATGCTCAGTGTTGGAAAGGGGGGACAGAGAAGAGGACCTTGCTACGTGGTCAGTGGCAGGATAAATTGGCAAACATTTTGGAAGGGTAATTTTACAGTCTTCCAAAATTTAAAACACACATCATTTGACCCAGTAATTCTACTACTGGGAATTTACCTTATGGGATACATTTGCAAAAGTATTAATTAAATGCATACAAAGATGTTCATTAGAGCATTAATTGTAATGAAAAAATTCTGGGCCAGGCACCATGGCTCAAGCCTGCAATCCTAGCACTTAGGGAGGCCAGGGTGGGTGGATCACTTGAGGTCAGGAGTTCAAAACCAGCCTGGCCAACATGGTAAAACTCCATCTCTACCAAAAATACAAAAAAAAATTAGCCGGATGTGGTGGTGGGCGCCTGTAGTCCCAGTTACTCAGGAGGCTGAGGCAGGAGAATCGCTTCAACCTGGGAGGCAGAGGTTGTGGTGAGCCGAGATGGAGCCACCACACTCCAGCCTGGACAACAGAGTGAGACTCCATCTCAAAAAAAAAGAAAAAAAAGAAAAAATTCTGGAAATAATTCAAACATCCATTAGTAGGAGACTGATTAAGTAAAGTGTGGCATAAAATGAAATAATGTGCTGCAGTTAAAAAGATTGAAATAAATTTACACATTTCATGTAAAGACTTCTAAGATATGAAGTGAGAAAAAAAGCAAAATATAGTCAGTATTTAGTGTATCATTTGTATAAATGTTTTTGAGACTATACATATATATGCTGATATTTGTATAAATAATTCTTGAAGGATAAATAATTATGGACTCTAATTATATTTAAAGAAAAGGGCTGGAAGTTGATGGAGAGGGAGACTTAATCTTATTCTATACTGTTTGGATTTTTCTGTTGTTGTTGTTGTCATCTATGTATCTTATGTTTTAAAGCATCGCCTCTCCCATGGGGAGAGGTAACTGCCCAATACATCCATTCAAACAGTTTACAAAACTCAAAATTTTATAGCTTCATAATTCTAGACTTGAGATCTTCTTGTCTCTTAAATAAGAAAATTGAGGTTGAGAGCATTCAGATGACTTAGACTTGAAAGTGATTCAGCAAGCTGGTGACAAGCCAAGATGAGGCCAGGTCCTCATCTGACATGGCCCCAGGCCAAGTGACTGACAATTGCGCTCTGCTATCTTGATTTTGTGGTGTCTGGGAAATTTCTCCAAGTGTGCCTCAAATTTCAATTCATTTAGATCTCAGTGTTAGAGAACCATTTCCTGAAAAATGTCATACATTACATGTATTAAGCAATGGCCTCAAAGCTAGTCATTGTTTTTCATTGAATAATTTTGAAGTGGCTTAAATACATGAGAACTAACAATCCCCTTCAAACTGAGGTCACTGCTGGTGGCCAGACACCCCTCAGATTCATGGGTGATTCAATACACCTGCAAAGTGCCGTGTAGCCTTTCAGTCCACGATTGCGTTCACTGAACACACGTGTGAGCTGTCAGGCAGCTCAGGGCATTGCACGAAGGTAACCAGTAACACAATTTGCACCTCTTCATAAACTAGTGTAATTCAAATCTTCCCTCATTTCCTCATTTTTCAGTTCTTTTTTATTGAGGTGTAACTTACATTCAACAATGTGCCCAAGTCCTAAGTGTTCAGGTCAATAAATTTTAACAAATACACACACATGTGCACACCTCCGTATAGCCACCACCCAGATCAAATACCCAGGGGTCTTCCTCAGGCCACCTCTTATCAATTTCCCACAAAGGTAACCATTATTCTGGCCTTTAACACCAAAGGTTCATTTTGAAGGCTTCACTATTAAAAAACAACATCAACAACATAAAACAAGCAACTAATGGCATGGGGTCGTAGACTGGATAAGGAAGTTTTAATCTATTTTATTAAAAAAACAAAAACAAAAAAAACACTCTGTTACAATCTTTTAACTTATCTTCCTAGCTCACTGTGTTCTTTTAAAATATAACTGTGTGAAAGATCTTGGATTTAATACATCTCTTTTAAAGGAGAATTATTCTAGACTTCTCTTTTTATGGTTTATTTGTGCCTGAACTTTTGGCATGCTCTGGAGATCAGAGAAAGCCTAACGACGCGGAAGGAGGAAAATAATTTCAGAAGGACATTGATTTTCTTTTTTAGCCTTAAGTTCAATTTTCATACCTGTTCTGTTTCTCACTGCTTTGACTCTGGACCAAAACTTGGCTCTAAATATTCACCAACTGTGTGCTTAATATCGCAAAATATACATATTGAAATATTATTGTTTCTTATTTAATGCTTTAAAATAGCTGCAGGAAGATTGCAGGGTTTCAGCGTAGAGACTTCAGGGAGGAAGCAGGTTCTGAAATGGATTTTGTTTAAAGTATGGGGGTAATTACTCTGGAGTCCCAAAGCAGGAACTTTAAAGGATGCTGAAATTGGACTGGAGTGCAGAGGGAGGGTCGGGTATGGAACATCAATGTACTGGGGGTGGGGGTAGCTCCTGATTGCGTGCAACCCAACCCAGAGTTCCACATCTGGCCATCGGCTGACCTAATGTGACCCTTCCTATCAAAAGTAGATGCCCTCTGCTCGCATCTGTTGGGACTGAGAACACCCCACTCCAACACCCTTTCAGCTGTGCTGCAGGAAGCTAACAACTTTCAAGAGGCTGAAGGTGGCAGTGGCAAAGCCAGCTCTGTCCCCTACAGACAGTAGCCCTGTCCCCTACAGACAGTAACCCTGTCCCCGGACACTTAAAGTCAGAGAGCTAAGACTTCAATAGAAAAGCTTACAAAACAACTGGATGCAGACTTCATGCAGCATCACAGTGAACAGTAAAGATCAAGTTCATGGCTGATCTGGTATAAAACTATAAAAGCACTCTTCACTATACGTTCAAAATGTGGAAGCAAAACTGGTCATTGATACTTGTTTAAAATCTTGATTGTCCTGCCACACCACATACTTTCCCTTTAGACTACTCTCTACGGTATTTTCTGACCCTGTTTAACAACAAATACAAACATGTTGAGAGTGGTGAAAGAAAATAGGAGTGCTCTTAACTAGAGGCAAAACCACAAGCTGAGACAAAATGATATTTTGCTCTAGAAATGAGAATTAGGAGGTGGGAGGCTGATGCTGCAGTCTTTTCAGATGGAGCCCCGGGGGGCCATGGCTGACCTGGAGCTGGGGTGGCAGAGTCCCTCTCCTGGTTTTGTTCTCACAGAGCGTGACGTCTCCCTGGAGCAAGGTGGTACCACTGCCGAGCTCACATCAGTCACTGTACTTCCTAGGAAGGTTTCTGATACAATGCCATTTCCTGTAAGTTGGGATTTTTGCTCACAGGACAAAACAAAGACTACAACTCATCTCTCTTGACCATGGTAGGCATTTAAGTGAAAACCAGAATCAATGATACATTGCCCTGGGATTTATATTTTCTGGAAAAAGAAAAGAACAATCTCTGCCTACATCTGCATCCCCAAAAGCTGGATATAAAATGAAAGCCTCCCCCACTCCAAAAGGGAAGCAAAAGTACTGAAGAGTGTTAATGAAAATCAAATGACCAAGGTCACTGACCATGTTATAGTACATCTGAGTGACGCAGAGGGGTAGTAGAGGTGATAGGAAACAGGCACACACAAAGGGGAAGCTGCAACTTTGTCTTCCTTTCAGGAAGGTGGGCAAGAAAGTGAGTAAGCAATATATGACAGTTCTCCGGACCTGTTAGGTTAGTATTATCATCTGGGAGTAGGCGGGAATGTCTACAACGTAAGTGTCTCATTAAAACAAAGAGGAGGGGGCTGGGCATGGTGGCTTATGCCTGTAATCTCAGCACTTTGGGAGGCTGAGGCAGGAGGATCACGTGAGGCCAGGAATTCAAGACCACCCTGGGCAACATAGCGAGACCCCATCTCTACAAAAATTTTTTTAAAAAACTTAGTCTGGTGTGGCGGCATGTGCCTGTGGTCCTCGTGGGAGGATCAACTGAACAAGCCCAGGAGTTCAAGGTTTTAGTGAGCGACGACTGTGCCAATGCACTCCAGCCTAGGCAACAGAGCAAAACCCAGTCTCTAAGAATAAAAAGTAAATAAATTAAAACAAAGAGGAGGGGAAAGGAAGTGAAATAAAAGAGTATAATTTTGAAAGAAATAGTTGCACTTCTTCGCTGGGCATGCTGGCTCACACCTCTAATCCCAGCACTTTGGGAGGCCAAGGTGGGGTGGATCACCTGAGGTCAGGAGTTCGAGACAATCCTGGCCAACATGGGGAAACCCCGTCTCTACTAAAAATAATAAAATTAGCCAGGTGTGGTGGCGGGTGCCTATAATCCCAGCTACTCGGGAGGCTGAGGCAGGAGAATTGCTTAAACCTGGGAGGCAGAGGTTGCACTGAGCCAAGATGGCACCACTGCACTCCAGCCTGGGCCACAGAGTGAGGCTCAGTCTCAAAAAAGAAAAAAAAAAAAGAATATTTGCGCTTCTTTATGACAGTAAGCTGTGCTTAAGCAAGGATATTATTGGTAAGTGCTTGATAAATGTCAGCTATAATTACAGGCATATCTCATTTTACTGTACCTTGCTTTACTGTGTTTCACAGGTATTGCATTTTTTACAAATTGAAGGTTTGTGGCAACCCTGCATTGAGCAAGTCTATCTGTTTCATTTTTCCAACAGCATGTGTTCACTTCCTGTCTCTGGGTTACATTTTGGTGATTCTTGTAATATTTCAGATTTTCCCTAATTATATGTATTATGACAACCTTTGATGTTACTATTGCAATTTTTTGGGGGTGCCACAAACCATACCCATGTAAGATGGCAAACGAAATCAGTCAATATTGTGTGTTCTGACTTCTCCACCAAATGTGCCAGTGAGTGACCATTCCCTCATCTCTCTCCCTCTCCTTGGGCCTCCCTGTTCCCTGAGACACAACAATTTTGGAATTAGGCCAATAAATACGCCTACAATGGCCTCTAAGAGTTCAAATGAAAGGAAGAGTACACATCTCTCTCTTCAAATCAAAAGCAAGAAATGATTAAGCTTAGTGAGGAAGGCATGTCAAAAACCAACATAGGCTAAAAGCCAGGCCTCTTGTGCTAAATAGCCATGTTGTGAAAGCAAAAACAATGTGAAATGCAAAAGAAGAAAATGTAAAATGCTACTCCAGTCAACACATGAATAATAAGAAAGTGAAACAGCCTCATTGTTGATATAGATAAGGTTTGAGTGGTGCAGATAGAAGATCAAACAAGCCACTACATTCCCTTAAGACAAACCGTAATCCAGAGCAAGCCCCTAACTCTCTTCAATTCTGTGAAGGCTCAGAGAGGTGAGGAAGCTACGGAACAAAAGTTGGAAGCCAGCAGAAATTGCTTCAAGAGGTTTAAGGAAAGAGGCATCACCATAACATGAAAGTGCAAGATGAATCCCAAGAGCTGATGGAGAAGCTGCAACAACTTACCCACAAGATCTAAGATAATTGATGAAGATGGGTACCCTCAACAGTAGATTTTAAATGTAGACGAAACAGCCTTCTGTTGGAAGAAGATGCCATCTAGGCCTTTCATAGCTAGAAAGAAGTCAATGCCTGGCTTCAAAGCTTCAAAGAACAAGCCGACTCTCTTGTTAGGGGCTAAGGCAGCTAGTGACTTTAAGTTGAAGCTAGTGTTCATCTACCTTTCTGAAAATCCCAGGGCTCCTAAGAATTATGCTAAATCTGCTCTTCCTACACCCCCTAAATGAAACAACAAAGCCTGGATGACAGTATATCTCTTTTTCTTTCCTTTTTTTTTTTTTTTTTTTTGTTTGAGACAGAGTCTTGCTCTGTTGCCCAGGCTGTAGTGCAGTGGCGCAATTTCAGCTCACTGCAACCTCTGCCTCCTGAGCAATTCTCCTGCCTCAGTCTCCCAAGTAGCTGGGATTACAGGTACCTGCCACCAGGCCTGGCTAATTTTTATATTTTTCGTAGAGACGGGGCTTCACCCTGTTGGTCAGGCTGGTTTCAAACTCCTGATCTCAAGTGATCCTCTCACCTCAGCCACCCAAAGTGCTGGGATTACAGGTGTGAGCCACCATGCTCAGCCAACAGTATATCTCTTTATAGCATGGTTTACTGAATATTTTAACCCCATTGTTGAGACCTACTGCTCAGAAATAAAAATTCCTTTCCAAATATTACTGCTCATTGACAGTGCACCTGGTCACCCAAGAGCTCTGATGGAGATGTACGAGGAGATGAATGTTGTTCTCATGCCTGCTAACACAACATCCATTCTTCAGCCCATGGGTCAGGGAATCATTTTGACTTTCAAATCTTATTATTTAAGAAATACATTTTGTAAGATTAGAGCTGCAATAATGATTCCTCTGACAGCTCTGAGCAAATACACTGAAAACCTTCTGGAAAAGACTCACCGTCCTATATGCCATTAAGGATATTGGTGATTCATGGAAGGAGGTCAAAATATCAACATCAACAGAAGTTCAGAAGAAGTTAATTCTCTGGAACCTCAAAGTTGAACCCCTCAAAGTTCATCCTCAAAGTCAAACCCCTCAAAGTTAATCCTCATGGATAAAGTTGGACCCCTCAAAATTCATCCTCATGGATGACTCTGAGGAGTTCAAGACTTCAGTGGAGGAAGGAACATCAGATGGGATGGAAATAGCACAAGAACTAGAATTAGAAGTGGAGGCTGAAGATGTGACTGAATTGCTGCAATCCCATGAACAAACTTGAATGGATGAGGAGTTGCTTCTATGGATAAGCAAAGAAAGTGGTTTCTTGAGATGGAATCAACTCTTGCTCAAGATGCTGTGAACATTGTTGAAATGACAATAAATTATTTCAAATATTACATGAACTTATTTGATAAAGCAGTGGCAGGGTTTGAGAGGATTGACTCCAATTTTGAAACAAGTTCTACTGTGGATAAAATGCTATCAAACAGTATCCTGTGTCACAGAAAAATCTTTCATGAAAGACAGAGTCAATCAATGAGGCAAATTTCATTGTTGTCTTATTTTAAGAAATTGCCACAGCCATTCCAGCCTTCAGCAACTACATCCCTGGTTGATCAGTAGCTATCAACATTGAGACAAGACCCTCCACCAGCAAAAAGATTACAACTTGCTGAAAACTCAGATAATCATTAGCATTACCAACCCAAATGTCCATCAATAATAGACTGGATAAAGAAAATGTGGCACATATACACCATGGAATACTATGCAGCCATAAAGAAGAATGAGTTCATGTCCTTTGCAGAGACATGGATGAAGTTGGAAACCATCATTCTCAGCAAACTAACACAGGAACAGAAAACCAAACACTGCATGTTCTCACTCATAAGTGGGAGTTTAACAATAAGAACACATGGACACAGGGAGGGGAGTATCACACACTGGGACCTGTAGAGGGGTAGGGGTCAAGAGGAGGGAGAGCATTAGGACAAATACCTAATGCATGAGGGGCTTAAAACCTAGATGATGGGTTGACAGGTGCAGTAAACCACCATGGATATGTATACCTATGTGACAAACCCGCACGTTCTGCACATGTATCCTGGAACTTAAAGTAAAAGAAGAAAAGAAAAGAAAAGAAACCAGTAGTTGCCACCACTGTCTGTTCTTCCTTTTTCCTTAGCAGAAAAATCTACACGTTTTTATTGGGCACAAGGCCTACTCAGAAGAAAATATATATTTCTACACCAGCGTTGTAGCTAAGTGCAACCACATTGGTGAAGTCCTATGCAATATGGAAATCTTGTGGGAAGATATTTAAGTGGAATGGACATTCCCATTTCCTCTTCTTCTCTCTTTCTCCTGGCTATAAAGTAGATGTGATGGCTGGAGCTAGATTGACCATCTGGAACCACCTGGTGAACTTGAGCTTGAGACTCTTAACACTACAGAGTGTCATACCAACTGTGATGACCTACTCAGACTTCTAAGTAAGACAGCAATAAACTTCATTCTGATTTCAGCCACTGTTACTTTGAGCTTTCTCTACCACAGTCAAGTCTAATCCTAACCGATATATGCTCCCTTCAACTTTTCCTCAGGCACTGGGAGAAAAGACAGAGCACAAAAGATGCAACCTCAAACCGAATTTCTAAGAGGAAGATGAGTCTCAGGGCAATGGGAAAAAGTAATAAAGAAAAATAATAAATAAAAGTTCATCCACACTATATCTGCAAAAATAGAAAACATGGATAGAGCCCCACAGGTTAAAGAGTAGTATGGAGAGGAAGAGTATATGAAAATGCAAAAATATAGCAAAAAAAAAAAAAAAAGGAACGAAAGATTAAAACTGTATCTTGAAAGAAACATACCTTTAAAATGTGAAGAAAAAGTCCTAAAACCAAAGTTTTGCAGTCTAGGAAAATATTTTAAAGTACAGATGGCCCCTGATTTATGACGGTTTCACTTGCAATGTTTTGACCTTACAATAATGCAAAAGTGATACACATTCCGTAGATGATGTTTGCTAGGTTGGGTGTATTAAATGCATTTTTTACTTACATACAATATTTTCAACTTACGATGGGTTTATCAGGACATAACCCCATCGTAAGTTGAGGAGCATCTGTGTATGAATTCAGTGAAATAAGAAATCAAAGTTGACGTAAGGCAACAGAAAACTGAGATTGCAATGTGTGACGGTTAAATTTGTGTGTTAACTTGATCAGGCCAGGGTGTGCCCAGGCATTTGGTCAAACATTCTAGATGTGTTTGTGAGGATGTTTCTGGATGAGACTGAAATTTGAATCAACAGACCAAGTAAAGCAGATTGTTCTCTCTAATGCAGGTCGGCCTCATGCAATCAGTTGAGGATCTGAATAGAACAAAAAGGCTGAGTAAAAGGGAAACTCCTCCTACTTGACTGCTTTGAGTTGGGACCTCAGCCTTTTCCCGCCTTTGGACTCAAACTGAAACATTGGCTGTTCCTGGGTGTCAAGCTTGCACACTTTTGGATAGGAACTTACACTATTGCCTCTCCTGACTCTCAGGCTTTTGGGCTGAGTTAAATCTAGATTACAGCCTAAAAATAGTTTTTACATTTGTAAATCATTTAAAAATAGTTTTGACATATGAAATACAAATGTGTCTGTCCGTGTAATTTTAACTGGAACACAGCCACACCCATTCATCTCTTACTATCTATGGCTGCATTTGCTCTATAGGACAAATATGTAGTTGCAATAAGACTGTATGTCTGGCAAAGAGGAATATTTGTTATTTTTCCCTTACAGATCTGATTTAGATAGAGCAAAACGTGGAGGAAAATTTAATAACCCTTCCTCTAAACCAAATTGTCTGTGACTTCCTCAAAAATAAACAAGCTAAAAGATTTTGAACAAAAATTCCATAGCTTAGAAGATCTAAAAGTAAACAACCAGACTTCCAAGTTTCGAAAAGAAAAGTACCCACTTAAAGCAAAGAAAGCAGAAATCATTAAGCAAAACAAAAGTTGTATTAAAACTATAAATATATTCTGATGAAAAATTAATATCAAGTATATTACATATAAATAAAATAAATGTAGTAAATACATAGGAGAAAAAAACCAGATTGGGTTAAAAAAAGATTAAATGTCATATATAAGAAAGTTAGAAACAAAGTTATTCAGAAAGATAAAAGGGAGGGCTGGGTGCAGCGGCTCACGCTTGTAATCCCAGCACTTTGAGAGGCTGAGGTGGTTGGATCACCTGACGTCAGGAGTTCCAGAGCAGCCTAGCTGAAATGGCCAAACCCCATCTCTACTAAAAATACAAAAATTAGCCGGGCGTGGTGGCATGTGCCTGTAGTCCCAGCTACTTGGGAGGCTGAGGCAGGAGAAT
>NW_012105475.1:2515930-2520200 GCF_000951045.1 Mandrillus leucophaeus
TTTTTTTTTTTTTTTTTTGAGATGGAGTCTCCCTCTGTCACCCAGGCTGGAGTGCAGTGGCATGATCTCGGCTCACTGCCACCTCCACCTCCCAGGTTCAAGAGATTCTCCTGCATGAGCGTCTGGAGTAGCTGGGATTACAGGTGTGCACCATGCCCAGCTAATTTTTATATTTTTAGTAGAGATGGGGTTTCGCCACGTTGGCCGGGCTGGTCTCAAATTTCTGACCTCAGGTAATCCGCCTGCCTTCGCCTCCCAAAGTGCTGGGATTTCAGGCGTGAGCCACCGTGCCTGGCCAATTCATTCTTAATCATTGAAAAGTATTCTATCATCAGAATGTTCTACAATTCATCTAGCCAGTCACCTGTTGATGCACACGGGTTGTTTCCAGGTTGAAGTTATTGCAAATGGAGCTGCAATGAGCATTGGCATACAAGTCTCATATGGACATATGCTTTTATTTCTGTTGATGAATACCTATCTTGGAGTGATATATCCTGATATGGAAAAATATCCAAGATATGTCACTAAATTTAAAAATTAAATATAGCATGTGTACTTGAGTCTCATTCATGTACATTTTTAAAAGATACACAATTTTATGTGTGCTTCATCACTAACTTCACAGTTTGGCTGAACTCCAAATGTCTGGCAATTAAAATCAATATTTCATTAAAACAATGACTAAAGCAGATTATACCACAGTAGAATGAAACTGCTGGATTACAAGAATAAATCTGGAATTAATTTAAAAATTCAAATATTAGTTAAAAATTTACTAGTCATATTTTTAGATGATAAACGTCTGTGGGACAAGAGTAATTACTTAATAAGTGGTGTTGGTTCAATTGGTTAACCATTTAGGGAAAAATGTAAGTTTCAATTCCTGTCTTATTTCAAAATAAATTCAAGGTAGCGTTTCACGTAAAATATAAAGTAATCAAAATGGTTGAAAATTTTGTGTGAAATGTGAAATTTTAAAACATAATTTTGAAGTAAATTTTAAATATAATTTTGAAGCAGAGCACAACCCACAAGTGAAAAAATAAAACATGCAATTAATTTGTGGAAAATATAAGGGTACTGTTTGGCTAAAATAAAAATTACATGTAGTTTTTAGAAAACAACCAATAAAACTAAGGAAATATTAAATACCAAATAACTAAATAAAACTCTTAAGGTGCATTTGGCTTACCTACTTCACCAAACAAGTCTCCAGGAATTTGAATTTTGATACTCTCTGATCTCAATTATTCTTCCGTGTATTAATACTTTTTATAAATACTTGTGGATCCAAAAAAGAATTTTGTATTTTTTCTTAAAGTTATCAAATTATTTTAAAATCTATGCACTGCCAGTCTATTGCCTTATTTATTTAACTATTTGAAAACTCTTAATGTATCTAAGTGAATGAGTGTTGTGAGTCGCAATAAATCTTTATTTACGAAAGCACAAGGGAGACCAGATTCGGCCTAAGAGCTGTAAATTGCAGATCCCCTGACCTGGATGATAATTGATCATGCTCTGAGAATGCTAGAATGGATGCTGAATTTGGCATTTGACTATTAAGTCGACTCCAGGTCAAATATGAAACCAAATAGATTTTGGCAGAACATTGAGACCAAGCTGAACTACAAAGCTTCCATAATATACACCAGTAGAATCATCACGAAATTTTTAGAAAGGTAAATAATTGTCTTGGTTATGTCTGGGGAGTGGAGAGGAGGCTGGGGTAGGGAGACTTTTGCTTTTCATTTCATTTTGTTTAGTTTGAAATTTTTATCATGTGCATTTATTACTTTAAAACAAAGTCAGCCGGGCGCGGTGGCTCATGCCTGTAATCTCAGCACTTTGGGAGGCCGAGGCGGGCGGATCACGAGGTCAGGCGATCGAGTCCATCTGGCTAACAGAGTGAAACCCCGTCTCTACTAAAAATAAAAAAAAGTTAGCTGGGCGTGGTGGCGGGCGCCTGTAGTCCCAGCTACTGGGGAGGCTGAGGCAGGAGAATGGTGTAAACCCGGGAGGCGGAGCTTGCAGTGAGCCGAGATTGCGCCACTGCACTCCAGCCTGGGCGACAGAGTGAGACTCTGTCTGGAAAACAAGACAGACAAACAAAAAACAAAGTCAAAGGACAGTTCGTTGCTGAAGGACAGGACACACAGAATCAGGAAGTTTGCTGTTTAGTATCAAATAAATATTTGTTGTTGTGGCATTTTCTCTTTTCTTTTCTTTCTTTCTTTTTTTTTTTTTTTTTGAGACGGAAAATCTTGCTGTCTCCAGGCTGGAGTGCAGTGGCGCGATCTCGGCTCACTGCAACCTTCACCTCCCGGGTTCAAGCGAATTTCCCCCGCCTCAGCCTCCTGCGTAGCTGGGACTACACGTGCACACCACCATGCCCGGCTAATTTTTTGTATTTTAGTAGAGACAGGGTTTCACCGTGTTGACCAGGATGGTCTGGATCTCCCGACCCTCGTGATCTGCCCGCCTTGGCCTCCCAAAGTGCTGGGATTACAGGGTGAGCCACTGCGCCCGGCCGCATTTTATTTTGAATGGAAGATTAAGATTAGCAGACCACTTTTCTCTGCCATCCTGGTGTGTGCTTGACTTCGCTTCTCCCCATGTCTCCTCACAAGACTTTCAGGATTAAGCGATTCTTGGCCAAGAAACTAAAGCAAAATCGTCCCATTCCCCAGTGGATTCAGATGAAAGCTGGTAATAAAATCAGGCACAACTACAAAAGGAGACATTGGAGGAGCAGCCAGCTGGGTCTATAAAGAATCGCACGTGAGATGGCGTGGTGCCAAGGTCAGACCAGCTTACCATATCAAGCTGAAAATGTCACTACTATCTGGACAGTTGGACATGTTTTATTGGGAATATATTTTTTCTATATGTGCTATGAAGGGATTGGTTGGCTGGGTTCAGTAATGAATGTGTGAGGCCTTTACCTAAAAAAAAAAAAAAAGAGATTAGCAGACCTCTGAAATGCCCGTCTGATGATGATATATGTCAATTCCTGTATCAGGATAATTGACTTAGTTGTGTTTTGGCACCCAAAAATCGTTGCTGATTCAATCTCACTGCTTGTAATTGGTTTGCTCAGGATTCCTATTTCTTCCTGATTCAAACTAGGAGGGTTGTATGTTTCCAGGAACTTATTCATTTCCTCTAAATGTCCTAGTTTTTGTGCATAGAGGTGTTCATAGTAGTCTCTAATGATCTTTTGTGTTTCTGTGGTGTTGGTTGTAATGTCTCCATTTTTATTTCGAATTGAGCTAATTTGAATCTTCTCTCTTTTTGGTTAATCTGGCTAATGGTGTGTTGATTTTATTTCTCCTTTCAAATAACTTTTTGTTTTGTTAATCTTTTGTAATTTTTGTTTCAATTTCATTTAGTTCTGCTCTGATCTTTGTTATTTCTTCTGCTAGTTTTGGGTTTGGTTTGTTCTTGTTTCTTTAGTTCCTTGAGGTGTCATGTTAGGTTGTCAATTTGTGACCTTTCGGACTTTTTGATATAGGGATTTAGTACTATAAACTGTTCCCTTAGCACTGCTTTTGCTGTATTCCAGGGGTTTTGATACCCTGTATCACTATTTTCATTCATTTTGAAGAATTTTTAAATTTCCATCTCAATTTCATTGTTAACCCAAAAATCATTCAGCAGCAGATTGTTTAATTTCCATGTATTTGTATAGTTTTGAAGGTTCTTTTTGGAGTTGATTTCTAGTTTTATTCCATCATAGTCTGAGAAGATACTTGACATGATTTTGATTTTTTAAAGTTTTTTGAGATTTGTTTTGTGGCCTGTCATATGGTTTATCTTGGAGAATGTTCCATGTGCTGATGAGAAGAATGTATATTGTGTAGTTCTTGGGTAGAATGTTCTGTAAATGTCTGTTAGGTCACTTTGTTCTGGAGTGTAGTTTAAGACCAGCATTCCTTTGTTGACTTTCTGCCTCAGTGATCTGTCTAGGACTGTTAGTGAAGTGTTGAAGTCCTCTACTATTATTATGTTACTGTCTATCTCTCATCTTAGATCTGGAAGTAATTGTTTTATGAATCTGGGAGATCCAGAGTTAGGGGCATATGTATTTAGGATTGTAATATCTTCTTGTTGGATTCATCCTTTTATCATTGTGTAATGACTTTTTTTTGTCTTTTTTCTACTGTTGTTGGTTTTTTTTTTTTTTTTTTTTTTTTGAGACAGAGTCTCGCTTAGTCGCCCAGGCTGGAGTGCAGTGGCGCGATCTCGGCTCACTGCAAGCTCCGCC
>NW_012105475.1:2520520-2524032 GCF_000951045.1 Mandrillus leucophaeus
GAACCCTGGAGGTTGTTGCAGTGAGCCGAGATTGTGCCATGGCATTTCAGCCCATGTGACAGAGCAAGACTCCAACAACAAAAAAAAAAAAAAAAGAAAAAAAAAAAGAAGAGCTAGAAAATAAGGAAAATGATTATGCAAAAAAAAAAAAACTAAAAGAGAAGAGAATTGAGGGAGACTAGTCCTAACAGAAATGAGCATTGATTCCAAAACTTCAACAATTAACTGACCAACTGAGTAGATTAAAAAGTCCAGAAATAAAACAAACAAACAAAAAAGTATTTTTAGGTGATAAAAAATCTGTGGGACAAAAGCAATTATTCAATAAACATTGTTGGTTCAATTCACTAACCATTTAAAGAAACGTATATTTTAACTCTTGCATTATTCCAAAATAAATTTGAGACAGAAATAGGAAGCAATTGAAAACAAAGTGAGAAAAATGTAAGTACATATTGTTGAAGTAGATCTTCTTTCTAAGCAGAACACAACCCCACAAACCAAAAAAAAAAAAAAAAAATACATTTAATTTGATGAAAATATAAGGTTTCTGTTTAGCTTAAAAAAAAAAAAAAAAGACTCAATATAGTTTTAGAAAACAAGCAACAGGCCAGGTGTGGTGGCGCACACCTGTAATCTCAGCACTTTGGGAAGCTGAAGTGGGTGGATCCTTTAAGCCCAGGAGTTCCAGACGAGCCTGGGCAATATGGTGAAACCCCGCCGCTACAAAAATTACAAAAAATTAGCCAGGTGTGGTGGTGGGTGTGTAGTCCTAACTACTCAGGTGGCTGAAGCGGGAGAATCGCTTGAGCCCGGGAGGTTGCAGTGAGCCATGATGGGGCCATTGCACTCCAGCCTGAGCAACGGAGACAGACTCTGTCTCCAGACAAACAAAACAAACCAGGGAAGTAGTTGCCATGCACATCACTGAAAAGGGCTAATTTCATTAATAGATTTAAAATTTCTTATTCAAAAAATATTTGATAAAATTAAGTTTGTGGAGTGTGTGAGTAAACACATTACAAACTCCTGAAAACCTTTTGTTTTATTTTTTAAAATTCTTTATTGAGATAACATTGACATGTAAAAAACTGCACATATTTAAATGATTTGATCAGTTTTGACATATAGATAAATCTGTGAAACTACGACTTGCATGAAAATAATGAAGATACCTGTCACCTCAAACTGTCCTTGTGTCCCTGCAATCTCTCCCTTGCTGACTCCTCTTTTCCACCCCCAGTCCCTAGGCAACCACTGATTTGTTTTTTTGCTCTTATGGATTAGTTTGCATTTTTATCATTGTATATAAATGGAATTATACAGTAATACTGTTTTTTTGTGTGGCTTAACTCACATAAATACTTTGAGATTCATCCATATTGTTGTATATATCAATAGTTCGTTCTTTTTTCTTTTTTAACTTTTTTTTTTTTTTTTTTTTGAGATGGAGTCTCCCTCTGTCACCCAGGCTGGAGTGCAGTGGCATGATCTCGGCTCACTGCCACCTCCACCTCCCAGGTTCAAGAGATTCTCCTGCATGAGCGTCTGGAGTAGCTGGGATTACAGGTGTGCACCATGCCCAGCTAATTTTTATATTTTTAGTAGAGATGGGGTTTCGCCACGTTGGCCGGGCTGGTCTCAAATTTCTGACCTCAGGTAATCCGCCTGCCTTCGCCTCCCAAAGTGCTGGGATTTCAGGCGTGAGCCACCGTGCCTGGCCAATTCATTCTTAATCATTGAAAAGTATTCTATCATCAGAATGTTCTACAATTCATCTAGCCAGTCACCTGTTGATGCACACGGGTTGTTTCCAGGTTGAAGTTATTGCAAATGGAGCTGCAATGAGCATTGGCATACAAGTCTCATATGGACATATGCTTTTATTTCTGTTGATGAATACCTATCTTGGAGTGATATATCCTGATATGGAAAAATATCCAAGATATGTCACTAAATTTAAAAATTAAATATAGCATGTGTACTTGAGTCTCATTCATGTACATTTTTAAAAGATACACAATTTTATGTGTGCTTCATCACTAACTTCACAGTTTGGCTGAACTCCAAATGTCTGGCAATTAAAATCAATATTTCATTAAAACAATGACTAAAGCAGATTATACCACAGTAGAATGAAACTGCTGGATTACAAGAATAAATCTGGAATTAATTTAAAAATTCAAATATTAGTTAAAAATTTACTAGTCATATTTTTAGATGATAAACGTCTGTGGGACAAGAGTAATTACTTAATAAGTGGTGTTGGTTCAATTGGTTAACCATTTAGGGAAAAATGTAAGTTTCAATTCCTGTCTTATTTCAAAATAAATTCAAGGTAGCGTTTCACGTAAAATATAAAGTAATCAAAATGGTTGAAAATTTTGTGTGAAATGTGAAATTTTAAAACATAATTTTGAAGTAAATTTTAAATATAATTTTGAAGCAGAGCACAACCCACAAGTGAAAAAATAAAACATGCAATTAATTTGTGGAAAATATAAGGGTACTGTTTGGCTAAAATAAAAATTACATGTAGTTTTTAGAAAACAACCAATAAAACTAAGGAAATATTAAATACCAAATAACTAAATAAAACTCTTAAGGTGCATTTGGCTTACCTACTTCACCAAACAAGTCTCCAGGAATTTGAATTTTGATACTCTCTGATCTCAATTATTCTTCCGTGTATTAATACTTTTTATAAATACTTGTGGATCCAAAAAAGAATTTTGTATTTTTTCTTAAAGTTATCAAATTATTTTAAAATCTATGCACTGCCAGTCTATTGCCTTATTTATTTAACTATTTGAAAACTCTTAATGTATCTAAGTGAATGAGTGTTGTGAGTCGCAATAAATCTTTATTTACGAAAGCACAAGGGAGACCAGATTCGGCCTAAGAGCTGTAAATTGCAGATCCCCTGACCTGGATGATAATTGATCATGCTCTGAGAATGCTAGAATGGATGCTGAATTTGGCATTTGACTATTAAGTCGACTCCAGGTCAAATATGAAACCAAATAGATTTTGGCAGAACATTGAGACCAAGCTGAACTACAAAGCTTCCATAATATACACCAGTAGAATCATCACGAAATTTTTAGAAAGGTAAATAATTGTCTTGGTTATGTCTGGGGAGTGGAGAGGAGGCTGGGGTAGGGAGACTTTTGCTTTTCATTTCATTTTGTTTAGTTTGAAATTTTTATCATGTGCATTTATTACTTTAAAACAAAGTCAGCCGGGCGCGGTGGCTCATGCCTGTAATCTCAGCACTTTGGGAGGCCGAGGCGGGCGGATCACGAGGTCAGGCGATCGAGTCCATCTGGCTAACAGAGTGAAACCCCGTCTCTACTAAAAATAAAAAAAAGTTAGCTGGGCGTGGTGGCGGGCGCCTGTAGTCCCAGCTACTGGGGAGGCTGAGGCAGGAGAATGGTGTAAACCCGGGAGGCGGAGCTTGCAGTGAGCCGAGATTGCGCCACTGCACTCCAGCCTGGGCGACAGAGTGAGAC
>NW_012105475.1:2526182-2562347 GCF_000951045.1 Mandrillus leucophaeus
ACAGGCGCCCGCCGCCTCACCTGGCTAATTTTTTGCATTTTTAGTAGAGACGGGGTTTCACCGTGTACTGTTGTTGCTTTAAAGTCTGTTTTATCTGATTTAAGAATAGCTACTTCCACTCACTTCTGGTTTTCTTTTGCACAGAACTTTTTTGCCACTCCTTTACCTTGAATTTATCAGAATCCTTATGTGTTAGGTGAGTCTTTCGAAGACTGAAGATATGTGGTTTGTGATTTTTTATCCATTCTGCCAATTTGTACCTTAAAGTAGAGCATTTAGACCATTTACATTCAACATTAATATTGAGATATGAGCTACTGTTCCAGTCATCATGTTGATTGTTACCTAGATATTTTGTTTTCTTCACTGTGTTATTGTTTTATAGACCTTATGAGCTTTATGTGTCAAAAGGTTCTGTTTTGATTTATATCAACCTTTTGTTTCAAGCTCTAGAAATCCTTTGAGTATTTCTTGTAAGGCTGGTCTGATAGTGACAAATTCCCTCACCATTTGCTTATCTGAAAAATACTTTATTTTGTCTTTATTTATGAGACTTAATTTTACTGAATACAAAATTCTTGGTTGAGGGTTATTCGGTTTAAGAAGGCTAAAGACACTTTGGGAGCCTGAGGTGGGTGGATCATGAGGTCAGAAGTTTGAGACCAGCCTGACCAACATGGTGAAACCTCGTCTCTACTAAAAATACAAAAATAAGCTGGGCATGGTGGTGTGTGCCTGTATTCCCAGCTACTCAGGAGGCTGAGGCAGGAGAATCTCTTGAACCTGGGAGGTGGAGGTTGCAGTGAGCCAAGATTGCACCACTGCACTCCAGCCTGGGCAACAGGGCAAGATTCCGTCTCAAAAACAAAAAAAACAAAAACAAAAACAAACAAACAAACAGAAGGCTAAAGATAGGATCCCAATTCCTTCTGGTTTGTAAATTTTATACTGAAAAGTCAACTATTTGTCTGATAGTTTTCCCTTTATACCTTATCCGATGCTTTTGACTCACTGCTCTTAAAATTCTTTCCTTCACACTGACTATAGATAGTGTGATGACGATGTTCCTTGGTGATATCCTTTTTGCAATGAATCTCCCAGGACTTCTTTGAGCTTCTTGCATTTGGATGTCTAAATCTCTAGCAAGGTCAGGGAAGTTTTTCTCAATTATTCCCTCAAAGAAGTTTTCCACATTTTTTTTTCTTTTTTTGCTTTTTCTTCTCCTTCAGGAACACTGGTAGTTCTTATACTTGTCCATTTTACATAACACCATATTTCCTGTACACTTTTTTCATTTCTATTAATTCTTTTTTCTTTATTTTTGTCTGATTGGGCTAATTTGAAAACCTTTCTTAGAGCTCTGAAATTCTTTCTTCTTGGTCTAGACTATTGCTAAAACTTTCCAGCTCATTTTGTAATTCCCTAAATCCCTAAATGTGTCTTTCATTTCAAAAAGTTCTGTTGTTGTTTTTTAAATCTGTCTCTTTAGAAAATGTTTCATTTATATCCTGAATTGATTTTTAAATGTCTATATGTTGTTTTTCACCTTTCTCTTATATCTCCTTGAGTAGCTTAATGATCAACCTTTTGAATTCTTTGTCTGGTAAAGATTTTTCAAATGCCAGTAGTAGTAGTAATGAACTGGTCATGTGGACAGACTCAGAACCCCCTGGTTAACCAGAATGATGCAGGCAATGGTGATAGCTGAGGTCATGCACAGGTTTTCTCTTTCCTTGGTGCAGTGTGTTATTCTACTTGGAGATGCTGTAATGGACTGTCAATTGGCCTCCAGCCAGAAGGTTGCACTTGCCAAAGAGCACTAGCTGCAGTACTTGCAGTGGGATTTGTGCTTGCCTCAAGTTACCCAGGAGAGGTACTCTGGTGGCTCAGGTAATGGGTGGCGCCATAGAGCTCCAAAAAATTTCTGTCCTTTGTGTTAAGCTACCAGAGCAAATGAAGGAGCAAAGCCAAGTGGCGGCTGGGTCAGGCCGGTTCATGCTCTGGCTCCCCATATGCGGGGTAAGCAGTAGCCCCTCTGGAGGTCAGAGAGCATTTCTCTGGCCGCAGGGGTAATGTTGCAGGGAGGGGTGCAGCTGCCTCTGCTGCACAGAAGTGTCTGTACAGGGGTTAGGGAGTAGCAGGCCCCACCCGTTCCCATGTACTTGGCAAGTCAGGTCCCTCACCCGCAGTGTTCTGCTTGCAGCAGCTCGCTAGAATCCAGGCAGTCTGCATTCAGAACTCAAGACTGCCCCAAGCCATAAACCTTCCTCCAGGAGACAGCAACCAAAGCTTTCAAGCCATGCCCCTCCCAGTCCACCCCTGAAGCAGGGGCGCCCAGCTCCTGCACCCGTGGCTGCAGCACGTTTCCCATTCACTCCTTGGTTCTGTCCAAGGGAGTTTGTCCCCATTCGAGATTATATTGTGAATCTCAGTTGGGAACTTCTGTCAACCTGTGACTGCTGCCTGAGTTAGCTGGCAGGTTTCTGCACAATCCTCTGTGAGGTAGGATCAGGAATGTCTTCCTTCCTTCCATCCTCACCGGAGCCTGGGAGTGCATGCAAAACCCATCCCAGTGATGCTTTTTCTCATAAATTACCCAGTGCTCACTAAAATCATCTCCATTGCTGGATAGGGTGAAGTTCTTCCCTCATGGGCCTGGATTGCCAGATTCCCAAGTGGGAGTGTATGTTCCCGATGCAATTTATTCCTGTCTCACACTCTGGGGACTTAGTTTTTCCACTGGCTTATGGTGTAGGCTGCAGCCCAGTGCTTCTTTCAAAGCGTCTGTGGTTTCGTTCAGTTCTCCTGTTAAGTTCCTGTGTTGCTTCTAGGAGAAAAGTTCACAGTGTGAGTCTCTACACATTGTCTTGTCTTTCCAAGTGGAAGAGGCATGCTAACACTGCCTCCAATCTGCCATCTTGGGAGCAACAGAGTGAGACCTTGTCTCTTAAAAAAACGTGAGGAGGCCGGGCGCGGTGGCTCATGCCTGTAATCCCAGCACGTTGGGAGGCCAAGGCAGGCAGATCACGAGGTCAGGAGTTTGAGACCTGCCTGGCCAACATGATGAAACCCCGTATCTACTAAAGATACAAAAAATTAGCTGGGCATGGTGACGCATACCTGTGATCCCAGCTACTCAGGAGGCTGAGGCAGGAAAATCACTTGAACCTGGGAGGTGGAGGTTGCAGTGAGCTGAGATAGCGTCATTGCACTCCAGCCTGGGTAACAGGGTGAGACTGTCTCAAAAGAAAAAAAAAAAAAAAAGGGGGTGGGAGGGGAACAGTCTTTTCTTTTAGAGATATCTGCTTTAATATGTATGAACAAATATCAGTGATTTGCTGACAAAATGATTTGTCAGTGATTTACTTCAAAGTAACCCAGTGATGCAGGTAAGAGGGGTGAGGGATAATGATGAAAGGAGATAGGAGGGGTTATAGATGAAACAAGTTTGGCCATGAGCTGATTATTATTGAAGCTAGGTGATGCCTACATGGGGATCCATATATTATTTTCTCTTTGCAATACAATCCTGACCTGGAGTAAAGTCAAATTTCACAGGTTAAGGGGACAGCCACTCACAGGATGCTTTTTACCCCAGATACCAGCTATTATATGTTCCAGGTTTCCTGAGCCACCTGTGTTTCTGACCAACTGACTAGAAATGCAGGGATTCCCACTAACTCCTCAGGTTTAATAACGCACCAGAACGACTCACAGAATGCAGGAACGCACTATACTAAGGCTTAGAGTTTCATTATAAAAGACACGAATCAGGGGCATCCAAATGAAAAGGTGCAGAGAGCAAAGTCTGGGAGGGTCCCAAATTCAAACCTTCTTTATGCTCAGGGACCTGTCATCCTCCTGGCACACTGATGTATGATTATCAACCTGGAAGTTTCCCTTAGCTTTCATGTCCAGAGTTTTTATTTGGGTTTTATTTCGTAGGCATGATTGGTTGAATCATTGGCAGTGTGATCGAATTCAGTCTCCAGCCCCCTGCTCCTTCCTGGGTTAGAGGTCAGAAGTCAGGCTGATATCCACATTGCTCAAAGCCCCAACCCTCTAGTCACATGGATGGCTTTTCTGGCATGTCCAGCCCCTATCCTGAGTGGTATCATTAACATAAACTCAGGCATAATCTGAGGGTATTATTTTATAGAAATACAGCCTTCCACAAATGTTGGAACTGGTTAAAGAGTCTCTGTAAGACTGTAGTCCTTTCATCTGATACTGGAGCTTGAAGTCCAGAGGGCAGGGAGTTAGAAAGGGACAATGGATATAAAGTGAGGAAGATCAAGGAAAGCCTGGAACCCACAGCATGAACTAGAATCCAGCAGGACAAATGGAAACTCATGTCAGTTCATATTCCTTCTGGTGTTGATAGTGGGAACCCATCCTCATGGAAACACACACACACACACACACACACACACACACACACACACACACACACACGGCCCAGGAGTCAGGGAAGCTGAGGGAAAACCCAGTGGAAGGTAGAGCAGGCCCAGCTGCTGCTTCATGCTGATGAGGTGAGTCAGCAGATCAGCAACAATGTGCGTGAGTTACAAAGTGACTGCAGCTTCCCATCTGCTTTCTGAATCTCACAAGAATCTCCCTTGTGGCCCACCATAACCAGAAACATGCAAGAAACAAAAACTGTGGAAAACGTAGTTCAGCTTAGCCAAGTCAATACATTACAAGGCCACCATACTACACTTAATAAAAAGTAAACACTTGTAAATCAATCAACCAGTGCCTGGAAGTACTATTTAAGAGCCAAGTTATTTCACAAAGTAAACTGAAACACACCTGGTGAATCCCACCTACCACTGGATACATGTTTGCATTGCCACCCATTAGTCTTCCCTCTTCTCCTGTAAGAGAATACCATCTCCTACCAATTCTCCTCCACCTTTTATTCTCTCTCAATAGTCATGCTTCATCAATTAACTTCTGTCTCTGGCTGTTCTATATCTTCAACTTTTTTTTTTTTTTAAACTTCCCCTGATTCTGTAAATTCCTATAGCAAATAGCCTTTTTTTCTCTTTTCCATTACAGCCAAGTGTTGAGTACAAAAAGCCTATTCATGCTATCGTTACTTCTATAATATGATTTTTCTATAGTATTTGAGAATATTCAATTCTTCTGTAAATAACAAGAGAAACAAACAAGTAGAACAATAAGTGACACTTATAAAACATGTTGAGGAATGATAGCAAATGTAATAAGTTAGAAATCTTTTAAATTAAACATAAATAGCATATACAGAACATATGTTTGATAAGCATAGATTAAAAGAATGGAAATACCAATTGTGCTACTTGTAGATAGGAAAGGATAGAAGGACCAAGTAAACCTAAAATATTAGTAAAATCACAGATCATGTATCCTCTTGAATGACAGCTATGTCATATTTAAATCAGCTGCTGAATCGTGACAACTATTCTTGCCCCATGTGATTTCTGTCCAAGATATGCAGATAAATCTACAGCTCCTCAGCACTTTGTTGGCGAGTTTCAGTTATGCACAGGCTGCTTGTCCTCCATTTCTTTGAAAGAGGAAGCATGTGTTGGCTCCAGGCACATTCAATTTGCTGAGTCTCCTTGCTCACTCTTGACTCTGGTCCCTGCATCAGACCATGCCATCAGTAGGGAATTCTGATGTGTCTTTGTATGTGACGGAGATAGGATATGAACATTGTATGGCACAGGATTTTGTTTGTATGACTCTTACATCCAACTTGGATCCTATCCTTAGTGTGATAACTTATCTCAGTTTCCACTTGCTTCTTGCTTTGTGTTTAAAATTTATGCAATAGGCTGGACATGGTGGCTCACACTTGTAATCGTAGCACTTTGGATGGCTGAGGTGGGAGGACTGCTTGAGCCCAGGAATTCAAGACCAGCCTGAGCAACATAGTGAGACCTTGTCTCTAAAATAAAAATAAAAATAAAAATAAAAAATTAGCTGAGCATGCTAGTGTGTGCCTGTAGTCCCAGCTACTAGGGAGTTTGAGGTTGGAGGATTGCTTAAGCCCAGGAGGATGAGGCTGCAATAAGCCATGATGATACCACTGCACTCCAGTTGGGTGACACAGCGAGACTCTGTCTCAAAAAAGAAAAGAAAAAATAAATAAATAAATAAATAAATAAACCTTGTGATTTCAGCATCTTAATTTTCTCTCACCCTGTCTCTTTTGTGAACTCTAGAGCAGCCTGCCTGATAGTGTACTTGGAGGTAGCATGACCAACTTGTCCTGATTTGTAGTTTTTGCACACAAATCCAGTATCTTAGAAAACCCCTCAGTTCTGTGCAAATGGGGACAATTGGTGACTCTATTTGGAAGTAATTATTACATCAAGTTCATTTCCCACTGAAGCAGTCCCCTTACCTCTCCTTTTCTTCTTCAATTATTGTAATCTGGTTTTTACAGACACAAATTGCTATGGGTTGAATGTGTTCTTCAAAGTTCATGTGTCGTAAACTTAATCCCCAATGCAACAGTGTTGAGAGGTGGGATTTTTAAGAGGTGATTAGGTCATGAAAGCTCTGTCCTCATGAATGGATTAACGCCATTATTGTGGAAATGGATTTCTAATAAAAGGATAAGTTCAGCCCTCTTCCCATCTCTCTCTCATGCTTTCCTGCCCTTCTGCCTACCATGATGGGATGGTGCAGAAAGAAGGCCCTCTTCAGATATAGGCCCTTCAACCTTGGACTCCCCAGCCTCCAGAACTGTAAGAAATAAATTTTTGTTCTTTATAAATTATCCAATCTCAGATATTCCGTTATAGCAGCACAAAATGGACTAAGACAGCATTCTATCAAAAATATTTTCACTGGGGGCACTAGTTACTTCCATATTGTCAAAGCAATTGACATTTTTGTCACATTTTCTTTCTTGAGACCCTTTTCTCTTAGGTTCCATCACATCTCTTCTATTACCTAGATACTTTCTGGATTTAACGTGGACCAGTTGGATGCCAAGCATCTGTAATTCAGAAAGTTCAAGTAAGGATTATAGGCCTTAAAGAGGAGGTAAAGAGAGAGATCAGAATAGAAAGTTTATTCAAAGGAATAATAACAGAGAACTTCCCAAACCTAGAGAAGATATCAATATTCACGTACAAGAAAGTTATAGAACACCAAGCAGATTTAATCCAAATAAGACTACCTCATGACATCTAATAATCAAACTTCCAAAGGTCAAGGATGAAGAAAGGATCCTAAAAGCAGCAAGAGAAAGAAACAAATAACATACAAATGGAGCTCCAATACATCTGGCAGCAGACTTCTCAGTGGAAACCTTACAGGCCAAGAGGGAGTGTTGTGACATATTTAAAGTGCTAAATAAAAAAATCTTTTATCCTAAAATGGTATGTCCAACAAAAATACACCTTAAACATGAAGGGGAAATAAAGACTCCCCCACTGTACTCCAGACAAAAAAAAAAAAGCCAAGGGATTTCATCAATGCCAGGCCTGTCTTACAAGAAATGCTAAAGGGAGTTTTTCAATCTGAAAGAAGGGGACATTAATGAGCAATAGGAAATCATCTGAAGGTTCAACACTCACTGGTAATAGTAAGAACACAGAAAACAACAGAACATTATAACACTGTAATTGTGGTATGTAAACTAGTCATATCTTGAGTAGAAAGACTAAAAGATGAGCCTATCAAAAATAACCACAACAACTTTTCAAGACATAGTACAATAAGATATAAATAGAAACAACAAAAAGTTAAAAAGTAGGGGATGGAGTTAAAGTGTAGAGTTTTTATTAGTTTTCTCTTTGCTTATTAGTTTGTTTATGCAATCACTATTATCAGTTTAAAATAATCAGTTATAAAACTAGTTATATTTGCAGGCCTCATGGTAACCTCAAATAAAAAAACACACACACAAAATGAAAAGCAGAAAATTAAAACATACCACCAAAGAAAATCATATTTACTAAAAGAAAGACAGGAAGAAAGGAAAGAAGGAAGAGAAGACATGAAACAACCAGAAAACAAACAACAAAATGGCAGAAATTCATTCTTAACATGGAATGTAAATGGACTAAATTCTCTAGTCAAAAGATACAGAGTGGCTCAATATTAATAGATCTTAAAAAACAAGACCCAATGATCTGTTGCTTACAAGAAACACAGTTCATATATAAAGTTGCACATAGACTGAAAATGAAGAGATGGAAAAAGATACTTTATGCAAATGGAAACCAGAAAACAGCAGCAATAAAAAAAGAGATATTACAACTAATATTGCAGAAATTCAAAGGATCATTAGAGGTTACTATGAGAAACTCCCTGCCAATAAATTGGAAAACCTAGAAGAAATGGATAAATTCCTAGATGCATACAACCTGCTAAGATTGAACCATGAAGAAATCCAACAGCTGAACAGACCAATAACAAGTGTTGAGATCAAAGCCATAATAAAAAGTCTCCCAGTAAAGAAAAGCCTAGGACCTAATGGCTTCACTCCTGAATTTTATTAAACATTTAAAGAAGAAATAATACCAGTCCTACTCAAACTATTCTGAAAAATAGGGGAGGCAATATCTCTGAACTCATTCTACAAGGCCAGTATTCCCCTGATACCAAAACTAAACCAAGATATATCAAATAAAGAAAACCACAGGCCAATATCCCTGATGAATCTTGATGCAGAAATCCTCAAAAAAAAAATACTCACAAACCAAATTCAACAACACATTAAAACTTCATTCATCATGACCAAGTGGGATTTATCGCAGAGATGCAAGGATGGTTCAAAACATGCAAATCAATCAATATGATGCATCATATCAACAGAATAAAAACAAAAACCATATGATCCTTTCAATTGATGCAGAAAGGCATTTGACAAAATTCAACATCCTGTCATGATAAAACCCTAAAAAAACTGGGTACAGAAGTAACATATCTCAAGATAACAAAAGCCATATATGACAGGCCCACAGCTAGTGTCATAGGGAATGAGGAAAAACTGAAAGCCTTTACTCTAAGATCTGCAACAAGACAAGGGTGCCCACTTTCACCACTGTTGTTCTACATAGTACTGGAAGTCCTAGCTAGAAAAATCAGATAAGACACAGAAATAAAGGGGATCCAAATTGGAAAGGAAGAGTTAAATTATCCTTGTTTGCAGATGATAGAATCTTATATTTGGAAAAACCTAAAGACTCTACCAAAAAACTATTAGAACTGATGAACAGCTGGGTGTAATGGCTCCCATCTGTAATCCCAGCACTTTGGGAGGCCGAGACAGGTGGATCACCTAAGGTCAGGGGTTCGAGACCAACCGGGCCAACATGCTGAAACGCAGTCTCTACTAAAAATGCAAAAATTAGCTGGCTGTGGTGGTGTGTGCCTGTAATCCCACCTACTTGGGAGGCTGAGGCAGGAGAATTGCTTGAACCTGGGAGGTGGAGGCTGCAGCGAGCCGAGATCACACTACTGCACTCTAGCCTAGACAACAGAGCGAGATTGTGTCTCAAAAAAAAAAAAAAGAAAAGAAAAAAAGAAAAAAGAACTGATGAACAAATTAAATTCAGTGAGGTTGCAGGATACAAAATCAACATATAAAAATCAGTAGCATTTCTATATGTCAATATTGAACTATCTGAAAAAAGAAATTAAGAAAGTAATCCCATTTATACCAGCTACAAATAAAATAAAATACCTAGGAATGAACTTAACCAAAGAAGAGAAATGGGCATGGTGGCTCATCCCTATAATCCCAGCAATTTGAGAGGCCAAGGTGGGAGGATCACTTGAGCCCAGGAGTTCAAGACCAGCCTGGATAACATAGCAAGATCTCATCTCTACTAAAAGTAAAAAAGTTAGCTGGGTGTGGTGGTGCACACTTGTAGTCCCAGATACTCAGGAGGCGGAGGTGGAAGGATTGCTTGAGCAAAGTAGTTTCAGGTTGCAGTGAGCTATGATAATACCACTGCACTCCATACTTCAGCCTGGGCAACAGGGAGAGACCACCTTGTCTCAAAAAAAAAAAAAAAAGAGGAAGAAGAAGTGAAAGAGCTCTATACAATGAAAACTATCAAACAATGATGCAAGAAATTGAGGACACACAAAAAAATGGAAAGATATCTCATGTTCTTGGATTGGAAGAATCAATATTGTTAAAAATGTGCATATCACCCAAAGCAATATACAGATTCTATGTAATCTCTATTAAAATACCAATGACATTCTTCTCCAAAATAGAAAAAAAATCCTAAAATTTACATGAAACCACAAAAGAACCAGAGTAGCTAAAGCTATCCTGAGCAAAAAGAGTAAAATTGGAGGAATCACATTACCTGACTTCAAATTGTACTACAGAGCTATAGTTATCAAAATAGCATGGTAATGGCACAATTACCTGACTTCAAATTGTACTACAGAGCTATAGTTATCAAAATAGCATGGTAATGGCACAACAGATACATAGGCCATGGAAAGGAATAGAGAATCCAGGGTGGGCACAGTGGCTCATATACACATCTAGATGTGTATAAGAGACAGGGCCGAGGCAGGTGGATCATGAGGTCAGGAGTTTGAGACCAGCCTGACCAACATGGTGAAACCCCGTCTCTACTAAAAAAAAAAAAACAAAACAAAAAAAACACAAAAATTAGCCGGGCATGGTGGTGCATGCCTGTAATCCCAGCTACTTGGGAGGCTAAGGCAGGAGAATCGCTTGAACCCAGGAGGCGGAGGTTGCAGTGAGCCGAGATGACGCCACTGCACTCCAGCCTGGATGACAGAGTGAGTCTCTATCTCAGAAAAAACAAACAAAAAAAGAAGGTATACAATCAACAGGTATATGAAAAGGTGCTCAACATCATTGATCAACAGAAATGCAAATCAAAACAGCAATGAGATATCTATCACTCACCCAGCTAAAATGGCTTCTATCCAAAAGATAAGCAATAATGAATGCTGGAGAGGATCTGGAGAAAAAGGAGCCCTTGTACACTTTTGGTAGAAATGTATATTAGTACAACCACTACGGAGAAGAGTTTGTAGGCTCCTCAAAAGACTAAACAGAATTACTGTAAGATCCAGCAATCCCACTGCTAGGTATATGCCCAAAAGAAAGGGAATCAGTATGTCAGAGAAATGTCTGCACTCCCATGTTTATTGCAGCACTATTCACAATAGCCAAGATCTGAAAGCAACGTAAGTGTCCATCAACAGATGAATGGATAAAGAAAATGTGGTATATATACATGATGGAGAACTATTCAGCCATAAAAAAGAAAAAGATTTCCTGTCATTTGCAACAATATGGATAGAACTGGAGATCATTATGTTAAGTGAAATAAGCCAGGCACAGAAAGACAAACTTCACATGTTCTCAGTCATTTGTGGGAGATAAAAATTAAAACAATTAACTCATGGAGATAGAAGAAGGATGGTTACCAGAGGCTGGGAAGGGTAGTCGGAGGCAGGGGAAAGTGGGGAGGGTTAATGGGTACAAAAGTAAAGTTAGAGAGAATGAGTAACATCTAGTATTTTGTAGTGTAACAGGGTGACTACAGTCAACAATAATTTATTGTACATCTTTAAGTAGTTGAAAGAGTATAGTTGGAATGTGTGTAACACAAAGAAATGCGAAATGCTTGAGGTAGTGGAAACCCCATTTACGTGGATGTGATTATTATGCATTGCATGCCTGTATCAAAATATCTCATACACGCCATAAGTATATTTGCCTACTGTGGACCTACAAAGATAAAAAATTAAAATTAAAAAAAAAAGTTTAAAAGTAAACTCATCATTTTCTCCCCCAACACTTTGTCCTGAACTCTTGCTCTCTTGACTATACCCCCACCCACTCAGCTACTCCGTAGGCCTGAAAGTGAGTGATCCCAGACTCCTATCCATCCCCATACATGTGTTCCCTGTTGTCTCCTTTAGGGTTCCTAGCATGCTCACCAGCAGCTGCAAGTGACCCACAAAATCAGGCCACTCTGGCATCTACTTGCACTTTCTCCCTTCACTCTCCATCCCACCTGGCCTGACCCTTTAGCTCCCTCCTCCTGGCAAAGTTGGATGCATCTGATACTGCCTTTGCGTGAGTTCCCTAGGCCTTGATCTGATATACGCTTGGATGCTGATATGGTTTGGCTCTGTGTCCCCACCCAAATCTCCTGTCGAATTGTAATTCCTAGTGTTGGAGGAAGGGTCTGGTGGGGGCGGATGTCCCCCTTGCTGTTCCTTGATAGAGCTCTCACAAGATCTGGTTGTTTGAAAGTATGTAGCACCTCCCCTTTCGTTCTCTCTCTTCCTCCTCCTCCCACCATGTAAGACGTGACGGCTTCCCCTTCAGCCATGATTGTAAGTTTCTTGTAGCCTCTCAGCCAAGCCTCCTGTACATCCTGCAGATCTGTGAGTCCATTAAACCTATTTTCTTTATAAATTACCCAGTCTCAAGTATGTCTTTATAGCAGTGTAAGAACTGACTAATACAGATGCTGTCTGTCCATTTCTACTAAGTTACCTTCAGGTAGACCGGCAGCGACATCCTGATCCCTGTCTTCCAGGGGAGGGAAACCATGGTGTCACTCCTGCCATTTCTGCAACTGTCCCCTTCTTCACCATCTCACTCCTTTTTGACCGAGGTGCAGCAGGAGCTCCTTAACTAGTCTCCTATAATATATTTCCCACCCACAGTATTTTTTTTTCTACTGTTGTCAGTGATCTTTTTTTTTTTTTTCCTGGGGTTGCTTTTCACATTTGTATTGGGGGCCACAGGGAAGGGAGCTCACAGATTCTTCAGCCACTCCTACTTCTTCAGAATCTCCTTCCAATTCATTCATTTTCTCAATCTCCACCACTTCAGCTCAGATCTTTCTAAGAATATGGGTCTCCCAATGACAGGGCCAGGAAGGTGGCATCCAGGCCCAACCAACACAAACACCAAAGTTCTCACCGTCTTTGCAGTAGCACTGTTATCAGGAGCCCCCAAACCCATGGTACTCAACAGCCACTTGCTTACATGGGAACATACGCTTGGCCCTTCCAGCACCTCTGTAGTAAAGTCATAAAGGAAACATAACCCACTTTAACCTCCCTTCAAACTGAGGTGACAACCAGGATTTTATTCCCCTTATGCCAAGGAAGAAATTGCTCAATGGGACTACTTTGAGATTTTCCTACTCTTGCCAAGAATATATCCTTTAGTTAAGATGAGTATCAGATGTTTTAGTTTTAATGGAAAATGCAAGCACACACACTAAAATTTTAAAAAGAAAGTGTTTACAAGGTAAGTTTGTTTTCCTCTCACCCCTGGTCCATGGCTACTAAATTCCCACCACAACAGAAACCTGCTTCTGGTGTGTCTTTCCAGAGATGTTTGATTTATGGCTGCATGAACACACACATGCACACATGCATGGAACACACATATTACACATGAATTGATTTCTAAATACAGTATGGACTCTACCTGGGCTGTACTTTAAACTAAAGCCACAGACTTCCCTATCTGCTTGTCATTTCTGCCCTCTGTGACACAAGCACAAAAGCTGGAACACATACTTGTCCCTGACTCACACTGCCCTGGCCTGGACAACCCCATCCTGCACCACAGGTCCTCACGGCCAGCCCATCCTACCCCCAATCTGTTATCAGTGTCTCTTTCACAGGTGAGGAGGTAGCTAATTTTGATACCTATGTCCAATTTAGCCCAGGTATAAAGAAAGTAGGACAGTGCCCTTGTATGTTCTAAATGCATCTTTTCAAATAAAAGAAAAGTGTGCCATGGAAGAGTTTCAAAATCGAGGTCTGTTTTCACATATTCAGGGAAAGTAGCAAAGTGGTAGCAGTGACATAACAGACACGTGAAACATATGAGGTCAAAAAGAAAAAAGTCACAGCAAAAATCATATGCATAGAAACACAGATTTGCACTGAAAAGGTAAGCAAGAATCTAACCTTTTCCATTTCCATCATTATGGAGAGTAGAAAAGCTTATTTTTCATCTCTTTAAAATTACCTTGTCTGTTTCCTCTTGGTAATAAGCTGGTCACATCCATTTGCCTTCTGTTTCACTTGATTTACTCAGCCCTGGCCAATGCTGCCAGCCTGACAATGAGCCTGGATTTGCACGGCCAGCCCGGATTTGCAGTTCTCTCCAGTGTGGCTGTTGTGGACTGGCAGTAGGCTCTCCTCCAGCCCTCCCCTCCACAGGGCAAGGTGGGCTTGCTTCCCATCCGCCAGGCAACTCAGGGTCCGCAGCTCTGCGTGGCAAGCCCATCCGACAAAGAGGGATTCTTGCTCTTGTTGGGTTGGTGTTCTGTGAAGAGGTTGGGGTTGCAGACCCTTTTTGTCTTTTAACAGGGAAAGAAATAGCCAGACTCACAAACAAGGGAGGGACAAAGTTATATAAATGTGATAGTGTTCAAGGAGTATGCTGTGAAGATCCCCTAGCTACCTTAGACCTGGGAACTAAGACCAGATTTGGAGCAAGGAGAGAGGCTCACCCCAGAGAGACACAAGCCTTTTTTTGCTTGGAAAGAGTTTCTCAGCACCACTGATTAAAATCTGCCGTTATGAATGGCAAATTTTCTAGGATTGCTCAGTTTATTCCCATGAATGCACGCCTTGTTTCCTGCTTGCTTCTCTGTTTACAGACCCTTGTCTTTTCCTGTTGACATCCTTGGTGTTTTCATACCCATGGGGAAGAGGAGAAGAGGGTGCAGAACTCAAGGGCAATTTAAAAACAAAAGGAAAAGCTCTGGAGTTGGGTAGGGCAGGCTGATGCCACTGCCTGATAAACTGGTGAGATCACAGTGGCTAAGAAGAAGCCTGGATTAAGAGGCTAGTTCTGGAGGCTTTGGGGCCTTAGTCTTCCAATCTGAGAAGTGGGAGTTTATCTCTCAAGATGCCTTTCAGCAAGTGGCTCCTGCTCCCAACTGTTTGTCATCTGGCAGGATGAAACACAGATCATATACTGAATTTCTTTAGCTTATCTGTAAAATAATCAGGAAATCCTGGATATTTTCAGTACAAAACTCTTCAAATTGACGTTTTTCTTTTTCATGTTTGCTTGAGTTCTCAGCTATGTGATTGGCTGGTATGAAGGCGATCAGCGGTAGCACTGAGAGAACAAGCATCACTGTCAGAGCAAGCGTTTCTAAAAGCTCTCTTTGACCTCTTCAGTGAGCTGTTAGACACCCGTCGCAGCTCCTGAACAGCTGTTTGGCACCCTGGTAACAGAAGAGAACTCACATTCATTACGTGCTTCCAGAGTGCTGGGCATTAAAACACTCCCAGAGAGAAGGGTCCTAGTTTTGCTATCACCCTTGGCTCTCAGATGTAATGTACACTTCAGTAAGTAAGAACTGAATAAATAGATTGTATAAAAAGATTACTTGAGAAAAGTACAGTAAGCACAACCTCCCAAATGAGCCAATCTCAATTTACACTCGAATTGTTAAAAAATGCGAGTAGACGAAGGTCTTCAGAGTGGTTTTTGCTGTGCTAGTTCCCAGTGTCCACGGGGAAATATGAATCATCATCAAGTTCATTCAGAATGAGTGTCTGAAAGGAAGGCTGTGTCCTGGCAATACTGCAGTCAAGTGCGGCTGGTAAAAGATTAGGCTGGTCTAGAAGACATGTTAGAACAGTTTTATATTTAAACACACCCATTCATACACATCTCACAAAATACTTTTGTACCTTTTGAGACCAGCCTGGCCAACATGGCAAAACCCTGTCTCTACTAAAAATACAAAAATTAGCCGGGTGTGGTGGCATGTGCCTGTAGTCCCAGCTACTCAGGAGGCTGAGGCAGGAGAATCTCTTGAACCTGGGAAGCAAAGGTTGCAGTGAGCCGAGATCATGCCATTGCACTCCAGTCTGGGTGACAGAGTGAGACTCTGTCTCAAAGAAAAAGAAAAAAATGGAGGCTGTCTTATAGTCATTTGTGCTAGAGCTGTTTAATCAGTTTAGGTGCCTTATTAGAGTATATTATCTAGAACTATAATAGATACAGTTCTCAACATTCCTGAGGTGGTAATAATAGCATTCCTATATAAAGCATAATTTTACAAAGTATTTTCATACATACCCACTGGCTCTGTGCTTTAGCCTTCTCATCTCTAAAATAGAAGTAATGGTAACAAGAACGATTTGTTCAAGTCAGTAAGTGGAGGAAGTCTGGTCTTTTCAGTGCAAAGTCTGGTCTTATGTTCAATAAAGGTCGTTATTTCTGTGTAAAAGCAGCTGGAGCGAAGGAAGGAAGGAAGGAAGGAAGGAAAGGAAGGAAGGGAAGGAAGGGAAGGAAGGGAAGGAAGGGAAGGAAGGGAAGGAAGGGAAGGAAGGAGAAGGAAAAGGCAAAAGGGGTGGAGAAGGGGAAGGGAATTTGCCATTGATATTTGTAAAAAGGAGTCCTAGAGATTGTTCCCTACATTTGGGGTTCATGAAATAGTATGAACTTAATAGCATGAACTTAATTGTAAGACTTTTCATCAATTATTTAAGAAACAACTTTGACAAAGTTACAGCATTACTGGCAATATAGCATTACTGGCAATACATACTACATACTCATGATTTGGCTGCTCTAGCTCACATTCATTAGGGAATAGGTTAAGACAGTACTATACTAAGAACAATCGTGCCACCTAGTGACACTTCTAGTTATTGTCTCTAAAATTGCCTATGACAACCGTTCTAAAAAAAAAAGATCCACTTGAGACTGTGATGTGTGCAATCCGTCATCTTCATCATTTTTCTATACAAGAAACCTTTTCTTGATATTTTAGTATGTGATAATCCTTTACATCCTTATTCAGATTTCCCAGATGATGTTTCTAAGGGACCATTTTATACCCGATTTTTCAGCAGTTTATGTTTCTATTTCAAAAACTGTTTCTTATAATTTAAGAAATATAAATTTATTTTATATTTCTGTTTCTTATATTTTAACACATATCAATTTTGAGATGCAAATCGGTGTAACTGCTGCTTTTCAGGATAGACAATATTAAATATATACATTGTGAGACATTCTGATCAGGCTACAGGTACTAATTATTTAATTAGGAAATTACAGGTTTAATGAGAAGCACCCACCTTGGTCAAAAAGGTTAGAAGTTGGACACTCCTCTTGCTTCTTCAGTTATACAAAGTTGAGCAGGTCAGGTAGCTTCAGTAATCTCATCTGTGAAATGGGATGACAATTCCTACTTTATCCACTGCCTAGAGTTCTGAGGATTAAACACAGTAACATGCTTGTAAAACTGGTTCATGACCATAAGAAACTAGTGGTGGTGTTTCCATAATCATTTTCTTGGGAGAAGCGCAACTACGTGGGCTCAGGTGACTGCCCTGCTGCTTATTCCCTGTGTAACTTTGAGAAGTTACTTTCTTGCCCCTTGACATTTCATTTGTAGAATAGGGATAATAAAAATACCTACCTCAGGCCGGCCGCGGTGGCTCATGCCTGTAATCCCAGCACTTTGGGAGGCGGAGGCGGGTGGATCACTTGAGGTCAGGAGTTCGAGACCAGCTTGGCCAACATAGTAAAACCCCATCTCTACTAAAAATACAAAAATTAGCCAGGTGTGGTGGTGCACACCTGAATTCCAACTACTTGGGAGGCCGAGGCATGAGAAGCACTTGATTGAACCTGGGAGGTGGAGGTTTCAGTGAGCCAAGATTGTGCTACTCTACTTCAGCCTGAGTGACTCTGTCTCAAAAAAACAAACAAACAAACAAACAAACCTCAAAGGGCAGTTGTGTAACGTGCTTAGTACATAGTGAATACTCAGTACATGTTCACTATGGGACCCCACACACACACACACACACATTCTCACTGCAGTGGCCATGGGATCAACCAACTTAGGAGATTGTCACTATGTGGTTCTCAAGAGGAGAAAGATATTAAGTAGGCAAAGTTTTCATTGTCATCATTAATAATATTTACTGGACACCAAAAAGAAACAAGGTCTTGGCCCAGGTGTCTTCCACTACTGGATTCCACAACACTCTTCACAAGTAATATAAATGAAACAGAACAGTGTGTCAGGTAAACATAAGGCAGTTGAGAAACAACTACTTTTTTTGGTTTTAATCTTCAAAACTTTTCTCTCAATTTTTCAAATCTGGCTTTAAGCAGATCAATAAAATAAGCACAGTTACAATTATGCCAGAGATGGAAACAAGGCTGAGCTGCAGGGGAGGAAACAGGTAGGACCTGGAGAGGCATTTTATAACCATCTGCCCCGCTGAGTCCACGCTGCCCGCTCTTGCCTGGACAAATGGCAACAGCCTCCATACTGGCCTTCTTGCTTCTCTTTGTGCCCCTCCATTCTAGACACAGCACCAACACTGATTTTAAGAATGTACATCACCTTTCTTCCCTGCATTTCACACTAGGATTCTGCTCCAAATACCCTCCCTGGACCCATATCATCCATGTGCTCTCCCGATGCTCCTGCCACGCGTGCCTTGGAGTGGACAGCCTCACTCTGATCTTCACAGGGGCCCCGGACCTCCTTCCTGTCATTCAGATCTCAGCTTACCACCCCCTCAGAGGCCTTTCCTGACCACCCTGTCATGCCTGCCCAGTTCTCTGCACAGCACTGACCTGATCCTGCACATGGATCGTCTCCCAGCAGAGAATGCAGTCTCACAAGGGCAGCATCCTTGTCTGTCCCATCCCCGTTATCCCCAACCCTTGCAACAGTATCGGGCACAAAACAGGTGGTTGACAGTGGTTCAGTGATCATCAAGATTATCCCACCATATTTTCCTGTTTCCTGTGAAACACACAGCAATTCTCCACCTGGTTTTGTGACACTTTGTGGTGACTTTAAGCTTCTAAGTGGAAAAAAGAGCCAGATGTGGATTCTTGTATTTGTTAGATCTTGGGCAGGAGCTTCAGTCTAAACCTCAGGTCTATTAATATAAAGTAGAACTGATACCTCAGAGACCGAGATTAGGTAATGTGACAGTTCATGAGCTGTCCCCTCATTCTGATGATAAAAGGAAGCCCAGGCTAACTGTTAGCAAGTGAATACAGACCGGCCTACTACCCCAAGTTGTAAAGCACCCATATTAAACAACATATAAATGCTCTGGTGCTAAGCAGATAAAATACCATCACAATACTTTTAGGAGGAGAAATCGGTGTTGAACAATGTTGGTTAATTTTTTTAAACTGATTTTTTCCTTTTTTAGATTGTTCTCTTTATTCTCATACTTTGGCCTTAAGGATTCTAAATGCTCAGAGCAACCTTGTCTTTCAGCTTTCTAGTCTGTGTTACATGAACTGCTTTCAAACACACAACCTGGGATAGAATTTTCTGAAATTCTGTTCCAATAATCAATTACCCCAAGATTATTTTAAATTTCAATAGTGACTACCGAACTGTATCATAATAGAACAGAAATGTCCTGACTCTTTTAGGCATTTGGGGCTTTTCATAGACAGTACCGTGCTTCCAGCACTGTGAGCTCTGAAGTTAGGTGCCCTAGGTTGGAATTCCAACTCTCATGTCCTAATAGTTACCCCGATCAACTACTCAACTATGCCAAGTCCTCCCACTTGAAATACAAGGCTAATAAAAATCCCACAAGGTGCTGGGAAGATTCAATAAAAACTGTGTAGGCACAATGCTCCACATACAGTAAATGTACAACAACTAATCTTCAGAATTTTGCCTCTTCTCAGAATCTTAGATGAATGCAATGTTTAATGTTTTCCCAGATATATTTATATTTATCATTTACTGACTAGAAGCATGAAAGAAACAATGGCATAACTAGTTTGCACTGCATAATAATGTTAAAGGGTACTTAAAAGTTCTGAAGAACACTGTCCCATACATATGAAAAATCAATTTTACCATAAAACCTGAGTCATATGAAGTTGAAAACCTGAAAAAAGGACTACCCGCACCTATCACTCATTTGTTTAACTTGCCATTACACTGCATTTGAGTCAGCATAATCTTTATTTCAAAATAACATTTTTATTATATAAAAATGTAAAAATCCAGCAAAACCAGAAATACGAATATATTTTTCTGGGCTTTCACATTTCTTGATTTTTATTCGCGATCTCTTTTTCAATACAATTTACACCCTCATCCCCATTTCCAGTCTGATTATACAAGTGCTAAGTGGCAGAAAGGTCTGGAATAAATACATCAAAAAGAGGCAAAGCTGTGAAACTAAGTTGCATGCAACAGGTTCTATGAGGGTGGGGGAAGTGTCTGAGAAATAAAACAGAGTAAGACAATGTAATTGGAAGGTTTTAGCTAAAGTTCTTTCAGTCATCTTTGTCTTTTGCTCCGTGTTTCAGGATGCGCGTGAACTCGATGTAATTGAAATTCCCCTTTTTGTCAATAGGTGCTTCTCTGTACAGCTCATCCACTTCCTCATCTGTAAACCGATCCCCCATGGTTGTCAGCAGCTCTCTCAGGTAATCTTCCTGAATGGTGCCTGGAAGGCAACAGAAAGAAGAAAGCAGTCATTACTACTTCCTGGCACTTTAACGGTTCATTTCTAAAGCTAGTCAATCTTATAAAATATTTCAGAATATCCATATCTAGAAACAAAGTAAGTTAGTGAACTAAGGCTATATGAACTATACCATTATGTTTTCCAATTATTCTTAGAGTTCTGTTAATATTAGATCAAATCATTTAAAAGCTCAGAAACAGATCATATACTTACAAAATTATTCTTAAGCAAATATTTTTCCAAAGGTAAAAAAAGAAAACCCTTTCTATTTCAAGAGAAGTACTTCATATAGTCTGGAATGAGGCTGGGCATAAACAAATAGTACTCACCTGTTGCTTCTTCATCAAAGCAAGCAAAAGCATTTCTGATGACATCTTCAGGATCTGTGCCATTTAACTTCTCACCAAACATGGTGAGGAACATGGTGAAATTGATGGGGCCTGGTGCCTCATTCATCATGGCATCAAGGTATGCATCAGTGGGATTCTTCCCTGTTAAAAATGCACATTTTAACATTTAAAGACAAAAAAATCTAACTTCAATAGTTATTTCACTATTATGCTCCCCAACATATTTTAAAAATTTACATCATTTGACACCAATTTTTCAATTAACTTTAAGAACATTTTTAAAAGATTATTTTTGACAACTTAAAAAATATTTGATACATCATTATAAAAATGTATTCCAGGTTTACACTGAAGGCTATTTATTCGTTTATGTGAACTTTCTCTTCATTATTTTTCATTAAAAACAAAACAAAAACCTGAAGCCAGGCAGTGCCACATTATTACAACTTTTTTTTTGGGGGGACTACAGACATGTGCCACCACGCCCAGCTAATTTTTTATTTTTTGTAAAGACTGGGTTTCACTATGCTGCCCAGGCTGGCCTTGAACTCCTGAGCTCAAGTGATCCATCTGCCTTGGCCTCCCAACGTGACAGGATTGCAGGTGTGCATCACCACGCCCAGCCTATATCCTGAATGCTGATAACATCAACGGTTCATCAGGGGAGTCGGTTCAATAGAGTCACTCAAAACAATCTAAATATTCACATTTCCAGTTGTGGTACGGATGCCCATGAGTTGGTATGCTTCAAAGTTGTATTTATAAGTTGGCCATTTAAGTTTAAACTATTAGCATGGTTTTGAATTGGGAGCTTATTTTGAACAATGTTAGATATCTTCAAACACTGTGTACACACGTCATTGAACTGTGGTCTTATTTGGTATTGTTTGTAATGGGAAATCTTAATCTCCATCCCAAGTGTGAACAGTTCTTTTAGTGCAGCGGTGAACTCCCCTGACCTCTCCCTAGGAGCTGGAAGGAATCTCCCTGGAATGGCCAGACATGGTGGGAGTGTTTCTGAGGCCCCACGGTGTGGGGGAAGCAGCACTGAACCAACGGTCTGGAATACTGGGTTTGAATCCCAGTTCTCACCACTGGTTGTGGGACATAGGAGGAAGTGGCAGAACTGGCATTCAAACCCAGTATTCCAGATCCTTCATTCAGTGCTGCCCTATGCAGAATTTACTTCTTTTTTAAAAAAATCTAACACTGACTGGTTAAAGTTTGTATCTCAAAGGTATCTTCCAACATTAAGTTTATATGATTTTACATGAAAAGAATATCTATTAGTCAGATATTCGTATCTAAGGAAGCATCTCAAAATTACACCCAACTAAGCCAAAGCTAGAATGACAATCAAAGCTACAATTATAGTTCATATGTAAGTTTTAACTCTGGGAATTTGGGTGAAATTTAAACATCATGTTGGCATCTATTTCACTGCATTCCAATCCTACCTGATTACACTTACTCAATGCTCCAATATCAAAATTAGCCCAAAATTAAACTCAAGATTCACTGAATAAGTTAAAGTAGCTAAAAAAGATCTACTTTCGGCTGGGCGCGGTGGCTCACACCTGTAATTCCAGCTCTTTGGGAGGCCAAGGCGGGTGGATCACAAGGCCAGGGGATCAAGACCATCCTGGCTAACACGGTGAAACCCTGTCTGTACTAAAAATACAAAAAAGTAGCCAGGCATGGTGGCAGGTGCCTGTAGTCCCAGCTACTTGGGAGGCTGAGGCAGGAGAATGACATGAACACGGGAGGCAGAGCTTGCAGTGAGCTGACATCACGCCACTGCACTCCAGCCTGGGTGACACAGCGAGACTCCATCTCAAAAAAAAAAAAAAAAAAAAAGAAGAAGAAGAAGAAAAAAGATCTACTTTCCTACCTCCAGATTTAACCCAATCACTTGCAGCACTTTTTGGGGGGAAGAAAAACTGTAACCAAAAGGTGTGAAGAGGACTCTAGGGTACAAAAAGCTACAGGGAGTTAAAATGAACTGGTTTAGGCTAAGCACTTACGGACCCGCTCAAAACACGCAATGTAATCTGTTGATTTGAAAGGTAAATACGTATCTTTTGAAAATTCATATTTATTTCAATTGTTATGGGTACACAGGAGGTATATGTATTTATGGGGTACATGAGATACTTTGATACAGGCATATAGTGCATAATAATCACATCAAGGTAAATGGCATAGCCATCCCTTCAAGCACTTATCATTTCTTTGTGTTACCAACATTCCAACTATACTGAGTTATTTTAAAATGTACAATAAATTACTGCTGACTGCAGTCACCTTGTTGTTCTATCAAATACTAGATCTTATTCATTCTATCTATACTTTTGTATCTATTAACCATTCCCATTCTTCTCCCCACCATTCCCAGTCTCTGATAACCATCCTTCTACTTTCCATCTCCATGAGTTCAATTATTTTAACTTTTAGCTCCCATAAATGTGTAAGAACATGTGAAGTTTATCTTTCTGTGCCTGGCTTATTTCACTTAATATAATGTCTTCCATTCCATCATGCTGCAATGACAGGATCTCATTTTTTATGGCCGAATAGTATTCCATTGTACATAAGTACCACATTTTTAAAATCTGTTCCTGGTGATGGATACTTATGGTGTTTTCAAATCATGACTGCTGTGAATAGTGCTGGAATAAACACGGGAGTGCAGATACCTCTTCAATTATACTACTCATTTCCTTTTTTGGGGGTATGTACCTAGCAGTGGGATTGCTGGATCACGTGGGAGAGCTCCTATTTGTAGTTCTCTGAGGAACCGCCATACTGTCCTCCACAGTGGTTGTACTTATTTACATTCCTACCAATAATGTATGAAGGCTCCCCTAAAAAGTAAATATATATGCTAAAGCAAACTAAATACGGCCGGAGAAAGACTCCGTACTTCTCATCTGAGTCCTTGTGGATGAACTATAACCTAGCTTAATAGTCCGACAAGATTGAAAACCTAACTTAGGAGTAAGAGCCTGTAACAATTGCTAAGTCTTGGCCAATCCCAGCAGCCATACTTCAACCATTCATACACTGCTGAGTGTTCAAACCATGTTCAAATAAGGCATATGCCGAGCTGTAATCAATCCAGCCATTCCATACCTCACTTCCAACTTCTGTACGTCATTTCCCTTTTTTTGCCTATAAATCTTCTACCACGTGGCTGTACTGGAGTCTCTGTAAATCTGCTGTGATTCTAGGGGATACCTGATTCGCAAATTGTTCATTGCTCAGTTAAACTCCCTTAAATTTAATTAGGTTGAAATTGTTCATTTAACACATATCTTTAAAAGGATGGGTTTCTGCAAAACAGAAGGCCTCAAAGACAACCTCTGACTCTACCACAACTTGTTCATTCAACAAATATCTATTGAGCATCTATTATAAGCAGAGTATAGACTTGAGAGTTCAATCTTTGGAAGACGGCTAAGTTCCTCAATTTTCCTCAGAGGTCTTCTTCAGTACTGACTTGCCCAAGAATATACTCAGACATTCTGAATGTGAGAAACACTAGGTTATAATCTCACTGCAAGTCAACAAATCAGATAAAAATCTTTGATTCTACTCTCACCTTGGATAAACAAAAGCTACAAAATGTTAACAATCAGTGAATACAGCTAAAGATGTACAGGTGTTCACTATAACGTTCTTTCCACTTTTTGTAGGCTTAAAATTTTTCAAAATCATATGTTGGATAGGAATAAGTACACACCTAAACTTTACTTTCAATGTGTTAGGAGAAATAATCAAAATCAAAAGTTAGAAGAATAAAAGCTAGCTAATCATTTTGTAGGCATTAAAAGAAAAAAAAAAACCCACCTTTCTTTGCCTTTTTGGCCAGTCAGCCAAGCAGTAGGACAGAGTGCAAAGTCTCACTGTAGGCCATCCCTGACCCGCTCCCAGCCTGCCTCAACCCCTCCGCTTTGGCCTATCAAGGTCTCCTTTGCCTGCAGTTCCTTGACTCCCAACTGTAAAATAACTGCTGACTCTGGGCAGAACATGTAGGATGCTGCCTCCTGTCCTTTTTAAGATCAAAAGAAACAATAACAAAATCATAAAAGGATATTAACACCCATATACCAACATACAAATGGCTGTTTATGTGTGCTTTAAATCCTGTATCTTTACATTTTCTTTAGTTATTAAAAAAAGTCATACAAAATATTGTGAAAGTCTTCTTCCCTGTTCCCTTTTCCAGTCGCACTGCCCCTCCTACACAGAGATAACCATCATCACTTACTGTCACTCCTTGTTTATAACCTGTACTCAACCTTTATTAAGTATATTATTTAGCTATACTTATTTGAAACTCTGGTATTTTGCTGCCTAGCCATGCCCTGGCTTTCCATCTAGAGACCTAAAAAATTTAGCTAACAGGAACGTTAGTCTACCTGGGCACAGCATCTGCCAGGTCCCCAACCTTATAGGCTTATCCCCATATGACTGGCCAAGCCCCAAAATGGCACCTCCCACACCTGGAAATCTCTCTAGAAGCCTTCTGAGACAAGGAGAGAAATATTTGTACATCACACACAAAAATGATTCATGAAGAGACAAATTATTATTTTTGGGAAAATACAAATAAAGAATATAAAGTCTACCTAGAGAAGCAAGCATATCATGCAAATCTTCCTTGTCGATGAAGCCATCTCTGTTCTGATCAATCATGTTGAAGGCCTCTTTGAACTCCTGAATCTGTGACTGGTCAAACATGGCAAACACATTGGATGTTGCGCGCTGAGGGCGCTTCTTGGTGGTCTTGGTCTTTGCCTTTTTGCTCGACATGGTGGTTGTTTAATTCTGGAGTTTAAAAAGACACAAAAACATAAAACAAAAAAAAACCCCCAAAATTATAAAACAAAGCAAAAACAGAATACATAATACCTAAAGTTAGTATGTAAAGATATCAATATGGAATTATTACTTCAATTGGATAGGAATAAGTATGCAACTAAACTTTATTTCCAATGGGACAATTAAATGACTGAGTGGAAAAAAAGCAGTTTTGAAACATTAAGGAACAGAATTTGCCAGGCACCAGTGGCTCATGCCTATAATCCCAAGACTTTGGGAGGCCAAGGTGGGAGGATCACTTGAGACTAGGAGTTCGAGACTTGCCTGGGCAACATAGTGAGACTCCCATCTCTAAAAAACAAAGAAACACAATAGAAATTATTGATGTACCTTCTCCTAAATTTCAGGAGACCGATTTTTATGAAGTGAGACTTTAAAATATCTAACGATAGCTAGCGTCTATGGAGTACTTACTCTGGCCAAGCACTGTTATGAAGGCCCAGGGCTTCCTCAAAGAGAAAGTCTCCAAAGTTGATCTCTTACTCTGACAAAGACTGTCCCCATTTAATCCTCACAACAGTGGCCTATGGTAGGTACTCTTTTTCCCATTTTACTACCAGTATAATATATACTCTCTGAGCCTCAATTTTTCATCAGTAAAACATGATATCTACTTCAATGCAAAGAACTAAATGAGATAACATATGTAAAAAGACTAGTCATGTTCAAAAAAGGTCTCATCTTTATAAATATCAAACCTACCCTTTCATCTTTCTAGCTATCCCTGCATTTCCCTTTTCCCTTGACAAGACTTTCAGAATACCAGTCTGATGCTGAACTGTCATTTTTCCTTCTGTTTTTTATTTTAGAGATGGGTGGTTCTCACTATATTGCCCAGTCTGGTCTTGAACTCCGAGGCTTGAGAGATCCTCCCAAACTGCTGGGATTACAGACAGGAGCCACCGTGCCCAGCCCCATTTCTCTTCTTCCCAATCATTTCTCGATTCTCTGTAAAATGGCTTTGGTAGTAGCCTCCAACACTCTACTGAAAGCCACCAATAATTTAAATATCAAGCAGAAAAGACAGTTGTCATTTCATTTCTTATGTGCAGTTTTATATAATAAATAACACACAAAAATACCATCAGCTCTGGAGTTAGGAAGTCGTAAGTTCAAATCTCAGCTCCACCATTACTAGCTACATATAACCTCTGAAAACCTACATATCTGAGCCTAACAGCTTTCAGTGAGTTCTGTGAGTCTTAGCAAATAATCAAACTCAAGGGTGGTCTTAGGACAGCCAAACTTGAAACTGCTGTCAGCAATGATGGTCTCGCAGACTGTTTCTGTAACTTCCCACAATGTGAAAACAAATGACTAGACAGGTCAATGATCGAGCAGGGGGATTTTTGGACCTGAGTCTCCAGGACTTCCAGTATTGGGATTTTTTATATAAATTTATTGTCTACTTCTATTTCTTCAAGCTAAAGAACACGCACAGGGTGTTTTGAAGCTTGACTTAGTGGTGTAGTTTTGAAGTACACCAGCCTTACAGTCCTTACTCTAACATTCCAACTCCTCACCCTCCCCATGTACAAGTCCTAAATAAATGTTAATTTTCTTCTCTTCCCTGTAACTTAAGTGTTATTTGACCTTAGTTATATCGAAGGTTAAACAGAGACAGAATGTAGTCTACTAACAAGGCATTTGATTATGTTTTCATTCCTGTTCACATACCAAAACTTATAAGGTTCATTTTAATGCTAAAAATTTTGACTCAATTTCTTCGATAGTCAAGTACGTCTGAAGGCAAAAATGTTAGTTCTTTCTCTCTCAGTATCAGCAAGTCGTTTTTGTAATCAAGTTATTTAGAAAAAGTTCCCAATGAGTTAAATATTTATTTTTAAAAACTAATCAAGCCAGGCGCGGTGGCTCACACCTGTAATCTCAACACTTTGGGAGGCTGAGGCCGGAAGACTGCTTGAGCCCAGGAGTTTGAGACAGGCCTGGGCAACAAAGTGAGACCCTGTCCCTACAAAAAAATAAAAAAATGAGCCAGGTGTGGTGGCGCATGCCTGTGGTCCCAGCTACTACTTGGGAGGCTGGGGTGGAAGGATCATTTAAGCCTGGGAGGTCGAGTCTAGTGAACCGTAGTGGTGCCCCTAACCTCAGCCTGTGTGACAAGACACTGTCTCAAAAAACCAAATCAAATCAAATCAAAATCAGTCAACTGTATCATGCTACTTCTACAGTTAACCCAAAAATATACTATATTTAAACATTTTTGAAGTTTAGTCCGAGTTCTCTAAGAAGCTGATACCAAGATAGAATTAAACACCCAAGGATTTTTATTAGGGGAAATGCCTGTGAGAAAGAATATGTAGGTAGTTAGCCTGATAAGGCTAGAAAAGCCATCACCATCTGATGGTGATGCCCAAGAAAAGGAAACAGAGAAGGCAAGTTGATGGAAGAGAACAAAAAACAATTCACTAACTGGTCCTAATCAAAATACGTTAGAGCAGATAAAGGCTCAATGTGGTAATACCATATTTTAAATTTGTTTCATACTTCATTTAAAAACAGTGGTACATTTGTATATGTATATGGTACCTATAAAAACACACACAATATCAGCTGAAAAGTGAGGCAAAATTGCATCAAAATAATCAATCTGAAGGTAACTCTGGCCCCCAAAGAAATTACCACCCTCTCTCCTTCCCTTCTGAAATAAGTATCTTGGCTTCCTCCACCTTCTCACTTCCCACTCACTTTTCAACCCACCACAATCTGGCTTTCTGTTTTCTACAGCAACTGCTTTAATTGCCAAATCTGGTCTACATCTTCTTGGATCAGTCTACTGCATCACACTATTTTATCCCTCTTTTCTTTGGAGATTCAGCCACTGTTAGCCTGGTGCTCCGTAACAGTAGAAATGAACTTTCCCAGGTGGAAAGGGTCCCAACCTTGAAGAACTTATGCTCTAATGAGGAAGACTGATTATGTACAATGGTGTATTTGACTTAACTCTAGCTCAGTTCTCCTATTTCTAAGACTTCCTCCTCCATTTCCCTCTTAGATGTTTATCTCCACTTAAATATTCATGTTTCCCAGTATTCTAGCAGCACATGGTTTAAAGTTCTTTTCAGTCTTCATTCCTTGGATGATCTCATCAACTTTCACTGTTCTGACAACACCTACACCTCCCAAATCTGAACCTCCAGGCCTGACCTTTCCTTGGAGCCTCGGACTCACACATCCAAATGCCTGTGAAAGGCACCCATCTGGATGCCCCATAGACACTCATAATCAACATGCTGAAAACTCAATTATCTCCCCGCTCCTGAACTTTACCATCTTTGTTTCCAATCATCTACCCAGTAGCCAGAAACCTAGGAGTCACCCTCCCCAATCCCTCTCCCTGATGAACCAAGCCCTGCCTCTAAGAAATATTTCTCAGAGATGCTCTTCTTCCTCATTCGTCTGTCACCACCCTAAACTGGATCCTCATTATCTCTTGTGTAAAATATTTCTATGGCCTCTTCACTATCCCCTTGCCTCTCGGCTCTCTCAAAACTACCCTTTAGTTTTCTAGCCAGGGTTGTCTAAAATATGAATATGACCTCATCATTCCACTTTTTAAAATCTTCTTTGGCTCTCCACTTCCTAAAAGTACCAAGTTCCTAAACATGGCGCATGAGTCTTCCTTTCCCTACTCTAGAATGACGTTTCCAGTCTCCTCTCTAGTCATTCCCTGCTTTGTACTTTTCCTTTAGCAACACCAAACTGCAAATGTCCCCAAGGTACCATGCCATTTCTTATCTTGTATATCTTTGTTCTTGCTATTTTTCCAACCCCAATTGCCCTGATCTACTTCTCTGCCTTAGGAACACAGAGAGAATTAAAGGTCTACTCAACTTACAGCTACTACCATTTATTAAGTGACTCACATGCTGGAAACATTATGTACGTTAACTGAAACATGCCCCCCTGCCAAGTGAAGAAACTGAAGGTCAAAGATATTAAATAATCTTGCCCAAGGTCACCTCGCGGCAGAGCTAGGATTCAAATCCCATTTGTTACAGGTTGTTTCTCCCTGTATATTTTCTACTTCCTACAAAATACTCTTCTAATTATTTTGAGTTTAGCATAAAATTTTTAGAACTTGCCATGCCACCAATATAATTCAACACTGATTTCTGAGCACCTACATTCCTCTAAATGCAAATCCTAGACAAACTGAGTTTTCAAACCAAGTCAAACTATACCAGAGACACCAATGTACAGAATAGAGTTGCAGTCAGTAAATGAAATGTGAATGGCACTGCCTGGAATTGTGCAGTGTAGTAGTCCTGGTTGGGTTTAGTCAGGTGGCAACTATCAGTCATGGCTTTCCTTTGAAACTCTGATCTAGGACTGTCCAATTTATTCATGTTTAACCAAGAGGCTTTCAAAAACAACAAACAAAAACACAAAAAACCCAACCCAACCCTTAAAGACAGAAAATAGCCATACAGAACATAGCACAAAATGAATGTAATAACCCTCAACAGCAGTAAAAACACTTCTTCCTCCCTCTGCAACACTGTTACTGATATTGCTATAAATTTCTAATATAAAGTGAACTAAAGGATATAAGTAGTACTCAGAGGTTACATCAAAGGCAGGCATGTAGGAATTGATACAGCAGTCCCTTCTTATGTGAGGGGGATACATTCCAAGACTCCAGTGGATGTCTGAAACCAGGGATAGTACCCAACCCAAACAGTTAGCCCTCCATATCCACAGGTTCCACACTCAGATTCAACCGAGAATCCATTGTTCGTTTATTTGGAAAAATACAAACAAAAAATACAACAATAAAAATACAAATAGAAAATACAGTATAACAACTATTTATATAGTATTTGCATTATATTAGGTATTATAAGCAATCTAGAAATGATTTAAAGTATTCAGGAGGATATGTGTAGCTTATATGCAAATACTATGCCATTTAATATGGGGCACTTGAGCATCTGCAGATTCTGGTGTCTGCAGGAGGGTCCTGGAACCAACCCTCTGCAGATCCTGATGAATGACTACATACACTGTTTTCTTACACATACATACCTATGATAAAGTTTAATTTATACATTAAGCACAGTAACAGATTAACAATAATCAAACAGAACAATTATAATATACTGTAATAAAAATTATGTGGATGAGATCTCTGAAAATATCTCACTGTACTGTACTCACTTATTTTCAGACCTCAGTTGACTACAGGTAACTGAAACGGAGGAAGCAAAACCATGGACAGTGGAAAGCAGCATCATATAAGACTACTGTATTATGTATTATAGCTGGCTGTGGTATCAACATACATAGTTGATAATAAAAACGTTTGTAAAGTCACTTGCAGTACTGACATGCAAACAGAAACATGGACACCATCATCATTAATAAGTAGAAACTGTCTATGTACTTCAGCATATACGGCTCTATCGAAGCCTGGGGAAGATGCTCACAGAGCACATTCTGTTAGCTACCTATGATTTCCTCACCATTGCTTTGAGGCTTCTTCCTTCAAGTATCTGAAGTCAGCTAGAGCAAGTAAATACGGCTCCTAAAGCAGTTAAATCCTCTGGTTTCAATCTTGGCTGCGCATCAGAATCACCTCAGAAGTTTCAAACAAGTGATGCCTGTAGCTACAAGGTAATGGAAGGTCTGGGGGTGGAGCCCAGGCATCTGTATTTTAAAAAATGCACCAGGTGATTTCAATGCACATTGAAGGTTGAGAACCAGTTAACTTAAGTTAACCACTTAGACCACATTGGCTGTTCATGCATCTAGCTGCCCTTAGTTTTTCAATGTTGTCATTATAGTTTAATGGAGATGTTGGAGACATGGATTCTAATTCCAGTTCTATCATTCACAAGTTGTATGATTGCTGGTCATTTCGGCTTTCCCAGGCCTCTTTTTCCTCATCCATAAAGTAAGTGTTAAGTAGATCAGAAGTCATAACCTGGCAGCTACCAGACTACATGCAGTCTGCACAGAGGTTCATTTAGTAATCCGCAGGGATGACCTTTAAAATGCCTCTTTTAAAAATGGAATTAGTTTGCCAACATTTAAAAAAGCTGAACATTTTACATAACCTAAATTTCAGATATTTTAAACAACTGTACAATAAGGAATCACTTGACCAGCATCCCGGAAATCCCTGTAGGTGGTAAGTGTTCAACAAGCAATCCCCTCTACTCCCTCCATCTCCTCATCCCAGCTGGTATTAGTTTGTTATCTGTCTGGCCCTCAGAACACTTCACCTTGCCCCTCTGGTCATGGTGGCAGCCAGCTTCCCAGAAAGCCCTCAACAATTCTCATGCCCTTGTGCAGTCCCCTCCAACAATGAAAAGTGTTGACCTGTGTAACCAATAAGATACTGTGACAATAAGATATTGTGGGCCGGGCGTGGTGGCTCACGAGGTCAGGAGATCGAGACCATCCTGGTTAACACGGTGAAACCCCATTTCTACTAAAAATACAAAAAACTAGCCGGGTGCGGTGGCGGGCGCCTGTAGTCCCAGCTACTCGGGAGGCTGAGGCAGGAGAATGGCGTGAACCCAGGAGGCAGAGCTTGCAGTGAGCCGAGATTGTGCCACTGCACTCCAGCCTGGGCGACAGGGCAAGACTCCGTCTCAAAAAAAAAAAAAAAAAGATATTGTGAAATGAGGGTGTTTGGCTTTGTCATAATACACCTTGTAGCTTTTTCCCTGCTCTGTCTTGGATCACTCAATCTGCGGGAGCCAGGTCATAAAGACACTCACACGGCCCTGTGGAGAGATCCATGTGGCAGGGAATTGAGGGTTCTTGCCAACAGCCAGCACCAACTTGTCAGCTATGTGTCAGCCATCTTGGAGGCTGATCTTCCTTCAGACGACTGCAGCCCCCGCATGCCACCTCATGAGAGACCCTGTGTCAGAACCACCCACCTAAGCTGCTCTGGCTCTGACCCTCAAAAATTGTTCACTGTTTCTGAGGTGCTAGGTTTTGGAGTCATTTGTTATACACCAACAGAAAAGCTACAAAGCCACTGTCTCCTTGGCCTCTTTAATGTTAAAATAGGGCTATGCCTTTATTTCAGAATTATAGTCACAGTCCAAGTTCCAAGGGACCACAGTCAAGTTTGCATAGCACAGGGAATTTTCTATTTCTGAAGAGAAAAGTTTAACTCCTTCTACTCAGTTTTCATTCAAGTTCTGTAGGTTCTTTTTACTGCACGAGTCACCCTTCCTCAACATTCCTATCACCCCCATCCTATTCTTTTGGCTGAATTCCTCTGGCTCTGACCAGCAAATCACTTCCTGATTTGCTAGTTATTCCTGCTTTCTAATTAGAGCCTCAAAGCTCTGTCCTTTTTCCTAAGTACTAACTGAAAACCTGGTAATATAAAGGCACCACTCAAAAACGAGATAATTGAGGAGAGGAGGGAGGAGCTGGTTTTGTGAGCAAAGGATGATAAACAACTCAAATTTTAGCTGGGCCACAGTAGAACGCTAGTAGAGGACAGGACTCTGAGGGGGTCTTGTTAGCAGTGCTGATGTGTGTGAGTAAAGCCCCCAGAGTAGATGAACTCACACAGAAAAGCAGAGAGTAGTTCTTGGGCTAAAACCTAAGGTCATTTTTACTCCACCTCATCTTCCTCAAGGTCTATCAGAATCTTTAGAAATTTATCATGGATTCTTATGGTTATTACTGTAGTCAAGATGAATGTTCTAATTGGAAGACTCAAATGACTGGACACATAAGCAACAGTCTGAAAACAGCAGTCATAAACAGAATTTAGTTTATATCAAGTTAAAATACTTCCGAAATTAACCTCATATACCTAATGACATATAATTGTTTTTATGCTGCATATTTAGGCAAAAAAGATAGCTCCATAAATTATTAGAAGTATTTTTTTTCAAGGAGTCAAACTCAATTTTTTCAACTTTTTTTTTTAACACCATGAAGCATTTCCCCTAGTACTCTATATGTATTTTAACACTTACCACATACATGTAACACTGACATTTCTTTCTCTATTATAGGTTTTATGATCATTCCAGTTGGCTGCAAACTTTCTATTCTGAGCCTCCCATATCATTTTGTTTTACTGCAGTGAAATTTATATAGTCGAATGTACAAACCTTAATCAGTTTTTATAATGTGTATACCCATGTAACTATCACTCCCATTAAGTTACAAATGTTAACATTGTTCCAGAAAATTCTCTCCAAGTTAATCACCATCTCCCATAGGCAACCACTGTTCAGATTTCTATCACCATAGATTAGTTTTGTTTTTGAACTTCTTATAAACGGAATTGTACAGTATATAGTCATATATATGCCTGTCTTCTTTCACTCAATACAATGTTTTTGAAATTCACCTCTCTTACTGGGTTTATGGCACAAAGTTCACTGCAGCCTTGAACTCTTGGACTCAAGTGATCCTCCTAACTCAGCCTCTTGAGTAGCTAGGACTACAGGCATGAGCCACCATACAGAGCTACTTTGCAAGGAGGGGGTGCGGGGGTAGAGACAGCGTCTCGCTATGTTGCCCAGGTTGGTCTTGAACCCCTGGCTTCAAATGACCCTCCTACCTTGGCCTCCCAAAGCACTGGGATTACAGGTGTGAGCCACCATGCCTGGCCATATTCATTCCTTTTACTGCCTTCTGCCTTTCCACTTTGGACTGTGGAACTTAGTAGTGTGCCTTGCACACGGCAGGTGCTCAAATAATCCTAGTTAAGCAACTACATATATATATGTATAGTATATATAGTTGTATATAGTGTGTATATATAGTTCCTTCCTGTAACAAACAGAATTACACATATATGTTCATTACAAGGTAGGTCCCGGATCTGAATTCCAACATGAGGCTTTTCTCTATGGTCTACCTATGGTTCCAGTCTCTTCCCCAAGAGATCCCTAAGGAAACTTAGCAACTACCCACTGCTCCATACCTGGAAGAAGCAGTACTAACCAGGGACAATAACTGAGTGCTAAAGATGTGCCAGGCACTGATTTAAGGATTTCGTATGTATTAACACATTTAATCCTCACGACAACTCATCATATAGGTACTGTTATCATTCTCTTCTCTCAGATACGAAAATCAGGGTAAAGAGAATAAACAACTTGCCACACCGCTAGAAAATGGCAGAACTTAGAGTCAGGATCTGTACTCAGGAAATCAAGCTCCAGAGCTTGAACCACTAGCCAGTAACATCCTGCATACAGGCAGCTGAAATTCTCTGCCATGAAAATGTGGATAGCTGGGAGTAACAAGCAGTGATACCCCAAAGTTAAATGTGTGGAGTGAGGAAGGAAGATCCCAAAGATGCTGGCAAAAAGGGTACGATAAACTTATCCCCAAATATACCTGGAGTCTTTGAATCTTGGGAGAAAAGGAAAACTAGCTCCATGTTGGGGCTCTACATCCTGTTACCTTTCCTAACCTTAGCAACTCTCGTCTGGGGATCTGTCCTTTAGAAGTTGCAGTTCATCTTGTCCAAGCTTAGTCTCATGAAAGCATAAATGAACATCGAGTCAGCCATCATAAAAGTTGTTTCACTCAACAGAGCCTAAACAAGGCAAAAGCTGTGCTCTTAGTTATGAAGTCCAGGAGGGTCCACCACCTTGGGCAAATTACCTCACCTCTCTGGGTTTCGTTTTTCTCAGTTATAAAACGCAAAGGCTTCACAAGGTAATCTATTAGGTCCTACTGAATTCTAAATGCTTTGATTCTTCTCTTACCAAAAGACCATGCCAAATCTACCTTCAACTAAGCGGCCAAATGAATCCTCTAAACATCCCTTTCTTATTACTCCCTTAGTGAAGACTCCAAAATTACTCTCTATGGCTTCTTACATAATCTTTTCTTTCTCCTAAGTTTTCAAGACATCCATAAGAAGGTCCCACTTACCTATCTACCCTTATTTGCTACTATAAGTCGTTATAGTTCTGTTCCATACCCGCCGGTATGGGTTCCACACCCTACGGTCTGCTTTTCACAGGAGACAATTCCCAGCTTTTGAGTTTTGCTCGTTACCACCTCCCACACATCTAGCCGGAAACGCTAAGTTCTCCCTCCTAGGGCTGAATCCAAGGCCTTCAGTGAGGTCACGATTCTTTTCCAAGTAACCTTTCCCTATTTCTGTTAATTGTCCTTTCTTCAGACAACACGAATAAACTAAACCTTTACAAGATGCAAGACACACTAAGCGAATTACAACTCTATGTAAATCATTACATTTGAGCCTGTATCAACCACACACTCGGCTACCGGCATGCTAATAGCTTCCTTGGAGGCTTCACCTTAGGCAAGACCGTGCACTAGGAGGCTCCTGCACCCTCCAAAGCATCTAGGACAGTGTTGGGCACAGGGCAGGTACTCCACACGAACACGCCCGGGTCCGCCCTAATCCACCGCCAGGGCCCGCCGCTGGGCCGGGAGGGCAGGCGTC
>NW_012105475.1:2563157-2600537 GCF_000951045.1 Mandrillus leucophaeus
TGGGCGCGGCTGGGCCGGGCGCTGGAATTTGACCCGAGCGGGCCGCGGTCAGCGGAGGATTTGGGGTACCCTTTGACCCAGGCGGGGCGCGATCCGCCGAGGATTTGGGGTCCCCTGGCGCCGAACCCTGAGTTGCCAGATTTAGAAAGTAAAAGTACAGTTCTTCTAAATTTGAATTTCAGACAAGACAGGTTTTAGGGTTCGTCCCATGTAATGCTGAGAAGGTGAGGGCGGCGCCTGGGCGGATTCTTTTCCGCTCCAGAATCCTTCTCTTTTCAAACCGCATTCCAGCCCGAGTTAAATCCTTTAACCTACTCCTCTCTGCTTACCCTCATAAGGTTTACGGCCTTATGAGGCTACGGCCACAGCCTATGGCTGTTTCATTCCTCCTTTAGCCACAAGAAAGTTTTATTCAAACTACTTTCTTAACTTTATCAAGAAAATGGCAACGCACACACATACATGCACACACAAAGAAAAACACGAAGCGGCCGGGCGCGATGGCTCACGCCTGTAATGCGAGCTCTCACGGAGGCAGAGGCGGGAGGATAGCTTGAGCCCAGGAGTTCGAGACCTGCCTGGGCAATATAGCGAGACCGTTCTCCACAAAAAGGAAGAAGAAGAAGAAAAACAAGAAGCTACGTTTTTCAGGTTTTGCTCTAGATCGTATTTGTGGCTGTGTTCTTCAAGATATTTTCCCTCACCTTGAGGTAATCTGGCATTACTTCATCTAGCATTACTAAAATAGCATTACTTCAGGATGGTGGAGGATTGGCAATCTAATAGCAAATCTTTATTGAACTCTTCTTACTGCCTTAACATGTGCTGCATGCTGAGAGATGAATTCAAAGCCTCTTAGGGAGTTTATATTCTAGAAATCTTTGCTCAGAAATTCCTAGAAGGGAGGGAGCTTGTGTTCAGCACTCTATAGCAGTTCTTAAACAGTAGCACGCCTAATAACAAGACTTTAAAAAACATTTTTGAGCCTCAAAACCGGGTATTAGGATTCAGTGAGTAAGGGGTGGAGGATAATTCCAATTTCTGGTAAGCACACATGATGCTGATGCGGTGGTCCTCATCCCAGCAGCACAGCTCTAAATCCAGTTCATGACTGTATGTATTTTCTCAATAGTGTTAGAAAAGCAATTGCTGAAAAGTCACACCTGGTTCTACAATATTTACCCTTTCCTTAACTGTAGTCTAGGTTTTGGTTCGATAGTTTAAATAATTAAAAAATGTAAGTTTCTAGAATTGTGCTGTCCAATACAATCGTCACTAACCACACGTGGCTAAACTTAAATTCAGTTCCTCAGTTGTATTTGATAACGTTTGATACCTGGAATGCAGTGGCTGTTCACAGGTGTGATCATAATGCACTACAACCTGGAACTCCTGGGCTCAAGCGATCCTCTCACCTGAGCCTCTCAAGTAGTTGGGACTACAGGTGAGAGACACCGCACCAGTGCGTCTGGCAGTGTTAGACACATTTTTGTTTTTTGAAACAGTCTTGCTCTGTTGCCCAGGCTGGAGTGCAGTGGCTCGATCTCGACTCAGTGCAACCTCTGCCTCCCGGGTTCATGCGATTCTCCTGCCTTAGCCTCCCGAGTAGCAGGGACTACAGGCGTGTGCCACGACGCCCATCTAATTTTTGTATTTTTAGTAGAGACGGGTTTTCACCGTGTTGGCCAGGATGGTCTCAGTCTCTTGTCCTTGTGATCCACACGCCTCGGCCTCCAAAAGTGCTGGGATTACAGTCGTGAGCCACCGCGTCCGGCCAGTATTAGACACATTTTAAGTGCTCAATAGCCACATGTGGTTAGTGTCCTTATTGTATGGCACAGAGAGCATTTCCATAATTACAGAAGCTTCTATTTGACAGCACTATTCTGAAGAAATACTTCTAAGGTACATTGTTCTCTCTAGATGCAAAAGAAAAGCCTATATAGGCTTTATTTAATCATTAATAAAAATGTATTCACTAATAAAAATAGCTGAATAGCTAAATATCTATCATTGGAAAATTGTTAATTATAGCATACCCACGTCAAAGATAATTGAAGTTAAGAATGGTTGAAAAAGCAGTATACTCAAAACAACAGTGGCTATGCCAAAACATGAGATACAATTTTAGTAAATGAAAAAAGTTGTAAACTCATTACAACTCTAAAATGTATGTGGATAAACATTGGAGAAGTCACAATTCCTGCTATTTGAGCAGACACAGAGAAATCTAGACTAAAAAGATACAGGGACTTGGAAGATGGAAGAGCGAGTGAAAATGGAATAAGCAGCACGGGGAAAACTGGGCATTTCTTCAGTGCGGGATTAGCTACAACAATCGCTTTCTGGACAGAAAAGGTAAGCAAACATGACTAAGGACTTGTCAAATCTGGGGGCGTCTCATTTAAACCTTCCCATACTCCACTGTTCTGTGTTGGACACTACTAACCTCCTTACTCTTGACATTAACTAGGTTTCCGTAAAACTGTTTCTGTGGCTCCATTTACCTCTCCAAACTCTGATCATTTTTTTATCTGATCCTCAAGTCTAGGTGTTAAACCTCTTGCTGTCCTTCCTCTTTTCACTTTGTAGCAAATGGTTTCCTTTCCTTCTCAATTTGCTTTTACTTGTCTCTTATGCTCAGGCCTTCCTCCTTTCTTTCCCACGAGCATTCAATTCCTGCTCTCAAGTCATAGGTTCTTTCATCAAGTAAAATTTGGGGCCTGGAATCCAAATGACCATATCATATGCAGGTAGATAAGGATGCCACCCCCATTAGGTTGGTTTTGTCCGTTTTTTTTTTTTTTTTTTTTTTTAAAGACAGGGTCTCGCTGTCACCCCAGGCTGGAGTGCAGTGGCACAATCAGTTTACTCCAGCCTCGGACTCCTGGGCTCAAGCAATCCTTCCACCTTAGCTTTCGGAGTAGCTGGGATTATAGGCACCCGCCACCATATCCGGCTAATTTTTTTTTTTTAAATTTTTATGTAGAGATGGGGTTTTGCTTTGTTGCCCAGGCTAATGTCAAACTTCTGGCTTCAAGCAGTCTTCCTACTTCGACCTTCCAAAGTGCTGGGATTACAGATGTGAGCCAACATGCCTAGCCAGATCTTTTGAAATGGTTTGTTTCAAGTTTGACTTTCATCATGGAAACTTTTGAGACTGATTTTTCAGTCAAACACACCATTGAAATGGATACTTTTACCTTTCTATTGGCAATCATTCTTGTTTAAGCAAAGAATGGTATTACTAAATTAGGAGAATTATTTCATTCAGGGTACATCATTGTTCTTAATGCAAGTTGGTTCTTTGGGCAGTTATCTGAAAGGGAAACAGGAACCCTGCAAGAGATCATTTTAGTAGTACCTTGTATTTCATATAGTGGAAACAATGTTATCTGTTCTTCACTGGAGATTTAACAAAGCATATGATAATTTTTTCTCTTGACATGGAAATTCAGTTCAAAAAACAAGATTTTAGCACCATGGCCATAGCCTGGAAAAAGTATTTTGGCTTAACCAGTGAATAAAATTCAGTAACAAAAGACAAAGAATGAAGGCAGGTTCTAAGATTCTAATGTTGAAGAGGACAAGAACTAGCTTTGACTAGTCCATCTATTCCTATAGCGTTGGCCTTCTCAGGTTACAGGATCTAGCTGATCTTATTGGCTGCAAAGGCCTGCTGCCCAGAAGGCTTTTAGTAATTGTTTACCGAATGAGGTAATGGTTTTGTCCAAGGAGAGTCATGATAATCATAGCATAAAACTTGAAGTTATTACAGTAATTGCCAGTTACTCATCTTCATGGGCTAATTGTCAACTCTTTTCAACCAAATTTTTCTCCGTTTCAAATATTTTAAAACTCATGAATCTTTGAGAGTGGGAGTTTTGGGCTGGCCATGGTTGCTCAGACCTGTAATCCCAGCACTTTGGGAGGCAGAGGTGGGAAGATCACTTGAGTACAGGAGTTTGAGACCAGCCTGGGCAACATAATGAGACCCTGTCTCTACAACAAATTGAGAAATTAGCCAGGCACGGTGGTGCATGCTTGTAGTCCCAACTACTCAGGTGGATCACTTGAGCCCAGGAGGTCAAGGCTGTAGTGAGCTGTGATCGTGCCACTGCACTCCAGCCTGCATGATAGAGCGAGAGACCCTGTCTGGAAAAAAAAAGAGAATCCTGAAGCCCTTTGAGAGTCAGATTTTTAAAGCTGAAAAAGAATGAAACTGTCTGCCACTCCCTGATTAACTATGAAACAGTTCTGCATTTCTGCAAATAGTAGAAGTTATTTTTAGGACTGAAATAATGACCTCACTTTCCCAGGCATGTAGGTTCAGCTGTTTTGATTGTGGGAAGGTCAGGAATGTCCAAAACTCATACATGGACTCGTGGTGAATCTCTGCATAAATATCTTTCAATAGGCATTGTTGTGTTAAAGAAGAACTACATATAATAAAAAAATACTGCATTGTATTTCCAGCACTTTAAAACATAACATTAAAAAATCTCTCTTTGGTAGCATTCCACAGAACCTTTAAGCCAAAATGGTTTTTAAAAATATGAAAAATTGAAATTACACTCAGTGACCTGGTCTAATTTTAAATAATCAGAAATTACAAAAGTTTAAATAAAGCAGAAATGTTGGCAGGTATGTCAACTTAAGAACTTAAAGCTACGGAAACTATCATATGTATGCCAATTCTACAGCAAATTATTTTAAGAATTGGAAGACAAAGTGCAGAAAACCTGATTAGGGCAGTTAAAATTGGATATCCTTGGGAGGAGGAGGAGGAATGGATAGAAGAGGAGATAGGATTGTTAGGAAAATTGGAGGAAGAGAAAGCTAACAACCATATCATTTTCTAGGATTTCCCTCATCTACCTTTCTTTGGAAGATACAACTAAAACCAACAAAGGCCCAGTTTGGTAAATAAGAAGTTTAAACAAGTAAGTGTTTTATCATAAAGTTTAATTATGATTCAGAAAAAATCGAGCAAATAACTTTCTCTGAAAAAAATATATTGACTCTGTATAGACCACAGTTATTGGGGGAAAGGGCTGGTAGGTTAAATTACCCTATTTTCTATTCTGAAAATGATATCAATAGAAAGTCCCTTTTCCAGTCTGAGTATAAAGATACATATGCCCAAAATGGCTGAGAATAAATACAACAGGAAATGCAAAAGCTGTAAAGCTAAGGGCATGCAAGAGAAAATCTCAAAAATACCCAAAGTGGCAACAAGGAACGTTTGGCTGGAATTTGAAATTCTTTCAGTCATCTTTGTCTTTTGCTCCGTGTTTCAGGATGCGCGTGAACTCGATGTAATTGAAATTCCCCTTTTTGTCAATAGGTGCTTCTCTGTACAGCTCATCCACTTCTTCATCTGTAAACCGATCCCCCATGGTTGTCAGCAGCTCTCTCAGGTAATCTTCCTGAATGGTGCCTGGAGAATACAGAACAAGGGATCAGAATACATACTACTCTGAGGGTCAATCACAAAGAATATCTATACTCGACTAAGCATGTTCTGTATGTTAAAAACTATAAACATGCAAATATGTGAACTCCAGGGTGTCCACCTACTTAAAACAGCCTCAGCAGGGAAGTGCCTAGAAAAATGCCCAGATGCTTAGCAGCGTCATTCTGCTCTATCATTCTGCCTCCACATTCAGCTTCTGATCTCTTGATAATAGACTAAACCTATGCCTAAACAAAGTAATAAAAAGTATGGTTAAAGAATCTAGCCTTATGGTTCCTTAAAGTGGCATGAATGGTCATGTGTTATTCTACAAGCAAATAACATTGACCTGCCATGCTAAAATCAACACTACATCATACACATCAATAAAGTGGTACAGTGGAAAGAATATTGGAAACTTGAGGCCCAGTTTTAACAAGCTATTTTATTTCAGGCATTTCACTTTATCCCTGACCTTTGGTTTTCTCAGATGTAAAATGAGATTTTTACTGTTTACAAATCCAATTATTATAACAAATATGGCCAGTCCCAGCACATGCAAAAACATGGAATAAATATTTGAGCACTAACTATGTGGCAGGCACTGTGCTAGGCAGTGGGGGTGTGCAGTGGTAAAATGAAAGGTGTGCTCTTTGGGAATTTGATACCAGGGTTCTCATAAAACCTGCCTGCCTACAAGAATCAGATGTCACCGAAGATTTTCTGGTATTGGTATTTTTAAGATTTCCCAAATAACTGGCATGGACATGTGGGGAGCCTTGAAAGCCACAGCCCATGCTTCCATCAGCAGGCCCTGGCAACCACGCAGTATTTAAACTAGTCCCACTAATGCAGGCAACCCAAGATTGTGCCTTCCTTCACTAAACACACTTGGCTACGCCATGTTGAGTTGGGTGTCATGGAAAATATTCCCTCATTATGTTTTACACTTCCGCCAAAGGATCAGGCCCCTATATAGTTAACATTTTGTTTTTTTGAGAGTTAACTCTATGCCACACAGTATGCTAAGTACTTCATGTACATCTCACTTCATTTACTTCTCACAACCACCCTGTGAGGTAGGTAATACTGCCCATTTTACAAATAAGAAGACAGAGGCTTAGAGAAAGTCAAGCAACTTGCCCCAAATTACACAGCTATTATGTAGAAGAGGAATATGAAGCCAGATAGTCTAATTCCAGACCCTAAGTTCTACTGGGTGTATTTTAAAATAGAGGTTAAATGTCAGATTTAAACAATTTGAGAGCTGACAGATACCTGGTAAACACACACAGGATTGTAGTGGTGCCACAGCCTATAACAATTTATACTTCATCAAGATTATTCTGTTAAAAGTTTTTTATTCAATACATATTTTCTGATAGCCTAACCCTTGTGGAGTTAACATGCTAGGAAAGGGGTAATACAAGTTTCCCAAAGAGGTTTCAAATACAACCTATTCGTTGTGAACTACTACTTAGGGCAGAAGCAGAGCATGAGTGACAAACATGCCAAGAGAACTCTGTTTAAAAACACAGGTGTAGTATAAACCTGACGGTGTTATCCTCTTTTAAGTCACTGTATATTTTAGTTACCATAACTAAAAATTAAATCACTTTGTAATTAAAGGTTACCTCTCACTTACCAGTTGCTTCTTCATCAAAGCAAGCAAAAGCATTTCTGATGACATCTTCAGGATCCGTGCCATTTAACTTCTCACCAAACATGGTAAGGAACATGGTGAAATTGATGGGGCCTGGAGCCTCATTCATCATGGCATCCAGATACTCATCAGTTGGATTCTTCCCTAAATTTTTAAAAGGGGTCATAATTTTAATTACATTATAATACATATCAACTATTAATGACAGTAAACATTTTGGTAAGAAAGATTATCATTCATACAGTTTACTGCTTGCACTCATGACAGCAAAACTACTTGGGGGGGAAAGTTTTCTTAATGAATAGGGCCTATTAAAGAGTCTGGAGAGTATATGATATTCCATTGGAATGTCAGAAGGAATAATACTGCTTCCATAATCTAGATTAGTGTTTTCATACACACACACACGAACCCCAACCCAATCCTAAGACAGGGTCAGGAATCTGCTGGTGGTTCGGTGGGAAACACCGTTCCACACTTTACTCAAACCATTAGACAGGCTTTACAGAGCTTTAAGACTCATGAAATCAACATGAAAGGCACCGTGGAAATTCTATCCAATAGATTAATATTTAAACTGAGCATTACCCAATGAAGCAAGCATATCATGCAAATCTTCCTTGTCGATGAAACCATCCCTGTTCTGATCAATCATGTTGAAGGCCTCTTTGAACTCCTGAATCTGTGACTGGTCAAACATGGCAAACACATTGGATGTTGCGCGCTGAGGGCGCTTCTTGGTCTTGGTCTTTGCTCTTTTGCTTGACATGGTGGTGGTTAAATCCTAATTAGGAAAGGAAATACAATAAAAACTAAATCAACATCTAAGATTACTTAAGTTTGAATCAAAACAATGATTAACAAAAGTACACAGAATCAGCCTTCCTGATATGTTTGAGCGACTCAGAAATGTGTCTTTAGAAGACACATGTCAACAAGATTACATATGACCTGTACTGCTATATAGCTAACAACAGCTGATAACCAAATCTGCTAATTTGATAACAATAAAAAACCAAGCATCAAAAAAAATTAGTTACCTAGGAAACTCCCAAGTTCTATACTTCAGCACTATGGGGGTGCTGAGGGATACTAACTCATCTTCAGTAGGTCCACCCTTTGCAGCCTTAGCCTAAATTGGCTATTCCATAGTACGGTGGACAGAAAGGTGAGGAACAGTAAGAACGACTAACTGATGGAACAGGTCTTCATCTCCTAATCTCTATTGACAAATATTGTTCTTCCACTTTCAACTAACATTTTTTATTGTACCCTCACCTCTAGGCAAAAGTAGTTCAAGAAAACTATTTGTTGAAAGGCTAACAGTAAAGGCTAAAAAAACTGAGGGGAATTCATCTACAGTTTTTATAGACATTACACTCTATCCAAACCAGTTTCTTGTATTACAGTCACACTAAATCACTGGAAGTATCTAAGACCTCTAAACAGAAATCAGAGTACAAGCTTTTAAAATAATTTAAATGTTTTAGAAAACATCTTAAAGGTAGAAACTACCTTTGCTCTCTTATCTAAATTTATCCCAGTAAAATTTAAGTTAAAATTAAAAAGAATGTCTAGTAATACCTAAAATAAAAAGGCAACTTTCCTTTCAATACTCAATCTTTTTTAAAAACTACAAAAATTTGTTTGAAGTTCCATAGTCATCAGACAATAAAATTCTACCATACCATCGTTCAGAGTTGCAGTGAAGATGGTAGTCTGCAAAACCGCTCAGCAGCAAAAGTAAGACACTGCATTGAGTTATATTCTTCCAAGCAGGTCTAAAATAGGCACTACTGATTTCACTCTGACCAGGATAACAATTTTAAAGCTTACGTTCTGAAAACATTTAGCTATGATCTGGCAAAACACTATGCCACTGCTCTAAAAATAAGTCTGTGGACTGCAAAGAATGAACTACCACCTAGATCTCAGCACTCCACAGTGACCCTAAGAATATGTTTCCGATGTGTTTAAAAGTAATTTCTTACATTATTTCCTTGATTATAACCACATCGTCCAGACTAAATACAATTATGGAATGATCAGAAAAGCTCTGCCTCAAATTTTTAAAAGCTAAATCTGTTTTCAGATTTTAATAGGAAATTCCACAAAGGATAGTCACAAATTCCAGTCCATCCAATATAGCACCATATGGCAACTGGAATATATTGTTGAAAAGATATATCCTACACAGCACAGAAGTTATGATATATGCTGCTCCCAAATTTCCTAGAATTCTTTAATCAACTTTTAGGATGCTGCCTTTCATGACTTAAACCATTCATAAATGCATATTTTCATTCTATAACACCTTTGGAGGTAGTAAATCCCATTCATATCTAAACTACATAGGGTTGTACTTTCCTGTTTGTTGTAAGTGCTGTCTTTAAAAACAACAAAGAGTTATAGAGTATATTATTCCTCCATCTCTTAAATGTACTCAAGGACTTGCAGCAAGAGGTTGAGACCCAATGTGTGACACGTTTACCAGTCCATATCACTTTCATATTTTAGGCATGTCACGCCTTTGCAAGCCAAAGCACATCTTTAAAAATAGTCTGTTTTGTGTGACAACATTGTCTTTCCCTAATGATGCAGAAATGTCAGCTATTTTAAGAACAAAGAACTGATGAGGTCAAACGGCTGCCACAACTGATTTTTTAATCCATTATATAAAATCTCATATTACTAAATTTATGGGGGTCCTCTAGATACCTTTTCAAAATGTTTAGGTTTGGTTGTAAAGTAGTATGTTTTCTGAATTCTGATGTATTTCCTATTCTTTTAATCATGCACTTTTTTGAATTTGTAAATGTATTATAAAATAGATTTTTAAAGTAAAAAAGTTTTTTTTTTGTCAGCACTGACAGTGGCTTCATATAGAGCTCTTCTTCAGCATATTCAAGACTTAATCTTATCAATCTTATTATGAACAGTTAATTACACTAGTATGTATCAAATGTCATATTAATTACGTTGAATACTACTTAAGAGTTAAGAAATGTAAGGCATGTGTCTTATCTTCAAGGAGCTTAAAATACAGGCGGGGAGGCAACTATAAAGAAACGAGATGATTGGTTCAACTTATGAAATGAGTCATAGTTTTCATTCCAGAAGTATGACTCTAAACTTAAAACAATGTGTGACAATAATGAAAAATAATTTGTAGGATGGTACATAATAATTAAATGTTGTGAGTTCAGAAAAGATGTTTCTGAGTAGTTAAGTGATTGGGGAGGAGGAAGACCTTGAAAAACCCAGTGTGGGATCATTTAGAAGCTACAAGGCATAGTTAGAATTAAGAATTTGGGTGTTAGTCTCAATTCTAACAAATTAAGGTAGTTAATTCTACCAAAAACTGATAGTGTAATGTTGAGCAAGTTACTACCTAGGCCTTTACTTTTTCGAGGAGGCTGGATTCTGATCTCTGAGTTATTTTCCACCAGAAACCTTTCAGCGATAGGGAGTTCAGTCACTGTTCCAAAATACAGAAACTGGGGTTTTTTTCCTACCAAACTAAAAGTGTGGGGGGAATAAACAATGGTGGAGGGAGTCAAATCAGGAACAGTGCTATGATCTCAAGGAGCAGATCATTTCTGATATTGTCAGGGTCCTCTTTGCTATTATTCTAGTTTGCTGTTCATTTTACTTTCCCGCAAACAATGGAGACTATCACTCTTCACGTAATAAGCCTTCAGCAAATGCACAACTCTCATCTAAGTTTAGAAAACTAGGGTATACTCCTTAATCTAAAAAAGTTGAAATTGCTTTTTGCAAAAAGCAAGCTAGGGTAAAATAAATTGAAAAGATTTCATGTCAGTGTAGTTATTTAGGATGCAAAGATCGCCAGGTAAGGACCTGAGGTTTCCAAGTTACGAAAGCTCTTCAATCATAAAGTCGAGTCTTGATTTATTTATATTTGTTTATTTATTTATTTTTGAGATGGAGTCTCGCTCTGTCGCCCAGGCTGGAGTGCGGTGGCGCATCTCAACCTCTACCTCCAGGGTTCAAGCAATTCTCTGCCTCAGCCTCCGGAGTAGCTGGGATTACAGATGCCCCCCACCACGCCTGGCTAATTTTTGTATTTTTGTTAGAGACGGGGTTTCACCCACCTTGGCCAGGCTGGTCTTGAACTCCTGACCTCGTGATCCACCTGCCTCAGTCACCCAAAGTGCTGGGATTTCAGGCGTGAGCCACCGCACCCGGCCTGAGTCTTTATTTTTGAAGGATTAAATGAAAGATCTTTGGTGTGAAGGAGTATATGTTGTATGAAACTGTAAAGCAAGGAGACTTAAGAACAGGCTTCTATAAAATATAAGAGGATTTCAGAAGCATGAGAAAGTGAATGAAGGGCAGTCAGGAGACTGAGTTTACAGATTAATCTAAAGGAGCATAACCTTTTTTTAAGTCAGGGGAGGTGAACGCTGGTGGCAATGAATCTGTTTTTTATTTTGTGTTTTAACTCAGAATCATTATGGGCTATAACGAGATACACAACACAATTAAAGAAAATGTTAGACTAGATTAATAGGTGGCAGAAATAGAACAGATTCTCAAAGTGGCTTTCCCCACACACCAAAGGACACGAGAAGATTTTTCAGATCTCTAGAAACTACATTCACTTATAAAATGGGATTAATCCATACCAATATATACATTAGAGTGCTCTGGTTAGAACCCTAGAGTCCAGCATTTACAAACTGGCAATAAATGTAAAATAACCTAGAAACTTTTTCTACAAAACGAACACTCAGATTGATAATATTCTGAGAAATATCAGATATTTTTCAAGAAAAAACTACCATCTTACAAAACACTGCGTAGTGTGATAGCACCTATCATTTGGTCGGCTTTTTAACCCCTGAACAAATACACCGCCTCATTTAATCAATGCACTTAAAAAAAAAAGTGTAATTTATTTTCTGGTGCTAACCGCAATTTTTAAAAAGTGTATTTTCAAGTTAGTGCTTCCGTTCCAAGTAAACCAAGTTTTCATTTCTTATGCAAACTTCCGGTTGAAGGTAGGATTCGTTCTCTAGGACTGCCACACCCAAAAGTTCTCACCACTGGACAGAAAATTGGCTGTTAGGGCTGACTTGCCAGTAAAGCCTCGCTTTTGAAAATAAAGTGCTTTTCTGATGACCGTTTATCAGAGCCCTTCCAGAACATGAAACAAATACCAATAATTTTAAGAAATATTCGCTTTATTCGCCTTTAGATATAAAACTTTTTGCACTTAAGTTAAAATCTCTGCTAAACCCATAGGTCTCTCAAGAAATTGATAGATACATTCATATACCTACTAAACTACTTTGAAAGAAAACACTTCCATGGAGAATTGAATTAGCCCAAACTTTCCCCCCACATGGGACAAGGCATTATATTTTGGAGTTTTTCCTGGAGCCACAAACTAAACTCCAGATCTCTTTGTCCAAAATTTCATCGCTTAAAGAAAAAATGTTCTAATTACAGAAGCGGGTACTGAGTTGAAGAACTTCCCAATTTGAGTTGGTTATTCCTACTAAATGTAGCCACACAGCTGCAACAGCTGCAGCGGGGGGACAATGGGCTACGTTTTTTGCGCAAACCCTCTTGAATCGGGCAAGTTGACGTTAGAAACAAAAATAGTCCCGGGATCAGCTCTGCAGGGGTCGGGTTTCGCGGGCCCGGCAGTCGCCCAAGATCAAGGCGCCAGTGAGCGAAGCCGCATTTCCCGGGCTCCAAGTTTGGGCACCGGAGCGAAGTTCGGTCTGGGCCACTCCCAGCCATGGCTTCGGATCCCACAACCGGGGACCTGGGTGGCACACCTGCCCAGGTGCGCTCCCGGCGCCAGGAGCCCCGCCGCCCTCCAGCTGCCTCGCGGAGACGGGTCCCCGGGATGGGTGTCCCGCGCCCGAACGCGAGTGCCACTCACCCGGCACAGCTACGAGAATCCGAGTACCTCTGCGAGCCCCTCGCTGCCGCTACTACACCACCCTACTACCCAGAGAGCCGCTAAAAACCACCGCTTCCGGCCTCCGCTTAGCAAGCCGGAAGGAAGCCCGGTCACCTTTCTTGGCCCGCAGAGTGGGCCAGACTTCTCGGAGGGGCGACATGGAGGGAAGTCGCCAGTGTGGTCAGCGAGCGCGGTATTGACCAGGTGCACGAGAAGGAAGCCTAAAGTGGGCGACCTAGAGTATAAAGCAATATATCATGGTTCGCTGGGTCCTGTTCACTGAGTTTCCGTCTTTTTTGTAACTCTTGTTGCAGTGTTAAGTCTTCCTCCCCCCTATCTTTTCCGCAGATGGTTGCGTCCGTGCTGTGGCTTTGCTTGGTCGCACATTCCAGGGCACGGCGAAGGGCGGGGCCCGTCGGCCCAAGTCCTTGTAGGGAAATCGAGGAGACGGCAGCGGACACACGTGACTGGCCCTCGCCCCGCCCCGAGGCCGGGCTCCAGCCTCCGCGGTAGTGTGCCTGCACTTGACGCCCCTCGCGGGGTCTGGGTCTGCGCCTGAGGGCCTCGGAGCTGTGTGTGTAGCCCGGGAGTGGACCTTGATGCTAGCTCTGTGTGCAGTGTAATTTTATGAAGAGTCCCGCCTCCTCCTTACAGGAGGAAACCTGTGTCCCTGGGGCCCTCAGCCAAGCGTCCACTATCTTTTTGGCCCAGACGGATTTCATAAGGTCACATGTGGCTGGAGACTTCCTCCCTCTTGCCGTCGTTTTTCCCTGGCAGAGCCCCTTTGATCCTGGCTAACAAAGACAGCCTGACTTGGGTCCCACTAGGCGGGAAGGAAGGCGACTCCCCCGCACCTCTTGCTACGATTAGGACTTGCGGCCTGGTGAAAACAGAAATCAAAACTTGGGCCTGTTTCTCCTGAGTTCGCCTTGCCTAGAACAATTCGCAACAATGACTCTTATTAAACTCCGGGAGGACTTTCTCTTTTTCCGCCCGGAATCCGATAAGGAAGACTTGTTCTGGTCCCCTCAGCTCTCTGACCTCATCTACCAGAGGAGTGAGTGGCATCCTCTAACACTCGAGCCGTCATCCCAGCACTAGGGGACAGTGACCAGTGTGGCTCCCGTGGCCAGAACCCTTCTGAAGCTTGGGTTGCCCTGTGGTCTTCGCCTTCAAAGCAGGCCGTCACTCGAATCCTTCTGGAACGGACAGTGTTAACTGTAAACGCTGCGGAATAGTATCTTCTAAGTATTCGTAGCTTCTTTCTTGAGGGATCTCGGGAACATTCCGTGTATTAACCACTAGCATATTCCAAAGTTAACTTCGTGATAAAGTCACCGGGGGAAAAAAAAAATCGCTCCAGTTCCACAGGTGATTGAAACAAACGTGATCTGTTTCCCAGACTTCCTTGATGGTAAGAATTACTTGGGGTACCAATTAAAAATAATTGCGTCATTTCCAACGCACTAAATCAGAGTCTTTAAGGGCAGGTCCTGGGAAGCCATCCACGTAACGGGGGTCCCAAGTGGGCTCTTATCAGCGAGGGCGGGGACTCAGCGAGAGGCTGGCAGCGACGGGGCAAACCCCAGACAACTGCGCGGCTGCGTTTGTTCCTGGAGCTTGCGAGCACTTGCAGTGCATGACACCTCCACAGGGTGGTGGCCTGCCACCGCGAGAGCACCAGCTCCGCCAGCGTCCTCTCCTGAGGACACTTTAGAGCAGGAGGAAACGGACAATTCAGTCTTCCCCTCAGCTTGAAGGCAGCATTCTTTTGCTTCTCTTTTTTTTTTAATTTATTTTTTATTTTTTTATTTTTATTTTATTTTATTTTATTTTTTTATTATACTTTAAGTTCTAGGGTACATATGCATAACGTGCAGGTTTGTTACATATGTATACTTGTGCCATGTTGGTGTGCTGCACCCATCAACTCGTCAGCACCCATCAACTCGTCATTTACATCAGGTATAACTCCCAATGCAATCCCTCCCCCCTCCCCCCTCCCCATGATAGGCCCCGGTGTGTGATGTTCCCCTTCCCGAGTCCAAGTGATCTCATTGTTCAGTTCCCACCTATTTGAGTCAGGTAATTGCCTTGTCTTCCTTCCACTCAGTCAGCAGGTATTAAGCGGCAACCGCAGTGCCAAGCACTGTGGTGGGGGCTGTGGCTTATGTTTTCTGGAACAGAATATAGTTGTTGCTACCTTGGGGATGGGGGCGGGGGGGAATAGAAAGAATGCGGAGTTAGCGGGGTATCAGGGAACAAGGGTGGAACAGATATAATAATTAGGGTACAATTAGTTAGGGCCTATTGAAGGAGCACAAACGAAGAATAAACTTGTCTGGGAACTAGTGGAAGGTGTCCCCCAGGGGATGTTAAAGAGCTGATTCTAGAATTAATTCAGTGGGGAAAGAAAAGGAGAGAGACATGCCAGGCAGAGGGAGCAGCACGCCTGATTCTCTGGAGGTGATCAGAGGGCCTGGCTGATTGAAGATGAACAGGAATTGTGTAGTCTGTGTTCATTCATTTATTCATTCCACAACTATGGATTTAAAAATGGTTAGTCAACCAATGTGGAAAAATAACATCTCGTTAAAATGTTCTTCAAATGTCCACCTAGTGTTTTGATGTTCAGTTTTGATGACTGGACCCACCATCAAACGCCTCTGAATCTTTCTGATATATCTACCCTTTTGGACCCTATGGGAGATCTTTACCTCCGCGTGATAATCTCCTTCTCACGTTTTTACTAAAAGTTTGGAGACTTGAATTCTGCTCCAAATAGAGTGAAACAGAGTCTTGCTCTATTGCCCAGGCTGGAGTGCCGTGGCTTGATCACAGCTCGCTGCAGCCTCCATCTCCCAGGCTCAAGCCATCCTCCCTCAATCTTTTGACCAATACTCAGAGTAAGAAATTTATTTCACTAAGAAATACTTGACTACCTATAATGTTTTTCAAAATTTTCTATTCTGTTCTTTTCAATTCTGTTACTAGTCTGCTTTAGCTGCCATACAAAATACTATACATTGGGTGGCTTAAACAACAGAAATTTATTTCTCATACTTCTGCAGGCCGGAAAGTCCAAGATCAAAGTGCTGGCCAATTCGATTGAAGGCCCTCATCCTGACTTGCAGATAGTCAGTCGCCTTCTTCCTGTGTTCTCATGTGGCAGAGAGATCTCGCTCTCTTCCTCTTCTTTTTTTTTTTTTTACTTTTCTAAATTCTTTTTTTTGTTTGTTTGTTTTTTTTAACTTTTATTTACTTATTTTTTTGAGATGGAGTCTCACTCTGTTGTGCAGGCTGGAGTGCAGTGGCACGATCTCGGCCCACGGCAACCTCTGCCTCCTAGGTTCGAGTAATTCTTGTGCCTCAGCCTCCTGAGTAGCTGGGATTATAGGCATGTGCCACCACGCCTGGCTAATTTTTTTTTTTTTGTATTTTAGTAGAGACAGGGTTTCACCATGTTGGCCAGGCTGGTTGCCAACTCCTGACCTCAGGTAATCTACCTGCCTCAGCCTCCCAAAGTGCTGGGATTACAGGCATGAGACACCACACCTGGCCTTTCTTTCTTTTTTTTTTTTTTTGTACTTTTGGTAGAGACAGAGTTTTACCATGTTGGCCAGGCTGGTCTCGAACTCCTGACCTCAAGTGATCTACCCGTCTGTGCCTCCCAAATGGCTGGGATCTCTTCCTCTTCTTATGAGGCTTCAGTGTTAGTGGAATTAGGGCCAACCGTTACAACCTCATTTAACCTTAATTATATTTTAATTATATTTCCAGATATAGTCACATTGGGGTTTAGGCCTTCAACATATGAATTTGGCAGGGAGGGGACACACAATTCAGTCTATAACAAATTCTATGTCATTTAATTTTAAAAATACCTCTCAAGGCCCACTAAATGTGAGCTTATGATCCACTATTGCAGTGGTTCTCAATGGTGGAGGAGTGGTGCTTGGGTTTTGCCCTGAAGGAACATTTGGCGATGTCTGGACAGTCTTGCTCTTCACAATTGGGACAGCTACTGCATCTAGTGGGGAGCAGCCAGGGATGCTGCTAAACGTCCTACTATGCACGGGACAACCCTCGACAACAGAGCATTATTCAGCCCAAAATGTCAATAGTGCTTAGGTTGAGAAAACCCAGCACTAATCATTTGGAAACTCAATATTTATAGTAATCAATTATTTTGGGAGTACTATAATTTCTACAAGGACACTATCCATTGCTCCTGCCTCAGAGTAAGCTGTCGTCGTTTTTTTTCCCCACGTCAGATCTAAAGGGAGAAAAAAATGGAACGAACAGTTATTATTATATGTGCCTATTATGTGCTAGGTATTCTGTATAAACATTTCTAGTATTTAATTCTTACAGCAACCCTGTGAGATAGATATTATTACCTCCATATCATTGATTGGGACACAAGCTCAAATACTTGAATGATCTGCACAGGTTTCCCAAAAGGCAATGAAAGAACCTGGATTATAACTCATGTCTCTGATTGTCCAGGGGTAGAATAGAAAGGAAAACAGTAAATATGTGGATATTTATACACATATCTCTAACTCCTAATACAATGCCAAACATCCACAGGTGCCAGTAAATACATGGTAACTGGTCAATTGTTCAAGTGCACATAGCTCGTAAGTGGCCCAATCCAAAGCCCATATTTTATTGTACTATACTGTGCTTTCTCCTTTGGTCCAAAGTAGGAAAATCTGTTACCCAAACAACAGCAAAGAAGCATAGCACAATGGATCTTGGTATTTACAACCTAAGTCAATCATTTTATACGCATCACTTGCAATTTTTATTGCATGTAAGAAACTATTGAATGTTAAGAGACATGGCTTACATTCTGGTTTTGCCTACATAAATGGAATTTTAATTCCTCATACATGAAATATGTATGATGTAACAATTAACACTAATCCATTAATTCAGGACACCAGTAGGAGGAACTCCTTTCTTTTAAATGAATAAGTATTTACATAAATCTGTATAATTAATTTTAGAGCACCAAAACTACAAACAATATATTACAAAGATAGAAGATTCTACATATATAAAGAACTGCTTTTTAAAAAACTTTAATCAAAATTATCATTAAAGTCGGGGATGATAAATGGGATAAAAAATTATGTGAAATTGGATTAAGGGTATTTGGGGACACTTATTACTTCCATACTAGAAAATTTGAAAAAATAAGTTAAATAGATACATGCTTAGAAAAATTAAAATACTAAATGAGATGTAAGAACAGAGAATATGAATAAAGCAAACAAAAAAAGAAATAAGGATTATATAGATAATAAATTATCTGGCTGTATTAGTCTGTTTTCAGACCCGAGGTCGGGCGCAGAGATTCATACCTGTAATCCCAGCACTTTGGGAGGCCAAGGTGGGCGGATCACTTGAGCTCAGGAGTTTGAGACCAGCCTGGCCAACATGGTGAAACCCCCATCTCTACTAAAAATACAAAAATTAGCTGGGCATGGTGGTGCACACCTGTAATTCCAGCTACTGGGGAGGCTGAGGTTGGAGAATCGCTTGAACCTGAGAGGCGGAGGTCACAGTGAGCTGCGATCATGCCACTGCCTTCAAGCCTGGGCTATAGAGCAAGACTCCGTCTCAGGAAAAAAAAAAAAAGAGAGAGAGAGACATACCTGAGACTGGGCAATTTACAAAGAAAGAGGTTTAATGGACTTACTGTTCCATGTGGCTGAGGAGGCCTCACAATCATTGTGGAAGATGAAAGTCACATATCACATGATGGCAGATGAGAAGAGCTTGTGCAGGGAAACTCTCCTTTTTAAAACCATCAGATCTCATGAGACTTATTAACTATCTTGAGAATAGTATGGGAAATAATTGTCCCCATGATTCAATTACCTCCCACTGGGTCCCTCCCACAACACATGGGAATTTAAGATGAGATTTGGGTGGGGACACAGAGCCAAACCATGTCATTCCACCCCGGCCCCTCTGAAATCTTATGTCTTCACATTTCAAAACCAATCATGTCTTCCCAACAGCCCCCCAAAGTCTTATTTCAGCATTAACTCAGAAGTCCACAGTCCAAAATCTCATCTGAGTCAAAGCAAGTCCCTTGCACCTATGAGCCTGTAAAAGTAAAAGCAAGTTAGTTACTTTCTAGATACAGTGGGGGTACAGGTGTTGGGTAAATATAGCCATTCCAAATGGGACAAATTGGCCAAAACAAAGGGGCTACAGGCTCCATGCAAGTCCAAAATCCAGCAGGGCAGTCAAATCTTAAAGCTCCAAAATGATCTCCTTTAACTCCATGTCTCATATCCAGGTCACGCTGATGTAAGAGGTGGGTTCCCATGGTCTTGGGCGGCTCCGCTCCTGTGGCTTTGCAGGGTACAGCCTCCCTCCTGGCTGCTTTCACCGGCTGACGTTGAGTGTCTGTGACTTTCCAGGCACACAGTGCAAGCTGTCCGTGGATCCATCACTCTGGGGTCTGGAGGACAGTGGCCCTCTTCTCACAGCTCCACTGAGTGGTGCCCCAGTAGGGAGTCTGTTTTGGGTCTCCCACCCCACATTTCCCTTCTGCACTGCCCTAGCAGAGGTTCTCCATGAGAGCCCCACCCCTGCAGCAAGCTTCTGCTTGGGCATCCAGGCGTTTCCATACATCCTCTGAAATCTAGGTGGAGTTTCCTGAACCCCAATTTTTGACTTCTGTGCACTGCAGGCTCAACACCATGTGGAAGCTGCCAAGGCTCGGGTCTAGCATCCTTTGAAGCCACGGCCTGAGCTGTACCTTGGCCCCTTTCAGCCGTGGCTGGAGCAGCTGGGATGCAGAGCACCAAGTCCCTAGGCTGCGTGCAGCATAGGGACCCTGGACCTGGCCCATGAAACTACTTTTTCCTCCTGGGCCTCCAGTCCTGTGATGGGAGGGTCTGCCATGAAGACCTCTGAGATGCCCTGGAAACATTTTCCCCATTGTCTTGGGGATTAACATTCACCTCCTCGTTACTTATGCAAATTTCTGCAGCCAGCTTAAATTTGTCTTAGAAAAGGGGATTTTCTTTTCTATTGCATTTTCAGGCTGCAAATTTTCTGACTTTTATGCTCTGCTTCAAAACTGAATGCCTTTAACAACATTCAGGTCATCTCCTGAATTCTTTGCTGCTTAGAAATTTCTTCTGCCAGATACCCTAAATCATCTCTCTCAAGTTCAAACTTCCACAAATCTCTATGGCAGGGGCAAAATGTCACCAGTCTCTTTGCTAAAACACAGCAAGAGTCACCTTTACTCCAGTTCCCAAAAAGTTCCTCATCTCCATCTGAGACCATCTCAACCTGGATTTCATTGTTGCTATCAGTATTAGCATTTTGGGCAAAGCCATTCAACTAGTCTCTAGGAAGTTCCAAACTTTTCCACATTTTCCTCTCCTGAGCCCTCCAAACTGTTCCAGCCTGTGTGTGTTACCCAGTTACAAAGTCACTTCCACATTTTTGGGTGTCTTTTCAGCAGCACCCCACTCTACTGGTACCAATTTGCTGTATAAAGACATATCTGAGACTGGGCAATTTAAAAAAGAAAGAGGTTTAATGGACTTACAGTTCCATGTGACTGGGGAGGCCTCACAATTATGGCAGAAGATGAAAGGCATGTCTCACATAGTGGCAGACAAGAGAAGAAAAACTTGTGCAGGGAAACTCTCCTTTTTAAAACCATCATATCTCATCACACTTATTCACTATCACGAGAACAGCACAGGAAAGACCTGCCCCCATGAATCAATTACCTCCCACCGGATCCCTCACACAACATGTGGGAATTCAAGATGAGATTTGGGTGGGGACACAGCCAAACCACATCACTGGCTCTGAGAGTTAACTGGAGAAATGCTGTTTCAACTCTTAAAAGACAAAGATTCCTGATATCTAAGCTGTCTTGAAGTATATAGCCTAAAATAGTGATACTATAATAGTTGGTTAATGAATGAATGTAGTGATCAAATTACATTTACTAAATTAATCTTATGACACAAATACTATTTTTGAATCCCCCAAATAAAACTAATATCTAAAACAAAAATTGAAGTTGATGCTTACTTTAGCCAATGTTTTATTTTCTCCATCTGAAAAACGGCATAATAATAGTGCCCACTTCATTCAGTGGTTGTGAGGATAAAGCGCAATAATCCATGTAAATTTCTTAGGGAGAAATTTACTACCCTGACTAATTAGTATATGAATCCTTTGTCCTCTTCAGTGTAGAAAACATGCTAAGTGATTGCACTTTAAATTAATGACCACAGACTTCAAGTGGGCCCTCAATGCCCACATTTCTCTAGTCTTTTCATGCTCCTCTCTCTCCCTTTTTTTTTTTTTTTTTGAGACAAGGTGTTGTTTTGTCACCCAGGCCAGAGTGCAGTGGTACCATCATGGCTCACTGCAGCCTTGGCCTCCTAAGGGTCAATCGGTCCTCCTACCTCAGCTTCCCGAGGAGCTGGGACTGCAGGTGTGCACCACCACACCTGGCTAATTTTTGTATTATTTGTAGAGACAGGATTTCTCCACGTTGCTCAGGTTTGGTCTTGATCTCCTGAGCTCAAGCTATCTGCCTGCCTTGGATGTCAGTTTTATAACTTTTGTCTCTTCACACCTCTAACACATTCTATTCTATCCTCACTCTCAATTGACGACCTTGCTTCTAAGTCACTGAGAAGATAATGGCTCTCACAAGTCCCCACCACATTTACTCACTGGCCAACATCTGTCTTCATGCATTGTCCTCCCCCTCCTCTCCTGTTAACTGGAGAGGAACTCTCCTTGCTCCTACAGAAAGCCAGCTCTTCTGTTTTCTCGCTCATGCCACACCAGCAATTCTGCCCTCTCCTGCATCATCAAGTTCTCTCTCTCTATTGGAGTATCCGACATGAATGCTGTAATGTACCCCATATGTAGTAAGCAGACTAAGGACCCCCAAAAGATATCCCTGTCCTAATTCCCAGAACCTGTGATTGTGTTAGGTCACACAGCAAAGGAGAATCAAGGGAGAAGATGGAATGAGGTTGCTAATGAACTGACCTTAAAATACAGAGATTATCCTGTATTATCTGGGTATACCCAGTGTGGCCACAAGAGGTCTTAAAAGAAGCGGGAGGAAGAAGAGGGAAGCAGAAGACGACTGTTAGAGACAGATGTGACTGTGGAAGAAGGGTCAAAGAGATACAATGTTGCTGGCCTTAAAGATGGAAGAAGGGGTCAGGAGCCAGGGAATGCAGGAAGCCTCTAGAAGCTGAAACAGGCAAGGAAACTGATTCTCCCCTAGAGCCTCTGGAAAGGAACACAGTCTCCCTGACAGCTTAATTTTAGTCTGGTGAGACCCACATTGGACTTCCAACCTACAAGATTGTAAGATGACTAAGTTGTGTTGTTTTAAGCCACTAAATGTGTGGTAATGTGTTACAGCAGCAATAGAAAACGAATCTACCATATCATAAACAACAACAAAAACTCTCTTCAGCCATTGTCCTATTTTCTTGCTCCCTTATAGAAAGCTCTTTAAATGAGTCACCTGTATTCACTGGTTCTCAATGCCCACCCCCACCCCCCACCAATTTAGTAAAATGTACATGACATGACATTTGCCATCTTAACCTTGTTTATTGTATAGCTTAGTGCAGCCCCCTGCCTCCCACCTCCCCCAGGACCCAGGGAGTGAGCTTTGTCTGTATTTACAGCTGCTCCCCATCGCTCGCATTACTGTGTGAGCTCCGCCTGCTGTCAGATCAGCAGTGGCTTTAGATTCTCTCAGGAGCATGAGCCCTATTGTGAACTGTGCATGTGAGGGATCTAGGTTGTGTGCTCGTTATGAGAATCTAATGCCTGATAATCTATCACTGTCTCCCATAACCCCCGAGATGGGACCATCTAGTTGCAGGAAAGCAAGCTCAGGCTCCCACTGATTCTACATTATGGTGAGTTGTATATGTATTTCATGATATATTACATTGTAATAATAATAGAAATAAGGTGCACTATAAATGTAATGAGTTGAATTATTCTGAAATCATTGCCTCCCCGGCCCCCACTGCCACCCCTGCCTCAGTCCCTGGAAATATCATTTCTCCTAAACAGATCCCTGTTGCCAGAAAGGTTGAGGACTAAAAGCTTAGTGTATTAAATATATTTGTAATGTTGTGCATCACCACCATCCAGCTCCATAACTCCTTGCATTTTGTAAAACTGAAATTCTATGATCAATAAACAATAACTCCCCATTCCTCCCTTCCCCCTAGTAACCACCATTCTACTTTCTGTCTAGAATTCTGACCACTCTTAAGTATTTCATACAAGTTATGGAATCGTAGAGTATTTGTCTTTTTGTGACTGGCTTATTTCACTTAGCATAATGTTATTGAGGTTCATCGATGTAACGTGTCAGAATGTCTTTCCTTTTTTCTTTTCTTTTTCTTTTTCTTTTTTCTTTTTTTTTGATACAAAGTCTTGCTCTGTTGCCCAGGCTGGAGTGCAGTGGTGCAATCTCGGCTCACTGCAAGCTCTGCCTCCTGGGTTCACACCATTCTCCTGCCTCAGCCTCCCGAGTAGCTGGGACTATAGGTGCCTGCCACCACTCCTGGCTAATTTTTTGTGTTTTTAGTAGAGACTGGTTTTCACCTTGTTAGCCAGGATGGTCTCTATCTCCTGACCTCGTGATCTGCCCGCCTTGGCCTCCCACAGTGCTGGGATTACAGGCGTGAGCCACCGCACCCGGCCATGTCTTTCGTTTTTAAGGCTGAATGATATTCCATGGTATGTATACACCACATTTTCCTTATCTGTTCATTTGTTGACGGACACTTGGGTTGCTTCTACATTTTAGCTATTGTGAGTACTGCTGCTATGAACATGGGTGTACAAACCCAATTCTCTCTTTAGTTTAGTTTTTACTTTTGTCTTCCTCAGTGATCCTTTTCTGACCAATTCCCTCTTGAATCTGCTATAATAAATCTTTTTTTTCTGACCACTCCATCAAATGTATGCTCATCAAAGTCACCAGTGACTTCTACATCCTCATAGTCAATTGTCACTTCTCAAATAGTATTAGAAAAGGTGATCACTCCCTCACCTTTGAAATACCTTCCTCTCTGGCTTCCAGGATGGCACACTGTCCTGGTTTCTGCCTTCATTTGTGGTTACTCTTCAATCTTCTTTGCCAATTCCTCCTAATTTCGCTAATCACATGGAGTAGCCCAGGATTCAGTTCTTGGATCTCTTCTCTTTTCTGTCAACCGTCCTTCTGAGCTTACCTCATCCACTCTCATAGCTTTAAATACCACTTACACATAGATCACCAAGTGTGTATCTCCAGCCAAGACCTCTGACCTCTACTCCAGACTCACATATCTAACCTCTCACTTGACAGCTCCATGAGGATGTCTGTTGGGCATCCAAACCTTCACACTCCAAAACTGATTTAATTTTACCTCCAAAACCTGCTCATCCTGTTTGTCTTCTTCATCCTTTAAGTTGCTCAGGCCGAAATCCTTTGACTCACCTTTGCCACCTCTTTTTCTTTCTTGCCCCTCACTCAACCTTTCAGTCAATTCTGGTAGGGTTTTCTGTTTTCTTCGTTTATAGAAGTATCTCCATGGCCTAAAACCATAATTAGCACAAGCCTATTAGCGAAGTCCTTCAAAATACGTCCAGAATTTGATTAAGTCTCGCCACTTCTACTGCTACTATCCCAGTGCAAGTCATTTTCATCTCAAGCCTCGATTTTTGTTATAGCCTCCTAAAGAGGTCTAAGTAGTTTTCTTACTTCCTTTTCTTCATGTAGTCTGTTCTCCACATAGCAGACGGAGTAATCCTTTAAATATAAACTAGAGCACATCATTGTTCTTCCTGACACCCTCCATGGTGAAGTGTCCTACTACCTCTACTTATGTCACTACGCTGAGTGAAGTGTCTTACTTCACTTAGAGTAAAAGCCCAACGCTTTACCATGGCCCGCAAGGCCCAGTAGCTCAGGTTCTGGGAACTTCCCCACTCTCATCTCCTACTTCCTGCCCTCCCAGTCTGCTCAGCTATATTGACATCCTAAATGCTTCTTGAACAAGTCAGGTAACTTTCCACCTCAAGACCTTTGCATTGGATATTCCTGATTTCAATGCTCTTTCTTCAGATTCTTCACTACTCATGCCCTCAACTCTTTCGCATCTTCAAGCAGATATCACCATCTCAGTAAAGCCTTCTCTGGTCATTCCATTTAAGTCTCCATCACCCAGCTTCCACCCGCAGCGTTCCCCTCTCTCGGTTTATTTTTTCCGTTGTACTTATTACTTCCAACACACCAGACACTTTACTGATTTTGTTTACCATCTATCTCCCCTACTAAGTTCTACAAAGAAGATATTTTGGCATGATTTGTTTACTAAAGTATCCCAAGGCCCAGAAAAGTAGTTGGCACATTATAGGCACTCAGTGTATAAAGGTGCATATTTGAATGAATGAATCGCTGGAAGGCAGAATACAAAGGGAAAATGTAGAAACATGAGGCCAACAGGGGAAGCGGGACTGTGTCCTGAGTGACTTCTAAGCCATGTTTCTAAAGGTCAGTAGGATGCCACTGATACGTCGTAAGTATGGGATTAGTATGTTCAGAATCATATTATTTAAAAATCACTCTAGTAATAGTATGGAGGATCAGCAGAGGGTAAGTCTAGGAGAAGCTCAGGATTTCTGACAGATGGTAAGGCCACTGACTGAAGTAAGGAGGAGAAATAGTTTGGAAGGCAGAGTGTGGTAATGGTAGGAAATGACAATTTTCATTTGCGACATTTTGAGGTAGTGGATTAAAAGACAGTACTGAGGCCTTAACCGAAACACAGTACAAAGAGACAAAAAGAAAAAAAAATGTAGAAGTGCTATCAGGAATCATGGAGGATGTATTGAGATGACATGGTATATATTTGTGGATAGGAAATCCAGAACAAGATAAAGTGAGAATGATGGAAAAAACAGTATTAAAAGTATGTCGGGCCAGGCGCAGTGGCTTACACCTGTAATCCCAGCACTTTGGGAGGCTGAGGAGGGAGAATTGCTTGAGGCCAGGAGTTTGAGACCAGCCTGGGCAACCCAGCGTGACACCCCCGTCTCCAAAAAAAAAAGAAAAAAAAAAATTAAAAGAGATAATGACAGAGTTTTCTGAAACTGAAAGACAGTCAAAAATTTTCATTCACATGGAGACTGTACTTTGAATATCAAGCAGAAAAAATAAAATATATAAAATCTATAGTAAGTTCTATCACAATGAAGCTGCAGAACATGCAGGGTAAAAGGGAAATGGTAAAAGCTGCCAGAAAAAAAGAGAGTGTCTACAATGGGACAATAATTAGGCTGGCAGCGTGCTTTCCTGTAGCAACCATGCAGGCTGAAGGTGGGGCAGCAATAGCTTCAAAATGCTATGAGAAGCGCCGTCCACTCCTTACTGTGTGTGGATTGGGTGTGGCACACTGGCAACTCTCCCCAAACGACTCTGGATGCTGGTCTCCCTAGAATCTCTTGGGTCTAAAGATTGATCTTCTTACCTCCTATAATTCCTGAGGTGGATAACTAACTAGGGGGTCACAAAATTAATTCCACAATCTTGTAGCATGTCCTGAATAGATGTTCTGACAATGAACGTTTGCAGCTTTTGGGACATCTCCTACAATTCTAAAATAACAGGAATGTCATGCTTAACATCCTAGTACAGTGAACAATGTTACATAATTTGGGATTTTCCTCTACTGTTTCATGTACGTTTGACTTGCTTCCCAAACTGGCTTGTAAACATATATTACTTTTACATTAGCTAAGTAGAAATTTTTCAATGTATACTTTTAACAATGATAATAAACATTATATTCTTCTTCTTTATTGAGCACGTCCTATGAGCCAAGCTCTCTGCAAAGTGTTTTATTCACATTATCTCTCATTAACATTAGCTGCTAGGTAATGACTGTCACCTCCATTTTACAGATGAGTAAGCTGAAGCTTAGCGAGGTCAGTGACCTGTCCGGGATCAGATTCTAGGTAAGAGGAAAAGGCAGGAATATGACGCATGTCTGTTATAACTTCAAAGCCTGACCTTTCAGCCTCTATGCTATATTGATCGGTGAAACATAGTAACTATTGATAAGAATGACTGTGTTAATCATTTGGAGTGGGAATATTTGCTTGAAATGTTGACTTTTTTGTTGTTGTTCCTCTCAGAAAAAGAGTCTCTGTGGTCTCTTGCAGAATTTCCAGCAAGGCCCAATTCCACGGAAATCAGTGCCTCTACTTTACCAGCCACTTGTAGATGTATTACGACTTTTGATTGAGTTCTTCTTTCCTCTGGAGAAGGAACGGTAGATGAATCTGTGGACAGTTTCCATTCATATGACTCGTCAGCATTGAACACATAACCCCTCTTTTTGCATTACCTCGCAGAGTGTGCGGGGCTTTACCAGGGTCTATTCTTCAGTGTCCTGCCATGTGCTACACAGTTCATTATTTGCTTGAGGAAGAAAGGTAAGCCCTGATAGTAAGGGGGTAAGGGGACATGCTTCCCAAGAGTCACTTACTCTGTTTGTACTCTCAGTACCTTGCAGAGTGCTAGCCAAGTCATGTGTGCTTAGTAAAACCTCAGTTAAATCTATAAACTTTAAGAACTTTGGAACAAAAGTAGTAGAAAAAGTAAGGGAGTTTTAGCAAGTGGGTAAATGACAAAAGTAATCCTGTGTTGAAACTCTACCAGATGAATGTTGTTACCAAACTTCCGTATGGTCCGCTAGGTCCAAAAAGACATTTTTGTGGTACATAGGTAATAGAAGTGGCCAGATTAGCCATAGACAGATCTTGTTTAGTTATAAAGGCACAATAAAAACTATTGTCCAAGGCAGGGGAGAACAATGCAAAAAATCTTTAATATATCTATACTAGTTCTTACAGTAATTCTTTCTATTTTATGTTCTTTCCATTATAAAATGCTCATTAGGGTCCATGCCTTAGCATGACTTTAAAACACTACAAAGTAACAAAATTTCAAACCTCCAGATCAGATGATGCTATGTTTAAAAACAGGAAAATTGGCCAAGGAATGAAAAATATTAATAGAAATAAATTTAAAACTACAGTGCTCAACACATGGTTTTCCAATGGTGACAGATATTATTTATGAAATACAGCTGGAAAATAGATTATTAAAATGGAAAAATATAAACATATAATTAATTTCACATAGCATATATCACAATTAATTGCAGGTGAATTATAGGTAAGCATAGAACATAAAGCATAATATGTTGAATAGAATTGTGTAAGTGTCCTTGTTGGGAAGAAGAATAAATATTTTTAAAAATGGCTTTAACTAAGGTATTATTAGAACACAATAAACTACACATATTTAAACTGTACCCAGTGACAAACTTTAATATATGTATACACTTGTGAAACCATCATCACAATCAAGATAATAACACACCCATCACCCCAGAGTGCTCTCAGACTCCACTGTGTCCCATTGCTCCCAACTCTTCCCACCTGTTTCCTCCCCCAGACCCACACAACCACTGATCTGCTTTCTGTTACTATCATTTGCATGAATGTAAGTTTTTGACTGGTGAAGTGGTTATTGATTATATGATGGATGGTTCTACTTTGTTTTTTGTTTTTGTTTCTTCCCCGAGATGGAGTCTCACTCTGTTGCCCAGGCTGGTGTACAATGGGGCCATCTCGGCTCACTGCAAGCTCCACCTCCAAGATTCAAGCAATTCTTGTGCCTCAGCCTCTCGAGCAGCTGGGATTACAGGAGCGTGCCACAACCCCCAGCTAATTTTTGTATTTTTAGTTGAGACGAGGTTTCGCCATATTGGCCAGGCTGGTCTCGAACTCCTGACCTCAGGTGATCCTCCCACCTTGGCCTCCCAAAGTGCTGGGATTACAGATGTGAGTCGCTGCTCCTGGCCAGGTTCTACTTTTAAAAAGCCAAAATGTAATGAAAAAAAGCAAGGAAAGAACTGAAATGGAAACTTTTTGTGATAAATGACAAGTAAAAGCTTAATATCCACACTAGCAAACATTTAATAGAAAGAATATTTTATTTTGGTTTATTTGATTGCAAAGAACAGGGACAGTCCAGTGGCTCACGCCTGTAATCCCAGCACTTTCGGAGGCCGAGGCTAGTGGATCGTGAGGTCAAGAGATCGAGATCATCTGGCCAACATGGTGAAACCCCGTCTCTACTAAAAATACAAAAATTAGCTGGGCGTGGTGGCACACTCCTGTAGTCCCAGCTACTGGGGAGGCTGAGGCAGGAGAATCGCTTGAACCCAGGAGGCAGAGGTTGCAGTGAGCCGAGATTGTGACATTGCACTCCAGCCTGGGCAACAAGAGCGAAATTCCATCTAAAAATAAAAACAAAAAAAAAAGGATGCATATTTTAGGAATACACATGACTGGATTACTGCTGAAAACAGAGGTAACTTGAAGGCTTGGCTCTTCAGGTTTTCTCTCAAGGGTCTCATGGGCCAAATGTTTGTTCTCCAATTGCACCTCTGCTTCTTTAAGCCCATCTGTTTTGTTTGCTCCCTACCACCTATCTTTCTCTGCTAACTTTAATTTGCAGTCCCTCATAATTTCAGCAGGCCGTGGCTCATCTGATTCCAAATACACCCGTGGCATACCTTGATTCAGCCTCTTTGACTTTCGTTCCTTCTATTAAGTGTATTGACACTCAGTCTTTTCAAATTCAAGTTCTCACGGGAGGAGTGTGATTGGCTTGGCTCGCCTTTTTGGCCCAGACCATTCACTGTTACCTTTGGATCTGAAATAACCCATCACCTAGGATCAAAAAGTAGGGTCACCTGGTTCTAAACATCAGTAGGGCAGCTTTCCTCAGGAAGGGGTATGAGTAGTGCAGGCATTGAGTGCTTTTCTGTCTAGCAAAGAGAATGGTGCTTGAGAGACAGCTGGAACTGGATTCAAATCCCAGCTCTATTATTTAGTAGCTGTGTCACTTTGGGGTACTTGCCTAACCTCTCTGAGCCTTAGGTTTTTTGTACTGGTGGAAGGTGTCCAAGTTCTTGGCATTGTGAACAAAGAATTGGACAAAATGCACAAAGCAAGGAAAGAATGAAGCAACAAAAGCAGAGATTTATTGAAAATGAAAGTATACTCCATATGGTGGGAACAGCCCAAGCAAGCAACTCAAGAGGCAAGTTACAGAATTTTCTGGGGTTTAAATACCCTCTAGAGGTTCCCCATTGGTTACTTGGTGTACAGGTGTACCCCCTATGTAAAGGAAGTACTGGCCTAGAATCAGTCTGATTGATTGCAGGAGGGGGCCAATCAGAGTCTGAAGCAAAGTTACAAAGTTACACCCTATGCAAAGGTCTGATTGGTTGCAGAAAGTGACCAATCAGAGGCTGAAGTGACGTTACAAAGTTGTAGTACTATGCAAATGAAAACTTGGCCGGCAACCAGCCTGATTTTCTCCCAGACGGGACAAATCAGAGGCGCTTTCAATTTTTCATCTGCCACTCAGAAAATGGGAGGTTGCAAAGGGATTAGCCTCTGGTCCTTTTCTTACCTGGGCATGGAAAGTTGGGGTTTTCTTTGTGATTGAGTTCTAGGAAGTCAGCATGAATTCGGCCTTAGGTTCCCTGCCTCCAGACCCTGTTCTCCTGCCTCATTTTCATTTTAACTTGGGAATAATAACTGCCTTGAAGAAATTTTGTAACAAATATATAAAATAATATCTGTAAAGCTCTGGTATAGTATCTAGCACACAATAGGTCTCAATAATGATAGCTATTTTATTATCACATTAACAGATTAATAATGATCTCAGGAAAAAGATACCTCACACAAGAGGAAAGCGAAATAGTGGGATAACATTTAAGGACATGGTCAGCCTCACAATTTTTTAAACGCATTTGAGAATAGCTATGAGATACATCTCACTTTTTTTTTTTTTTTTTTTTTTGAGACAGAGTTTCACTCTTGTTGCCCAGGATGGAGTGCAATGGTGCAATCTCGGCTCACCACAACCTCTGCCTCCTGGGTTGATTCTCCATTCTCCTGCCTCAGCGTCCTGAGTAGCTGGGATTACAGGTATGTGCCACCATGCCCGGCTAATTTTGTACTTTTAATGGAGACAGGTTTTCTCCATATTGGTCAGGCTGATCTTGAACTCTCGACCTCAGGTGATCCACCTGCCTTGACCTCCCAAAGTGCTGGGATTACAGGCATGAGCCACTGCACCCGGCCACATCTCACTGCTGTTAAACTTGCTAAAATAAACTAAAATTAACCATTCCAATATTGATGGGACAATGAGGAAAGAGTACATTCATATTTGGTTGATGGCATTATACATTAGCCTAATTATTCCAAATAGCAATCTCATAAAACATACCCTCCAATTCATAGTACCTTCTGGGCAAATACTTCCCAAGGAGGTAGTTAAAAAGGAATACTTCTATTTGTACAAAATATTCATAGCTTTCTTTTTAATTCAGGCTTTCATCATTTTCGAACTGAAAGAGACCTAAGAAGTTATTTTTTTTTCTCTTGGGTTGCATGTTAGAATCATTTCGGAGCTTTCAAAAAACACTGATGTTCATGTCTCATGCCAGAAATATGGAGTTAATAGTCCTAGAATATGGCCTAGGCCTGAGTACGGTTTAAAAGCTCCTCAGGTGATACTAATGTACAGCCAGGAAGGAAAACCACTCTTCCAATCCCACTCTATTAGGGGATCTATGAATAAACAAGAGCCAGAGAGGCTGAAAGCCCTCTCAAAAGAAGTCACAGAGAGGTGATAAAGGAGCTGGATTGAACTAAAGATGCTCCAAGTGCCTGCTTCCAGCTTCTAGTCCTGGTGAATGACTGGAAATTTCCAGGTGCTCAACACTTAGAGACCAGGTAACAAATTATAGCAGAGCAATACAACACATTCATTCATTGTTATTGAAAGGACAACTGTGGACAGGGTAGGACATTGGTGAGAACCAAGTGTGATACTGGTGTCTCCATTACTGCCCCTCATAGAGAGACAGCAACTGTTCCTAGCTGAAAGGGTTGAATCTTCGTGGGTGCCCTTATCTCCTCCTCCAACATCTCTGTTGTGGAGGGTGAGGTTATCAGTGTCGAGGACTGCTGAATGATGGGCTGTCTGTGCTGAGCAGTGATGAACTAGCAAGAGTTCATTTTTAAAAACTGTGATGAAGTATGCATAGCATAAAATTTACCGCTTTAACCATTTGTAAGTATACAGTTTCTCTGGCATTAAGTACATTCACATTGTTTTGCATCCATCACCACTACCCATCTCCAGAACTTTTTCATCATCCCCAGCTGAAACTTCATACCAATTAAACATTAACTCCTAATTCCTCCCACCCTGCCACCTCAGACCCTGGTTGCTATTACTCCACTTCCTGTCTCTATAAATTCGACTATCGCAGGTACCTCATATAAGTGGGATCATGCAGTATCTGTTCTTTGTGTCTGGCTTATTTCACTTAGCATAGCGTCTCCAAGTTTAAAAGGTCATTTTAAAAAATAAATTATCCTCTTTCTCTCTGCTCCCCTGTTCTTTCCACCAAATGTCCTTTTCCTTCCAGGTTGAGGACCACCTATCCCTTCTATCAGTCCTGGCTTACCCATTCTAGTGTACTCTGCCTTTTTCCTCTTCCTTTAAAGCTTAGTGTTATCTAGTGAGCAGGATAGGAAACGCTAGCTCTGCAAGCTTGTATGTGAGACTGCAAAGTCTGAAGGGTGGTTTGGTTTTGTTCTTGCATCTTCATTTCTGCTTCAGTGTGGACTGAGGGAAGAAAAGGGACTGTTGGGGAATGAGAGAGAAAGAGGAAAACAGAATATAATCACATTTATACTTGGAAATGTAGACCTGTCTCACATGAAAAAATGGTATCTACATTATTTTAGAAATCGTAGAAGTAGAATTTCATCAGAAATGCTTTGTTTTTATTTATGAGGAAATGTTGCACACTGTTAAGCATATTAACTCTGGATCTGAATTATCTGAATTTGAATCCTAGCTCTAATACTTTTTAGTTGTGTGTTCTAGAGCAAATAACTGAATTTCTCTATACTTTAGTTTTTGTTTTGCTTTTTTTTGTTTTGTCTCACCCTGTCGCCCACGCTGGAGGACAGTGGCATGATCATAGCTCACTGCAGCCTCGACCTCCTGGGCTCAAGCAATCGTCTTGCCTCAACCTCTTAAGTAGCTGGGACTACAGGCACATGCAATCACACCCAGCTAATTTTTTGTATTTCTTGTAGAGATGGAGTTTTGCCATGTTGCCCAGGCTGGTCTTAAACTCCTAAGCTCAAGCCATTAGCCTACCTTGGCCTCCCAAAGTGCTGGGATTACAGGCATGAACCACCATGCCCATCCTGGTCAGTGCTTTGATGTTTCATTCGGTTAAATAAGGAAAAATAGATTTTAAGTTTTAAGATTTAAGTTAGCATTATTCATAATAGCCTCAAACCAGGCATAATGCAAATGTCCGTTAGTTGATGAATGGAAAAACACAATGTAGTCGATCTTTCAATGAAACACTTCTTAGCAATAAAAAGAAACAATCTGCCAAATCACACACCACCACAGACAAAACTCAAAAACATCTTGCCAAGTGAAAGAAACCAGACACAAAAGACTAAATATGGTAGGATTCCATTTGTGTGAAATTTCTAGAAAAAGCTGAACTGTGGAGACAGAGGTCAGTGGCGGCCTCAGGCATGCGCGGGGCCCAGGATTCACTGCAGGCAAGCCTGAGGAAACCTTTCTGGGTGATGGAAGTGTTTTAAAACTGAATTTTGGTGATAGTTGTGTTTTAAAACTGGATTTTGGTGATGGTTGCACAACGTAAAAATTGACTAAACCTCACTAAACTTTACTCGTAAAATGGATTAATTTATGGTGTGTCAGTTTTATTGCTATAAACTGTTAAAAGGAAATTCGAAATGAATTGAAACTGGAGACTCAGATCTGCTGATCTTTATTCTGGTTCTTACTTTTAAAGAAAAAAAAAACATATTATTTTTGTAAAAATAACACACAGTCATTGTTGGGAGACAATTCTCCACGGGTCTCATGTGTTTCAGCACATGTTTCAAGCGAAACTCTGGCTCTCCTTTGTTCCAGCCTGTTTCTGCAGCCTTTGAAGACAGAGGAAGTATCTCCAGCCAGAGCAAAAGGCAGACACGCTTACTATCCAGTGTAACAAGAATATCTCCCTCTGTGGCAAAGGGCAGGTAAGCTGAATGCTCATGATGAAACAGTCAGGTGCTCTAAAGTCAAGATTCTTCTTCTGTAATGCAGCCTACCGTGACTGCAGGTGTCACCTGGTCTTGATCACGTTGTCCTTTGGGAACATGGGGATTGGGGGCTGGCAAACCAGTGAAGAATATGCTGACACTCAGTCACTGCTCTTGCTGTCAGGAGTAAAGCTCTTTGTCTTGTGTCTTCTGTTAACACCCATGAAACTGTAGCAGGCTCACTTTTTAGCTTGCACATAAGGTAAAATCTCTGACTCCTGGGTTCTTGTTTTAAAGAATTGTGGTAAAATATACATAACATTAAATTTACCATTTTAGCCATTTTAGGGATACAGTTCAGTGGCAGTAAGTACATTTACAATGTTGTGTAACTATCACCATTACACATCTCTAGAGCTTTTTAAAAATTAATTAATTTATTTTTTGAGATGGAGTCTCACACAGCCCCTTGGGCTAGAGTGCAGTGGCTCGATCTCGGCTCACTGCAATCTCCGCATGCTGGGTTCAAGCGATTCTCCTGCCTCAGCCTCCCGAGTAGCTGGGATTACAGGCGTCTGCCACCCTGCCCAGCTAATTTTTTTGTATTTTTAGTAAAAACCGGGTTTCACCATGTTGGCCAGGCTGGTCTTGAACTCCTGACCTTGTGATTCGCCCGCCTTGGTCTCCCAAAGTGCTGGGATTACAGGTGTGAGCCACTGCGCCCAGCTCACATTGCTCTAGAGCTTTTTAATCATTCCATGTTGAAACTCTACCCATTAAGCGATACTCCTCATTACCCCCTTTCCATAGCCCCTGGCAACCACTGTTCTACTTTTTCTATAAACTCAACTACTCTAGGTACCTCATATAAGTGGAATGATACGCTATTTGTCCTTGTGTGACTGGCTTGTTTCACTTTGCATAATGTCTTCAGAGTTTATCCATGTTGTAGTGTGTGTCAGGATTTCATTCCTTTTTAAGGCTGAATAATATTCCATTGTATGTATATACCTTCACAGTTCTTGATGCTAATTATATCTTAAAATCAAGTAAAAAAAATACAAACAAGAAAGTTAAAAAAAAAAAAACGAAAGAAAGAAAGCATCTTATCATTTGGAAGTCATTATAATTCCAAATATCTATTTATGAATAGACAGAAAAACAGGTAGAGACAAAAAATGTTAGAAAATGGGCTTTGGGGTCTTGCTTTCTAATACTCACCTCCAGCTCCCTGGCCCGGACTATAGGTGCAGGCAGTTTTCTGGCTTAGGGGTTTGTCCCACTCCCAGAATCTACCCACCAGCTCCTGAGCCTCACAGGCAGGTTAAGAGGGGCTTGCAGCAGTTGGCCTCCCCACAGCTGAACAGCTGATCCCTGGCCACACTGACTCCTAGCCCTTGTTTTTCCCATCTCTAAGGAGTCCCTATGTCCTGAGGAGTTGTCCTATGCCACATTTCCCAGTTTTCTTCATTCAGTAATTCTTTATTAAAGGACTGTTGTGGGTCAGGAGCTTTGCTAGGTACTGGGAGCACCTAGCCATAGAGATCCCACTCCTACCAGTGACTATCACTGCGCAGACACAGAAAAGTAAACACATAAATACTGCAAGACAAAATTCCCATCCTAGTGGAAGTAGGGAAGGAGATGGCACAGGGTGTTGAAGGAGCGGGGTGAAGGTAGTGAGGAAGTGTGCGTGTGCTGGCAGGGCTGAGAGGAGCAACAGGTGTGAGGGATCCGGGGCACTGGAGTCCTGGAGTTTGAGGGCTTGCAAGGAATTACCTGTGGTTGAAACTCAGGAGGCAGGCAGGGGAATGGAGAGGGGCGGAGCTGGAGAATTACGGAGGCTCATAGGGTGAAGATGCTCTCATACCATGCTGAGGAGGCCACCTGGGGAAGAATAGGCAGTGAGGAGCCACTGGAAGGTATGAAGCAGAAGAGGACATAGTGAGCTCTGTCTGAATGCATTCTCCCTTTGTCATAGCGACAGTCCACATTCTGTCCTCAATCCCAGTGCCTGGTTTACTGCAGCACTTCTACTCTCCATCCAGTGCACCCTTCATGCTGGCGAATGAATGGAACACGACCTTCCTTAGGTCTTCAGCAAATCCCACATAATGTATGCATTAGGGTTACAAATGAACAGATTCATGAAATGGAATTTTGATTCTCCAGTAGTTTGATTCTAGTTCTAGTTGCTAATGCCATACGTGAAAATACTGATGGAGTCATCTGTCTTCTCAAAGTGCAAGATTTTGAAATTGTGTCGTATTTCTGGAAATTCAAACACAATATTTACTGACAATCACTGGTGAATGATGAAAGGGCACTATTTCAGTCTAAGTCAACCCAATTCCTGACAGACACAGGAAAGCAAAAAGATGAACCAGCCTTGGCTGCCTGACCTGTTCTTTGTCCTCAGCCATAACACAGCATGCAGACCATTCTTCATTAACCAGAGCGGGGCAGGGAAGGGCGTGGTGGGAGGAGGGTGTGAATCAGCATAACCACAGTCAACTTTCCATGGCCTTGGGACATATTAAATGTGGCTAAGGCTGGACTCTGGACATGTTTGGCATTTAAGACGCTGCCCATTCATCCTGACTCTGCTCTCCTTCACCTCCATAAAGGGTAGTCTAGGGAGAGAGATGTCAAGCCTTTGTTCTGGGGTCTGGGGCTCTGGAAGAGGCCAAGATCACTCCTCCCCCTCTGTATTGGGAGCTTCAACAAAGGCCACTTGCTATCCCCCTCCTTTGGTTTATAGGGAAGTATGTTATCAGCTTCTACTCAATTATCTAACAATTCAAGGGCCAGGTGCACCTTAACAAATAAAGGGCTTCCCTCCTCCTGTGAACAGGGGAAGAAGGTTCAGATGGGCAAAATGAACTTCTTTGATGCAGGAAGGAATTGAGAAGAGAGAGAATATGGGCGACTAATGGAGAATAAAAAGTAATCCCAGGCCGGGCGCGGTGGCTCACGCCTGTAATCCCAGCACTCTGGCAGGCCGAGGCGGGAGGATCACAAGGTCAGGAGATGGAG
>NW_012105475.1:2600837-2606746 GCF_000951045.1 Mandrillus leucophaeus
ATAATAATAATAATAATAATAGGCCAGGCGCGGTGGCTCACGCCTGTAATCCCAGCACTTTGGAAGGCCGAGGTGAGTGGATCACAAGGTCAGGAATTCAATACCAACTTGGCCAAGATGGTGTAACCCTGTCTCTACTAAAAATACAAAAAAAAAAAAAATTAGCCAGGCGTGGTGGCGGGCGCCTGCAATCCCAGTGATTCAGGACACTGAGGCAGAGAATTGCTTGAACCCAAGAGGTGGAGGTTGCAGTGAGCTGAGATTACACCGCTGCACCCAAGCCTGGGCAGACAGAGTGAGTCTCCATCTCAAACAACAACAACAACAACAAATAACCAAACAACAACAAAAAATAATAATAATTCCATTTACATAACCATGAGTGGAGCATTTCACAAAAACCAAGACCACTGTGGAATTATGTTTGTGCTTCCTAATGGCTTGGAGTCTAGTCTAGAGGACAGGGTAATAGGCAAAGATCTGACTAAGGCTTGGGCCCTGTCCCACCACTTGCCTACTACCAGTTCTGCACCATGGCAGGCGTGCCCTCTTCCAGGGCTGGGCTTAACCCAGCACTTCTTCCCCCATCCACAACTGGGAAGGGAGCTCACAGGGGCCCCTCACAGTCTGTGGATTCTGATGCAAGATGTCAACTGCACTGGCCTTAATTTTGCCATTGCCCAGATACACTCAACATTCAAACTAGATCTAATTTTAGATTTAGATCTAATTTTATGTCAGGCGCAGTAGCTCATGCCTGTAATCCCAGAACTTTGGGAGGCTGAGGGAGGCTTGAGGTCAGAAGTTTGAGGCCAACCTGGCAAACATGGCAAAACCCACTAAAAATACAAAAATTAGCCGGGTGTCAAGGCAGGCGCCTGTAGTCCCAGCTACTCGGAGGCTGAGGCAGGAGAATCTCTTGAACCTGGGAGGCGGAGGTTGCAGTGAGCTGAGATTGTGCCATTGCATTCCAGCCTGGGCGACAGGGCAAGCCTGTGTCTCAAAAACAAAACAAAACAAAACTAAACTAATTTTAGTTTTAGTTCACCTAGTTTAGATCTAGTTCATTTAATAGCTAGATGAAATTTGGCTTCTGATAAGAGTCCTAGGCCCCACCCTCCAGCCACTCCCACACTCACCACTGGCTCTGCTTCCCTCCGTCTCCCCCACTCATCAGACACAAAGACTTAAAAGAAACAGTAACATACTGAAATATCTTTCTGGATTATTTTCAGCATAGTAGGGATTAAAGTCATAAAATGACACTCTCAGGGAGGAGTATTTCAGATGTGAGCCAGCAGGTAGAAGCAGACTTTTTGGATCAAGGAGGCTTTGTTTTATTCTTCCCACAAATTGCTCCACACAGAATGCTGCTAATCTGCTTATGAGCAAGGCAAGAATAGAACAGTTACTTTGTGGATTGATAGCACAGGTTATTAGAGCTGGAAAGCACCTTAGGGATCATCTGGCTCGAAGCCCTTTAGTTTACAGATGAGAAAATGGAGCTTCAGAGAGGTGAAATGATTTTTCAAAGTTAATAAACAACCGGACTAGATGCCAAATATGGTGTCTTTCTATTTTAGTGTTGCCTATAAATTAGGCAACACTGAGGTAGGAAGGATACAGCAAATTTACAGCTTTCAAAAGAGCTCACTGAACAATTTATTTAAGCCTTTCCTTCCGTGGAAAGCATCTCCATTGAAGAAATATTGCTTAGAATTTGGAAATCCCTGTTTCTGGGGCCAGTGTCAGTCATTTTTGCTTCCCCATATGTAGCATAGTGCTTTGCACAGTAGATTTGCTCCCTTAATCCCTTTATCCCTTTATTCTTTTTTCTTTTTCTTTTTCTTTTTTTGAGACGGAGTCTTGCTCTGTCACCCAGGCTGGAGCGCCATCTCGGCTCACTGCAGCCTCCGACTCCCGGGCTCAAGCAATTCTCCCTCCTCAGCTTCCCAGAGTAGCTGGGATTACAGGTGCGCACCACCACACCCAGCTAATTTTTATATTTTTAGTAGAGATGAGGTTTCACCATGTTGGCCAGGCTCGTCTCAAACTCCTGATCTCAAGTGATCCACCGGCCTCGGCCTCCCAAAGTGCTGGGATTACAGGTGTGAGCCACCGCACTGGCTAATCCCTATCTTTTAAAGGAGAGGGATTCTTTTTGTGTTTGCTTTGTACAGCTATAAAAACTAATCACATACTCCTGTGCTGTGTCCATCATTTCATCATTCACCTATCACACTGTAACATAAATAGTCTTATGTAATTTTTATCTACGCAACAAAGACAAAGGGCTCTAATCCATCACTTTAGTGGCTACTTTGAGGGCATGAATTAGTTACTTTTGTATACTAGGACAGAGTACAATGCCTGATGTCTTACAGGTTTTCAATAAATGCTTTATCAACTGACTTGAGTAAATGTGGGCCTTTTTGTATATTATTGATGCATGAGTTTTATTTGTTAACTAAAACCAGCAAGTTAAGAAAAAATGTTCTTCATTTCAGTTGGAGTTTAATTTTTGTTTGTTTCCATTATATTTAATTAACGAAGACTATTTCTTTTGTTTATTCGCTCGTGTATAGATTTGTGCTAACTACCTAGTCTATAAAACAAAAATGAGCTGGAAAATTGATAGGTGGCTAAATATAATTCATACATTTATTTTGGCTTTTAGGATACACTATTGTTAGTTAAACTCATCACTTCACACTTATAAAAATATTAATGCATTTATAGTTAGTTGGAAGAGAGAATGTATCTACTTTAAAACTGTTTTTGAAAACTGGCTATAATTCTGGAAGCAAATATTTTCTAAAGTTTCCAGGCTTATATACTTTTTAAAAAGTGTTTTTTACATTAGATGGTTTTCTGGGAAATTTGAAATTAACCACTGGTTAGCACTCCATTAAGTTTTCAGGATAATTACAAATCTGTAGGTGTATGATGAGTAAGAGTAATTGACTAGAGTCCACATCTATAAAGGAATCATAACTAAGTTACAATAATTGATTCATATGAGCCCAAGTTTTTCTTCTTTAGTTTTATTATCCAGTACATCACCATATGTAATTTATTATGTAGCTAGTTGTAATTCAGATACATTTGCTGTTAGAAAAACCTGAATCTAGATGATACCACAGCAGAAAGATCACTTAGGAGATTCTCCTGGGTCTAGCTCATGCTTCTTTTGTCTAAACTTTTTTTATATTTGTTTGGAATAAACTCTGGCTTTCACAGGGATCCTGAGTATCAATGAATCAATGATAATATTTTAGTTTTTCCATAGTGTGTGTGGACTTTTCCCATTTTTGTATTTTTAACAAGGATGAAAGTTCAGTAAATATTTAAATGTATTGATACTTGTAGCCAGTACATTCTGACCTAATAAATTATTGTCTGTTACATAAGAAACATAAATGAAACTCTTCTTCTGTAACAGTTCTTCCTTCTAATGGACAGTACTGGCACATGGTACTCTCTATCAACATAACTGTGTGTTTGTGCACACACACACACATACACACAAACAGGCATACACACACAGTTAAATGGTTGAGAGGCAGCACAGTGTGATATCTAGGAGGCTGTGCTCTGTGTGGAACAGTCCTGGGTTCCATCCTCTGTCACATTCTGGTTGTGTGACTTTAAGGATACTAATCTCTCTAAATCTCCATTTTTGTTTGTTTGTTTCTTTTTGAGACAGGATCTCTCGCTCTGTTGCTCAGGCTGGAGTGCAGTGGTATGATCTTGGCTCACTGCAACCTCGACCTCCCCAGGCTCAAGCAATTCTCCCACCTCAGCCTCCCGAGTAGGTGGGACTACAGGCACATGCCACAACCCCTGGCTAATGTTTGTACTTTTTGTAGAGATGGGGTTTCACCATGTTGCCCAGGATGGTCTCGAACTCCTGAGTTCAAGCAATCTGCCTGCCTTGACCTCCCAAAGTGCTGGGATTACAGGTGTAAGCCACCATGTCTGGCTGTAAATCTCAGTTTCTTAATCCATAAAATGTTTTCATGATAATCATGTATATGATAATCAGATAAGATCTTGTAAAACAGTGTTACTTCCTGGCATATAGCAAATAGTCATTAAATATTAGCTATTATTAGGAGGACTTATATCTCCTATTTTTGTTTATTTTTCCTCTTTTCTGCTTTGAGAAGATTTGGGGCAATTTACCAATATTCTCTAGAGAAACGGCTCACCAGGAATCATTCTAATGGCTGGTGGATAAGACTTGAGAAGAATCACTGCATTCTGTATTGGATGTTTAGAGAACAAATGGATGCTTGGGGAACATAACACTTGGAAAACTCGCCTATGGCTTCCAGATAGCTAAAATGTCCACATGCTCACTAATAGCAGATGTATGTATATGAAGAAATTCCAGGCTGAATTTCACAGGTAACTGGATCAGAACTAGGTGGAATAGATTCTTTTACATACTTTGAGTAGCTCAGAAGCTAACCCTCTATTACAAGTGAAGACCCATATTGCACTTGAAAGGCCATTTCAAAATATCTAGTTTCTTACCAGCAAAGTACACTGGAGGAGATAGCAATACATGACTACAAGTACACAGGGTTTGGAATCAAATATCTCTGAATGAAGTTGCGTTTTTGTCATCTACCAGCTGTGTGATCTTTGGCAAATGCCTTCCCTTCTAGAAGCCTTGCTTTCCTCAACGAGGTAATGGAGCTGTACTTTGCAAGGTATGATAAGAAGTCAGTGGGATCATGTATATAAACTGCCTATCCCAATGTCTGGCACTGGATAGGTCCTCAACAGTGTTAACTGTAGTGATCATCAAGAAAGTCATGATGAAGTATACTATAATATTGAGTCTGTTCAATATCTTGATAGAGGGTGGGTGCAGTAGCTCACGCCTGTAATTCCAGCACTTTGGGAGACTAAGGCAGGTGGATTACTCGAATCCAGGAGTTTGAGACCAGCCTGGGCAACATGGTGAAACTCCATTTCTACCAAAAGTTAAAAAAAAAAAAAAAATTAGCTGGGTGTGGTGGCACACACCTGTAGCTACTCGGGAGGCTGAGGTGGGAGAATTGCTTGAGCCTGGGAGGCAGAGGTTGCAGTGAGCCAAGACTGCACCACTGCACTCCAGCTTGGGCAACAGAGTGAGACCCTGTATCAAAAAGAAAAACAATTTTGATAGACACAAGTAACCTTTATTCAGTTGATGTAACATCACTGTCAGAACATAAGGCCAATAGATCAAAATACCAACCTACTGCATACATATAATCTAACAATGAGTTTTTATATTATTGGTGTCAGTAATAATAGCTGATATTTACTGAGTCTATATTATGTAACTGTCACTAGGTCAAGTGCTGTGTCTGCAGTATCACATTTAATCACGACAGCAATCCTATAATTTGGATATTATTATCCCCATTTTATAGACAAAAAACCTGAAGCTTAGGAAGGAGAAATAAATTGCTGGAGATTACATGGCTACTAAGTGCTATCAGTATAGTGGGATCTAGATCTGGTCTGAATCCACAACACAGGTTCTCACTACCGGGTTATACATCCTCTTCATTGGTCACACCATTTAAAGAATGAAGAAAGGGAATCTCTTATTAGATGGACTGACCCTACTCTGAGTTAGGAAGGATGAAACACTGAGTTGCATCTCAAAAGGCTTTAGTTAAGGAACAGGGAATCAAATATTCAGGCCTGGCCAGGCGCGGTGGCTCACGCCTGTAATCCAGCACTTTGGGAGGCTGAGGCAGGCGGATCACGAGGTCAGGAGATCGAGACCATCCTGGCTAACACGGTAAAACCCATCTCTACTAAAAATACAAAAAATTAGCCGGGCGTGGTGGCGGGCACCTGTAGTCCCAGCTACTCGGGAGGCTGAGGCAGGAGAGTGGCGTGAA
>NW_012105475.1:2606942-2642328 GCF_000951045.1 Mandrillus leucophaeus
CAGGCTTGAAGCTAGGACCTCACCTTGTAAATTTTCCTGAAATGAGAGAAATAGTGACTGTGATGTCAGGTAAAAATTGCCACCACGTGTAACCCATTTCTTCCTTATTTTGCCTTTAGTTAGCTTCAAGTTCTTTTTTCACTTTGTATCTTTTAAATGTACTGTACTGTACGTGTGTTATTAACAGCATGCCCAGAACCATATCTTGGCATTAAAATTCCATGAAGTCCATTTTGAGACTCATATTACTACACCTATTTTTAGCTGTTAACACAAACCACTCTTTCCATTACACTTTTATGTTATCTAATGATAAAGTGACATTGAAAATAGCTCCTGTTGCCAAATAAAAATCCTATATTTTGTTTAATTGGGCCAGACCCATTGACCGGCATTATGCAATTATATTACTGAGGCAGCTACCTGCCCGCGCCCCTCTCCTCCTCCTGGTTTGGGACTACCCTCCCCATCTGCTGCTATATTTAACTGCTTTCTTGGCCATAAAAGGCTGGTTGTGTGGCCTGACATTCGACTGCCTGACCACATGCATTATTTTTGAACTGGCCTCCAGGGTCCTGTCTTTAGCCCTGCCTCTTAACATTTTCTTGGACTCAACCTAGGCGGAGTTTTCATTCTCTCATCCAGCTCCTCGGCCTCATCGGAACATTTCCACCACCATCACTCCTTTGGAAACTGGTAAGTGTGACACTGAAGCAGAAGAATGCACTTGATAGCTTATGAGCTTAGCAGCACTGCAGTGTAAGTGCTTTCTTTCTGTCTTCTGAACTCAGCAGTTTTCTCAAAGAGATGTCAGAATAACAGAGAAATAGGAAAGTGAAGCTCCAGGGAGGGAAACCAGAACAGCCGGGTGCCAGTTGGGCTGGCACAGCTCTTCTCTCACATCACTGTATGCTTTTGAAATTAAGCTGCTGTTCCTGGAACTGTAAGGAGGTCATATTTGCCTCGGATTGAACTGCAAGCGTGTGTTTAGTGCTCCTTCCAAGTACGGTTTGGTTGAAATCTGAAATGGGTGAGAGACAGGAGGCCTTGTGTTTTCAATCCTGTGTGTGCCATACAATGCTCCCTGGTTACAAATTAGACCGAAAGAAGAAAAATTAACTCTGAAGTCACTAGTTTATAATTCAGGGATCTTGCTGTGACAATGCAATGTGGGTAAATGTGAGCGTGCACAATGATATGGCCTCAAAACAGTTAAGTAATATTTCAGAGGCAACATAGAGCCCCACATAGCGATTTTTCTGGGAATCGTTTTCATCAGCTTTTGCCCTTTAATGACTGCACAAAGGTATCATAAATTACAGCTATGGAATTTGTATTTCTTCCTGAATTCTCAAATTATTTTCAGAAAGAAAATTTAGGTCGTAAAGAAACAAAAGACACTAAAACCACCTTTCCTCCCAACCTTCTCCAGCTGTCATGTGTTGGGGCTAATCCTGGCTTTAGTTAACTTCAAGGGCTTACTTGATGAAGAGGAGGTGGTTGTACTTTTGTTCCAGAGGTCAGGGCTGTGACAACAGCAGGGAGGACTTCAAGTCAAACCCCGTTTACTTGTAACCTACTATCTATGTGAGAGGAATATTAAGTATTATTAAAAATAAATGTATTTGGGAGAAATGAAACAGAGTAAAAAATAGTATTGGGGCAAGATACTTAAAGATTTTATTTTGTGAAAATAACAGCATTTCAAATCATCTGGGGAGTGAATTTAGTTTATAACATAACAAGGTTCTTTATTATTTATTTGAAAATCATTAAAATAACATGTGCCATGTTACAATGTAGTATCATAACAGAAACTTCTCTAATATCTTTATAACTGCCTAATATAATTCTGTATTAACATTTTCTAACCCCTTTTGTCTAGTAGTTATTAGTTACACATGGTAATTATCCTCTATATTTTGTAACAGAAAATAGCCATCTATTTAAGGGTTGAAGCAAAGTTGCTTGCTAGTAGCTATTTTTTTCTCTTAGGAAATGCCATGTAGATTGATATCTTCCATGAGCCCTAAGATAAATATTTCTGGAGTGAAGTTTGCTCGATTTTCTTCTCTAGGGAATACATGCTGACTTTTAAAATAGTTTAAATAAAAAGTAGTTTTAAACTTGACAAAGAATATGCTGAGTTTAGAAGGATTCATTCTTCATTTTGAATTTTTAAAAAAATGACATTTGGAGAAAACAAATCACTTTAAAACTAATTCTAAAGCATTAAAACACTTGGGGGTGGAGCTTTTATAAAACTATTACTTCATCCAGGGTTGTCAACATGGCTGATAGGCCTGCTTCAGTGGATAGACTATTCAAGAATGCTAAGGCAATGTGATGTCTCCCCACCCTATGCTAAACAAACATACCCTTTGACTTTCAGTAGAACTGTTAGCTCAAGTTCACAATGCCAGCTGCCACCCTGGGAATCGACTCTCTTACCTCTTTATGTAGGGAGACTAGAAGCCTGTATGTTCCTTATGGAGCAAACAGTTGTGTTTTTTTTTTTTCTGCTTTGAGACTATACCTTTGCTTGAAGTGTTTGTGAGATTTGAGAGAGCTTCTATATAAGATTAGCATACTCCAGGGTTCAGTTCTAGAACTTTATTTTATTTATTTTATTTTATCTTAGATTTCTATGATAGAGACAAGGTCTCACCATGTCGCCCAAGCTGGTCTCAAACTTCTGGGCTCAGGAAATCCTCCTGCCTTGGCCTCTCAAAATGCTGGATTACAGGCGTGAGCCACCATGCCTGTAATTTTCTTTTCCGTGTATAATGGTTCTCACCTGTTTTCTTTTAGGACTTTATTTTTCCGTGTATAATGGTTCTCACCTGTTTTCTTTTAGGACTTTCTTTTCCGTGTATAATGGTGCTCATCTGTTTTCTTTTAGGACTTTCTTTTCCGTGTATAATGGTGCTCATCTGTTTTCTTGGCTTTCAATACCACCTATATGCTGTTGACTCCCAAATGTAAATCTGCATCCTGGACTTCTCCCCTGCACTCCAGAGTCACGTATCCAACTTCCCACTTAAAATGTCTCCTCTGGGAGGTCTAACAGGCGTCTCAGATGTAGAGCATTAAAATCAATCGCCTGTTTTTCCACCCCAAATTGATACTTTCCCACATTCCTCCCCATCTCAGTTAATAGCAACTTGTCTTTCAATTGCTCAGACAAAAACCTTGGAGTCATCTCTTTCTTTCACATCCTAATTTACAACTTTCAGCAAATGCCATTGGTTCTAACTTCAAAACCTGTGCAGAGCTTGACCACCTCTCACACTTTCACTGCTACCCCTGTCACCTCTAGCCTGGACAATTGCAGTGGACTTTGTATTCTTTTGCCAGCAAAGTGCCATGGACTGGGTGGCTTAAACAACAGAAATTTATTACCTTACAACTCTGGAGGCTGAAGTCCAAGATGAAGGTGTCAGCTGGGTTGGTTTCTTCTCAGGTCTATTCTTGGCTCATGGATGGCTGTCTTCTCCCTGTGTCTCCACATGGCCTTCCCTCTGTTATATACATATTTGGGTCTTGGTTTTCTTTTCCTATAGAGACACCATCATATAGAATTAGGGCCCATCCTAATGGCCTAATTTTAACTTAACTTCCTCTTTAAGGACCCTATCTCCAAATATGGTCACATTTTGAGGTACTGGAGGTTAGGGCTTCAACCTAGGAATTCTGAGAGGATACAACTCAGCCCTTTCATAGGTCTCCTGGCTTTCACTCTCTTCCCTCCACAGTCCATCTTCAGACATCGGCAAGAATGAGTCTCAGCTCAGAGTCTTCCAATGGCTTCTCAGCCCTTTCACAGTATTAGCTGAAGTCCTTACTGCTACCTACATGACCCTACACTACCAGCCCATCCCCCATGCTCACAGCTCACCTCTCTGACATCATCTCCTATACCTCTCCCACCCCAGAACTCCTGCCAATCAGCGGTTCCTGGAGCACGATAGTCATGTTCATTCCTCAGTGCCTTTGCTCTGGTCTTCCTTCTGGAATACTCTTCCCCAGAAAGTCTCATGCTCAGATGTACTTTCTAGGGAAGCTATCCCTGCTGAGGCTGTTGAAAATTGCATCCATCCCTCTTACCTGCTTTGTTTTTCTCTGGTTCTTGGCATATTAACCTATGCCATACTTGACTTGTTTTCTCTATTGTCTTTCTCCTGCAGTAGACTGTATGGTTCTGAACAAGGTAATTACAGCAGGCATTTTGTCTGTTTTGTTTACCACTGTATTTTTTTGTTTTGTTTTGAGACAGAGTCTTGCTCTGTTGTCCAGTATGGAGTGCAGTGGCGCAACCTCGGCTCACTCCAAACTCCGCCTCTGAGTTCAAGTGATTCTCCTGCCTCAGCCACCGGAGTAGCTGGGACTACAGGTGCCCACCACCATGCCAGGCTAATTTTTGTATTTTTAGTAGAGACGGGGTTTTGCCACGTTGGCCAGGCTGGTCTTCAACTCCTGACCTCAAGTGATTCGCCTGCCTCAGCCTCCCAAAGTGCTGGGATTACAGGCATGAGCCACCACTCCCAGCCTCACTACTGGATTTGATGGGCTGGATGGTGCCAGGCGCACAGTAGGTGCTGCTAATTATTTGTTGAATGAACACCACATGACTCTATCCTTCCACATTCTTCCAGATGAAGCCCCAAATGAAGAATGAAATGGCAGAAAATTAGAAATATGTATTATGGAGAGTCTGAGGAAAAAGCACAATAGCCAGGTTAGAAAAACTTTGTTTTTCTAGGAAAACCTCCTAGATATAATTTTTTTTTAAAAGGTACAATGACAGGGCAAGCCCATCTGGGCTATGAAGTGGAGAGTTTTTTGAATATCCAGTTATGCTAAACTTCATACCCTTTTTGGTTTACTCTTTGGAAAAGATAAGAATATTAATTTTTATTTTATTTTTTTAGACAGGGTCTTGCTCTGTCACCCAAGCTGAGTGCAAGGGTCAATCATAGCTCACTGCAGCCTCGAAGTCTTGGGCTCAAGCAATCCTCCTGCCTCAGCCTCTGGAGTAGCTGGGACTACGGACACACACACCACACCCGGCTAAATTTTTCTTTTTTCTTTTTGTAAAGATAGGGTCTCACTGTGTTGGCCAGGTTGACTTTGAGTTCCCGGCCTCAAGAGATCGTCGTTGGGATTTCAAGCATGAACCATGGCACCCAGCCAAGAGTATTGATTTTTACACATTGATTTAGATGACTTGTTCTATGGAATTTGTTCCTTAATAATTCACTCAAGAAGTGTTGTTTTCCTTCAGGTGGCCCGGTTCCTTCAAGGGGCACAGGATGTCTTTGCCTTTTTATCAGAGGTCCCACCAGCACTATGATTTCAGCTACCGCAACAAGGACCTCCGCACCACCGTGAGCCACTACCAGCATGAGAAGAAGCGCTCGGCCATCTACACGCAGGGCTCCACGGCCTACAGCAGCCGCTCCTCCGCCGCGCACCGCCAGGAAGCCGAGGCCTTCCGCCAGGCGTCCGCCGCCTCGTTCCAGCAGCAGGCCTCACAGTACGCCCTGAGCTCTGACGTCAGTCGGAAGGCGGCCTCAGCCTATGATTATGGCTCCTCCCATGGGTATGTCGGAAGCACTCTTCCCACCTCAGCGAAGAGGCGTGTGCGCTGAGTCACCCTCCCAGTTACTTCTTGTTTTGTATTGGTTTGGTCTTGGTTTTCTGAGGCAGAGTTTCGCTCTTGTTGCCCAGGCTGGAGTTCACTGCAACCTCTGCTGCCTCCTGGGTTCAATCGATTCTCCTGCCTCAGCCTCCTGAGTAGCTGGGATTACAGGCATGCACCACCGCGCCCGGCTAATTTTGTAATTTTAGTGGAGACGGGGTTTCGCTATGTTGGCCAGGCTGGTTTCGAGCCCCTGACCTCAGGTGTTCCACCCGCCTGGGCCTCTCAAAGTGCTAGGATTGCAGGCGTGAGCCACCGTGCCCAGCCTCTCCCAGTTACTTCTTAAATACGGCAGCCCAGCATTTCAACCAAGTGTGCAGGCAGACCTTGGTTGGGAGACCTGGGACCCATGCCTACCTATTTCCCTTTATTGTCTCTTTTAGCTTCACAAAGAGCTTGGTGTTCTCACGGGCGAGCCTTGCTTGTGTTGCCAATTTACTATTTCTAAGAGCAGGGAAATTTTGCCACAGGTTACTTTAGCAGCGGCAGGGCCAGAAAAGATCATTTCAGTACTCACAGCGGGTTTCCTCGCACTCAGAATGTTTCTGCCTAGATGAGAAGCTGATATATAGAATTTAAAATTCACAGGTCACAGGAGACTGAACTACTGCAAAGATGTATTCTGTTAAATATTTTTTCAATATCTAATAGCAAAAACTTAAATTCAGAACTACTACTTATGCAACAAATAGTTTCTTTAGCTCGACCATTTGATAAAAATATGGCCCTATTTCAGTCAAAGAATAATAGGAACCAACCTGTATTCTGACAAAATTAGGTTTATTGACCCAATGCAATGAAGGAGACTAAACACTAGAGGAAAAAGGGCTATTTTAGGATTCTAGGAAGAGTGGAGCTTAGATGTAGGTCTGGTCTGCAAAGTGAACCCAGGGTGCTGTTTCTTTGGAAACAATAAAGTTAAGATAAGTGTGGACTGTTGCATCCCCAAACCCCTTATCTGGGACTTCTCACCAGAAGTGGGAATTGAGGCTGCGTCTCTGCTTCAGTGAAGCAACTAAGATCCTGCGGGCAAGAGTGAGATGTTTTACTCTTACTGATAAAATTTTAAACAGCAAGCTCACTGATTGTCTTTGATATTAGAGAAGAGTTTCTCAGTGAGTCTATAGTCACTCGAAGAAGGGGGTTACCGTGACACTTTACAACAGCAATGTCCCTGGAGAAATGTCATTTCCTGCTCACTTTGCAGTTGGCTTATCTGTGGCTGCTATTTCAGCCTGATGAGTGATGGGCAGATATTTACTTTCTCAGTCCAAGGCAAGTTTTATTTTCTTCATATTCAGAATGATCCCCTATTCATGGAGATTAAAAAAACACTTGCAAGATACATGTGACTTTTATTTAAAATCTATGTTCCACAGAAAAAAAATTGCTGATCTTCAAAACATAGACATTTCTGGGCTATGTGGTCAATAACCACCTTCTGCCTCTAATCCTCTTCTCCAAAGTATCTGGCATAGGTTGCATTTTTTGCTATAAATGTAACATAGTTTTCAGTCTTACAAAACTTAAGTCCACAAAATATCCGGTAGGGCAACTAGAAAAGCTGTTTTCTCTGGGAATCTAAAAAGGTATTGAGAAAATAATAGAGTGGTCAGTTTAACTAGAAGTGACGCATGCTTCCAGAGGCAGAAATTCCTAAATCCCTCTTGGATTTGAGCAGCATCTGCATCTGATCTACAGCTATCATTTTATCAGTGATGGTGGCCTCCTGGGAGCTTCTGCTGGGTTCAGTAACAGCCAGATTCTGCTGGGGTTTACCTGGAATGTATGATGGCAACACTCTGAAATTCCATTTAAAATGGAACAGGATCACTTCGCAATCTCAAGTTCATAGGTCATATTCTGCCGTGGGATATTCATAAGGATCATACATTGGCTGCAGATATGGAAATACTGTCACTGAGGTGAATTCATTTCTTCTAGCACTTGCTTCAAACGAACTGCCTTCCAAAGAAAAGCTGGGAGGAATTAATACCAAATGTATATGACAGCCTCAATTTGTTTCCCTGAAAAACGTTCTGCAGATATGCTTAAGAACCTCATTTAGGAAAATACATGTAATAGAGAAAGATTACATTTTAAATATCCATTTTCCTGGACTGTCTGTGCTAGGTTTATAGAAGATGGGCATTTTCATTATAAGGCAGTTGTCAAGGTAACTACTTGTGTACTTATTTCATTTCCCCAGTGCTGTAGAATCCAGAGTTTTATGAATTTGTATTTTTAAAGGATCTTTATTTTCTCAACTCTATTGCAAAATTTTATATTAAAATTATTTTAATTTTATACAAATCCTTCTTTTAGCCACATATGCAATATTTATATTTATTCATAATCTGATATATCATTAGTAATTAAACCTTTGAGCAAATTTTATTATGAAAACATTTGCTCTATATAATCCTCAGGAGACGTAGCCATTTTGGCCATAAAGAGCCTTAGACAATAAACTTTCTCTAGGGAATGGAACTGTAATTATTTTTCTATGTTCAAACTCATTACTTTTTCCTTCCTACTATGTATATATTTTTGTAGGTAGGTATTTATTATGGCTTGCTATGTTTGAACAACTTAAACTTTTTGGTAGAAGCATGCTGACCTAGAAACAAGAGGGGGAAAAATGCCAATATGTTTTCCTTTGAATAATTCAATGTGAAAGACAAAGAAAGCCAACTCAATCCTGAAGGTATTTTAATCTTTCTTTTTTTAGACCTAGAACACAGGTGCAGATAATATTTTTTGAACACTTCAAAGTCTTCATAATTCCTTTAGGTTATATTTTAGCTTGCTCAAAATGAAGCAACTTATTCCTGCTAAATGAAAGCATTCTCTTTGGATTGTGCACAGTGTTGTTGATTAAAACCCCTGGGGTTGGAAATGCACCTCTGTGGAGTGTAAGTGCTCCGCTTGGTCTATTTTTAGCTCTGCTTTGTAGTTAGATGTCCAGGGTTAAAGTGGAAACTATGGAGAGTTACATGTGCTCAGGGCCTGGCTGACCTTAGTGAGTCTTAGGAACAATGACTAGTTTAGTGTCAGTGCGCTTGCAGGACAGATCAGTTACCAATTGTATTCTGAGCCATGGGTTATAAAGTAAATTCTGGACGGCTTACTCTAAATGCCTTTGTTCTTGGTCATAGTGGGAAAAATAAAGAAAATAATTTAGGAAAACAAAAACTCTTAAAATGACAAGATTACTACTGTTTCATGCTAATCAACAAAATATCATCAGGATTAAAGGAGCAGTGTTACTCATGACCACTTTGCAACCATTTGGCAAGGGTTCTTAACCTCTGTCCATGAATGGTTTCAGTAGAGTCTTGGATGATCTGAAATTATATGCAAAATTATGCACAGATGAGAACTTTTCTGGAGAGAGGGACTGTAGCTTTCATCGGATTTTCAGGGAGCTCTGTGACTCACCAAAGGTCAGAACCATTGCTCTAGAAAGTCTAAAAATGAATAACAGAGTCTAGTGTATGACCGGAGGACCTCTTTCCTAATGCCAATGTTATAAGGACTTAGGATGAAATAAGGCAGATGTTTACAGAAAAGGTGGGATTATGGAAAGCAGGCACCTTCCATTCTTGCAAGTAAGCTGGATCATACATTAAGATGAAAATAATTTAAAAAGAATGTTTTCTTATTCTTGTAAGTAGAATGAATGACTTACAAGAATGAATAGCTTACAAAAACCAGAGAACAGCACAGCAGGTTTCTCAGGTTATGGGAAGATTTAGAGCTGTTCCTCAGCCTTCCATGGTAACAGTAGACATTTATTCTAAACAGACTAAAATTCAGCCTATATGACATAATTCAGCATTGCATTCTCTATACCACGGAGTCTTTAGAACAGCTCTGAACAGTAGAAATTTTTATCCTCATTTCGTAAATGAGAAAATTGGAAACCAAGGAGATTAAATGACTTTTCTTCATTACACTAGGAAGGAGCAGAGTAGTTATTTGAACCCTCGTCATACCCAAGTCCCCACCCTTTCCGCGGGCACGTCATGCCAGTTACAGTCAGCAACTCCCCTTGATCATACACCACTGGGTTTTCCTTGAAACATCAATATGTAGTTTTGCATTGTGCTTCCTTTGATTTAGCCTTCTTGTAGAGAAGCTATTGAGCACCAAAATAACCAAGATTTAGAGCAGGGTACAGTAGATGGAAGGACACAAATTCTAACAAAGAAAACCCAAGGAGTGTCCATGAATGCCAATCCTGGAAACTTACAGACACTTTAACCCACCATTTAGAATCAGACATAGATATTTGCAAAGGAGTCTCAGAGACAGCAGTTTGGGGGTACAAACACTGAGGCTTGAGTGACTTTCCCTGGGCACCCTAACTTTAAACCATGCCCCTCACCTACCCCTATGTCACATTGATCAACCACCCCCAGTGTGTCACCCAGCTTATAACCTCTTGAAACTACTAGAGTTGGTGAAGACCATGCTAACATTCAAAACAGTTATAATTCAGACAGAAGATACCAGTGCTAAAAATAGAGACCACTAAACACAGCAGAGAGTGCAGAGAACTTGAAAGCTTGTTCCATCTCCTACCCCAATATCCTTTCAAAATGTGTTACCAAAGAAATCTGCCTTGTGGACACTTTTGTGTCCTAACCTCAGCTATGAGCTGTAGATGCATGTCATTTTCTACATATCTATTTCTGTAAAATGAGGAAAATGACTGTCCCTCATGTTGTGAAGTCGAAAAGAGATAATCATGTAAGATGTTGAGTGTGGTGGCTGGCACAGGGGGAACACTCAGTGAGGTTTAGGCGTTCTAAGTCATTTATTCAATAAATATTTACTGAGCGCTAAGCACTGCTGTAGGTGCTTGGGATAAATTACTGAGCACGTTATATTGAATTCTGTTCTATTAAGTAGAATTATATTTTATACCAGAAGGTAATACATGTTATAGAAACAATAAGAAACAGCAGGGTAAGAGAGATCAGGAATGTGGGCCAGGAGTATAGGTTAGAATTTTCAAGAGGGCAGTCAGGCCTTGTGAGAAAGTGATATCTGAGCAAAGACATGAAGTAGCTCAGAGAGTTAGCCATGAGGTTATCTGGGGAAAATAGACCAGGCATCAGGGACAGCCACTGCAAGGCCTTACAGCACAGAACAGCATCGAGGCCCATGTGAGGGAATGGGGGAGTGATGGATAGTGCAGGTGGAGAGGATGTCAGAAAGGTGATGGGTGGGTCAGGACTGATCATGGAGGGCCTGTGGGCCATTGAAGGGAGTCGATATTCTGAGTTAAAGAAGGAATCCATGACAGTTTTGAGCAGAATAGCGACGTGCTCTGACTCAGCGGTAACGGCATCACTGTGGCTGTTGCAGAAGCAAGTTCCCTTGTTAGGAGGCTAATGCTGTGGTCCAGCCAGGGCCAGATGTGCAGAAGAGGGGATGTGTGAGCAGGTGCCAGATGTGAGGGTCTACTGGTTATGGCTGAGTTCTGAATTCCTTCAGATTTCTCTCAGAGCTCCTCAGCACCCTTAGCCAGGGAGTTTTGAGGCTGTGAAATGGTCTGTGGAGATTTTGTGCATATAACGAATCTTCTGAGACTCTCTTTAGGTGGTATGATGATAGTAAAACCATTTACTTGTTCCCCATTTTCCCAGATTCCATCCACGTCATGTCTAAGAAATGCCTTATTCTTTTGTTAGTGTTTTTCTGGTATTTAATAGGAAAAGCACCTTGAAATAACTATAGTTGTATGGAGACTCAAATCCATCTGGAGACTGAAGTGGCTGAATCTGAATAACAAAAAATATTGAGCCAATTGACTGTTACTGGAGATGACATTTGCTTAGGAAGCTGCTGATAGTCTGGGCACAGTGGCTCATGCCTGTAATCCCAACACTCAAGGAGGCCAAGGCAGGAGGATTGCTGGAGCCCAGGAGTTTGAGACCAGCCTGGGCGACATAGTGAAACCTTGTCTCTATTGTTGCTGATATATCAAGGTTTTACTTTTTTCCTTTAGAAATGATTTTATTGCTTCTTCTCTAAATAAAATTTTAATTATTATATATAAGAAAAAAGCATCATAGTTCATGGGTAACAAAAATCAATACAATATTCCAGGGTTTGTCTTCCAGTATTTTAATACCAACAAAATGATGAGCCACATTATCTCCTATATGGTAGAAGTTCAGAGGGAAATAGCTATGAAAGTAGAAAAGCCAGAGTTACTTTGTTCAAAAGGCTGTTGCATTATGTTGTTTTTATTTTTTAATAGATGGGATCTTGCTCTGTTGCCCAGGCTGGAGTGCAGTGGTGCGATCTCGGCTCACTGCAACCTCCACCTCCTGGGCTCAGGCGGATCCTCTTGGCTCAGTCCTCTCAGCCCACAAGTAGCTGGAACTACAGGCACACGCCACCATGCCTAGTTAATTTTTGTATTTTTTGTAGAGATGGGGTTTCACCATGCTGCTCAGGCTGGTCTCAAACTCCCAAGCTTGGGCAATCCGCCCACCTTGGCATCCCAAGGTGCTGGGATTTCGAGTGTGTGCCACCGCACCCGGCCTGTTGCATTATGTTCTGAATCCCAAAGACCAACCCTAAATCCAAGGAGAATGGTCCTCTCTATGTACCAGCCTCCTGCTCCAGCCTCCTCAGCTGTAAACACGGGGAGTGATAGCCAGGATTCTCACTCCTGGTAACAACAGGTTCCCATAATTGGCAATTTATAGATCCATAGAACTGTGGAATGCTAAAGCAAGAAAGGACCAAAAGTTCATGTAATTTAAGCCCTTCCTTTCATAGATATGTAGAGTGAGGCCCAGAAAGACATGGTTCCTTCTTTGCCTCCTGTGCTTGACTCTTTTGTCAGGCTCTCATGCAGCCTAAATCAAGTTGAGATGGCACCAGATACACTCAGAATGGCATCATCTTCCCTAGGCAGGTGAATCATGCTGTGAGAAGGAAGGCATGTCCTTTTCTAGAGTGGAGTAGAATGAGTCAGTCAGAGGAGGAGGAAGGGCAAAGCCGCTACCTCTCTGGGCTCAGAGGTGAAACATTTGCTCTGTCCCTGCAGAGCCTTGACCTCCACAGTATCAGCACTGGCCAGGTAATGGGGTGTAACTGAACGTCCACAGAGAGATCTCTGGACTCTGGAAGCCCAAGGGTGCCCTTGCAACAGGCTTGAGGTTTCGCACAGCCATCTTTTAGATGAAACAAGAAAGCAAGAGTAAGGTAACTTTTATGCAATGTCTAGTCAACCCCAGTGACCATCCCAAAGTAGAGTGGGATGTTGGCGTCTGGGCTGCATTATAAATAAGTGAATAAGACCTGCTTTGACAAACCCTGGACACCTCAGTTCACAAAGAAACAACCTTAGACTTCATAAGGCATCTCCTGGTACTATTGTCAAGTGTCTTTATACTATAATGTCTAGGAAATATGGGGTAAACTCTTTTACTCCTGCTTAAAAACCATAATCTAGTCTGATTAAATTCACTTATGGAGTAGTCAGAAGTGAATAAAAATTGAAGGATGTATATAGATAAGAACCATAAGATATTTAATTCTCTCAGAGTTTTACACATTCACCTTTTCTAGAACAAATGAATATTCTGCATTCCTAGGACATTTGTTTTTATATCATGGCTATACACTAACTGTGGAAAGTTACCGAAAAAGCAAGTAAAAAGCGAGTAAAAATAGCAATGGAAATTTAAATCATGGAAAAAATAAAGCAATAAATTAAATGAAAAAATTGTGGTTGTATTCCTATTTAGTTTTTTTTTTAATTTAAAAAAAGCTAAAAGTGAGATATTTCTATGGCTAAGAGTAAAATGAAGAGAAGAGATTAGTGTAAGATAAATAATGCAAAAAAATTAAAATCCAAGGGAAGGTTATTTATTTTGACATCATAGTATTTATTATGATGCTACCTGTCGATAAATTTCAAGGATCATGTCGATCTAAATACATTCAGGTTTGTACCATAAGAAACTTTTCCTGAAAAACATATTAGCAAAAAGAGGACTCTTTTCAGCTTCCTACTTGTCCATGAACTTTGATGTTCTCCTGAAACCTCCGTGTGTGTCAAGATTGGGAAATGGGAGAATGAAAAATCAGTAGGTGTTAGGCCACCGGGATTGCCTGTATCAAAGGAGGAGGAGCACAAAACCAAACTGCTGTCAATCAAAAGTAGATCCAAAACAACGTTTTCACAAAAGTCCAAAGAACAGCATCATTTTTCAGGTTTTGCAAAGAGGAAATTGTGGCTGATAGAAAAGTGGAGAGTAGAAAAGAGAATGCAAATTCCCAGTGACTCTGCACTGGGTCCTGAAGATGAGAGACATAATTCAGATGCTGAAGCTCTGCAGAGGAGCAGCTAACTGGAGCAAAGACAGCCCAGAAGAGGCCCAGAAAAAGCTGACCCACAGTTTAAAAACATGGCCTCTTTCTCTCTTCCAGTAAACGACTGATCATCTTGCATATATGTGAACAGTACTGAGCTGTAAATATATGTAAAGATGAAGTTTTTAAAGGAACGTTGTTAGAATAGAAAAAATGAATTCAGCTCTTTTGTGGCCACTCAGTAAAGCCTAATGACAACACATAGATAGGTCAGCATTAAAAACAGAGCTTTTCATCCTGGGATGTCCTACCCATCTTTCAATGTCCAGCTCTTCCTGATAACTCTAGACAGAAACTCACTCTCGAGTGTGTGAATTCACATTTTGTTTGCACTGGCCTTTGTGGTTACTGGCCTTCCTTCTTTGTGTTCTTCCATCCTTTCTTCCTTGATTGACATCATATATTTACTCCCTTACTAGACATAAAGCTCTCAGAATACAAGGGTTTTACATTTATCTTTGTATCCTACTCCTACCCCAGTGCCAAACACAGTATTTTACACACAGTAGATAGTAAGTTTTTTTGTCGAATAAATGAAATTGCTACCGAATGTTAAGAAATAAACCTGTGAGGATTTCAGTGGTATTATAACATATAACATGTTATATATATATATAGTGAACGATTGAACAAGGAGATTATTCAATAATGTTTGAAATAAACTTTCTCATGCACTTTCTGAAATATCAGCTGGGTTGTATGCTAAGTTTACATTTAACTCTATAAGAAACTACCCAGTGGTTTTCCAAAGTTGTTGTACTGTTTTACATTCCCACAAAAATGTATGGAGATTCTAGTTTATCCACATCCATGCCAACATTTATTATTTTCTGTCTTATTTATTACAGCCATTATAATGTATGTGTAATAGAGGTTTGTGTGTAATGTGGTTTTGATTTGCATTTGCTTAATGACCAATTTTGTTAACCATCTTTTTTGCATTTAGTAGCCATTTCTGTATCTTCCTTAGTGAAATGCCTATTCAAATCTTTTGCCCATTTTTTAATCGGATTTTTTTCTTATTGAGTTGTCATAGTTATTTAAATAGTTTGGATACAAGTTCTTTATTAGATATGTTTGCAAATATTTTCTCATATTCTGTGCCTTGTCTTTTCCTTCTCTTCACCACAGTGTCTTTCCAAGACCAGAAGTTTTTAATTTTGATGAAGTTCAGTTCAACAATTTTGTTCTTTTCAAATCATGCTTTTGGTATTATATCTAAGAACTCTTTGACTAAGTCAACACCTTAGGGAGTTTCTCTGATCTTTTCTTCTAAGAGTATTATCATTTCAGCACTTAATATTTAGAACTGTGATGCATTTTGAAGTAACTTTTTGTGTATAATATTGAGTAAAGCTCTAAATTCATCCTTTCACATATGGGTGTACAATACAACTGATTGCCCCAGCAACGTTTGTTAAAAAGATTATCCCTTCCCCCATTAAATTTCTTGATACCTTTATCAAAAATCAATTGACCATAAATGTAGAGGTTTATTTCTGGACTATCAATTCTGTTCCATTAATCTATATGCTTGTTCTTATACCAGTACCATACTGTTTTATAAAAAGTTTGAAACTGGTGAATGTAAGTCCTCTTAGTTCTTCTTTTACAATATTGTTTGCCTATGTAGTTCCTTCATATTTCCATATAAATTTTAGAATCATTTTGTCAATTTCCACAAAGAACAAAGTCTACTGGGATTTTGATTAGGATCATGTTGAATCTGTAGATCAATTTTGAAAAAACGTATCATTTTAATAATGTTGAGTTTTCCATTCCATGAACATGGAATGCTTACTTATTTAGTTGTTCTTTCACTTATCGTAATAATGTTTTGTAATTGTCAATGTACAAGTGTTATACTTCTTTGTTAAAGTTATTCCTTAATATCTTATTCACTTTGATGCTATTGTGAATGGAGATGTCTTAATTTAATTTTTGGATTATTCATTGCTAGTATATGGAAATATAATTGATTTTTGTGTTTTGATTTTATATCCTATGACCTTGCTGAACTCATTTATTACTACTAGCAATTTGTGTGTGTGTATTTTTTAGGATTTTCTACACATCGGATTATATCATCTGTAACAAAAGGTGGATTTACATCTTTTCAATTTTTAAAAAATTAATTACCTTGACTAGAACCTCCAGTACAATGTTGAATAAAAGTGGTAAGAGCAGATCATTGCCTTGTTTCAGTCTTAAGAGGAAAGCATTTTGTTTTTACCATTAAATATGACATTAGGTGTAGATTTTTAATAGATGTCCTTTATCAGGTTAAGGAAGTTCCCTTCTATTTCTATTCTATTGAGAGTTATTAATAAGAATACTGACTTTTGTCAAATGCTTTTTCTGCATCTATTGAGATGATAATATGGTTTTTGTTTTTTATTCTATTAATATGGTATATTACACTGATTGATTTTCATATGTTAAATCAACCTTGCATTTCTGGGATGATCTTCACTTGGTTGTCTATATTGCTGGATTCCATTTCTTAATACTTTATGAAGGATTTTTGCATCTATATTCATGATGGATATTGGTCTGTAGTTTCCTTTTATTATAATGTCTTTGTTTGGCTTTGATATCATGTAATACTGACCTTATAGAATGAGTTAGAAAGTGTTCCCTTCTCTATTTTTGGGAAAAAAAAGATAAATGATTGGTATTATTTCTTTAAGTATTTGATAGAATTCATTAGCAAAGCTATTTGGGCATGGACTTTTCATTGTAGGAAAATTTTAAATTACCAGTTCGAGTTCTTTGCTTGTTCTTGATCTCTTCAGATTTTTAAATTTGTTCTTGAGTTAGTTTTGGTAATTTGAGTCTTTATAGGAGTCCTATTTTGTCTAAGTTGTCTAATTTGTTGGCATAAAGGCATCTACATTATTTCTTTGTGAGCCTCTTAATTCCTATAAGGTTGTTAGTGATGTCTCTTCTTTCATTCTTGATTTTAATAATTTGTGTCTTCTATTATTTGTAGTCAATTTAGCAAAAGCCTTACTAATTGTCACAATCTTTCCAAAGAACCAACTTTTGTTTCATTGATTTTATTGTTTCTCTGTTTTCTTTTTATTTCCCCTCTAATCTTTGTTATGTTGTCCTTCTGCTTGTTTTGTGTTTAGTTTTATCTTTTTCTAGCTTCTTTTGATGGAAGCTTAGATTATTAGTTTGAGACCATCTTTTCTAATACAAACAGTTAAAGCTATATATGTCCCACTAAGTACTGCTTTAGCTATATCCCATATATTTTAATAAGTTATGTTTTTGTTTTTATGTAGTTCAAAGTATTTTCTAATTTCCTTTGTGATTTATTTTTGACCAATAGGTTATTTAAAAGTATGTTGTTAATTTCCTTATATTTGAGGATTTTCTAAATTTTTTTCTATTGTAGATTCTTGTTTAATTCTTCTGTTATCTGGGGATATATTTTCCATGATTCTAGTTCTTTTAAATTGATTTAGATTGTTTTGTGAACTACCATAAGAACCCTCCTTGAGAATGTTGAAAACAATAAGTATTCTATTGTCCTTGGGTAAAGTACTCAAGAACGATCAGTCACGTCAAGGTGATTGATAGTGTTTTGAAAGTATTTTATGTTCCTGATGATGTTTTAAATCTAGTTATTCTATCAGTTATTGTGGGTGGAATATTGAAGTCTCCAACCATTATTTTTCGGTTTCACATTTCTTTTAATTCTGTCATTTTTGCTTTATGTATTTTGGGGATCTGTTTTTAGGTGTATATACATTTATAATTATTATGTTTTTCTGAGGAATTGACCATTTTATCATTATGAAATATTTCTCTTTGTTTCTAATAATATTTCTTGATGTAAAGCATATTATGTTTTATATTAATATAGCTTACCATTTGCATGGTATATCTTTTTTATCCTTTTACTTTAACAAATATGTCTTTAGAGTGTGCCTCTTGTAGCAGCATATAAGTGAATTAGTGGAATCTTTTTTTTTTCCATTCAGTCTGACAACTTCTGCCTGTTCCTTGGAGTTTTTTATTCCATTTACATTTAATAAAATTACTGACATAGTTGTATTTATGTCTGCCACTTTTTTTAGTGTATCTCATATCTCTTTAATTACTCCTTTATTGCCTTATTTTGTATTAAATGAAACTTTTTAGTGTATCGTTTTAATTATTTTGTTTCTTGACTATATTCTTTGAGCTATTTTCCTAGGGATTGCTTTAGGAATTGCAATACACATACTAACTTATCTCTATCTACTTCAGATAATATATACTCACTGAATACCAGTAAACATAGAAACTTTTCTCTAATATAGCTTCATTTCCTTTTCCCTCCTTTGCACTATTGTCAAGTATATTACAACTATGAATGCTGTAAACCCAACAACACAATGCAATAAATATTTTCTACAATATTATGTCTTTTAAAGAATTTAAGAGAAGGCCAGTTGCAGTGGCTCACATGTGTAATTCCAGCACTTTCAGAGGCTGAGGTGGGTGAATCACTTGAACTCAAGAGTTTGAGACCAGCCTGGGCAGCATGGTGAAATCCCATTTCTACAAAAAATACAGAAATTAGCTGGGCATGGTGATGTGTGCCTGTAGTCCCAGCTACTTGGGAGGCTGAGGTGGGAGGATGGCTTGAGCCCAGGAGGTCGAGGTTACAGAGTTATGATCACGCCATTGCACTCCAACCTAGTTGACACAGCAAGACTCTGTCTAAAAAAAATAAAAAAATTAAAAAAAAGAATTTAATAGAATATATATGTGTAAAAATTTACATACATATATGCGTATAAGCTTATATACATATAAATTTATATACATAGTACGTATAAGCTTATATACATATATGTGCATACACGTGAGTGTATGTGTGTATGTACACACACTGTCTTTTGTATTTACCCAATTATTTACTTTCTGGTATTCTCCATTTTTTTAATGTGGGTTTAAATTACAATTAAATTACCTTTAATCTTTTTATTTTTTTCTCTTTTTGAGTCGGAGTCTCACTCTGTCGCCAGGGCTGGAGTGCAGTGGCATGATCTTGGCTCATTGCAACCTCTGCCTTCCAGGTTCAAGTGATTCTCCTGCTTCAACCTCCTGAGTAGTTGGGATTACAGGAGTGCACCACCACGCCCAGCTAATTTTTGTATTTTTAGTAGAGACGGGGTTGCACAATGTTAGACAGGCTGGTCTCAAACTCCTGACCTCAAGTGATGCACCCACCTTGGCCTCCCAAAGTGCTAGGATTACAGGCATGAGCCACTGCGCCCGGCCAGATATAGAATTCTTGATTGACATGGTTTTTCAGCACTTAAACATGTCATGTCAGTGCCAATTTTCCTGATGAGAAGTCTACCATTCACAGTATTATTGTTCCCCTGTGTGTAAAGAATCATTTTACTCTTGATGCTTTCAAGGTTTTTCTCTGACTTTGACTTTCAACAGTTTGACTTCGATATTTCCAGGTCTGTGTGCCTCTTTCTGTGTTATTCTACTTGGGTTTTTTGAGTGTCTTGGATCCACAGATTAGTATTTTCATCAAATTTTGGAAGTTTTAGTCTATTATTTCTTCAAATATATTTTCCTGCCCTTTCTCTCTCTCTTCTCTTTCTGGCATTGTCATTACTCACATGTTAGTATGTTTGACATCGTCTCACAGGTTTCTGAGGCTCTTTTAATTTTTCTTTATTCTTTTATCTCTCTGTGCTTTAGACTGGGTAATTTCTATTTTCAACTTTATTGATTATTTCTTCCCTTATCTAACATCTGCTGTTGCGTCCCTCTAAGAAATTTTCTTTTGTTATTGTACACTTTAACTCCAGAGTGTCCTTTGATTTTATTTTATAATTTATATTTCTTTGTTGACATTCTCTATTTGTTGAGTCCTTGTTGTAATATATTCCTTTAACTCTGTAAACATGGTTTCCTTCAGTTTTTGAACATATTTATAATTGCTGCTTTGAAGTCTTTGCTAAACCCAACATCAAGGACAACCCATTGACAATTTTGGTTTACTACTATTTTCTCATTGGTGTGAGTTACATTTTCCTGTTTCTTGGCATGTCTCATAACTTTTATTGTTGTTAAAACTGGGACATGTCAGATAATACATTGTTACAATTCTGAATTCTGAATTTTCCTCAAAGTGTGTTGTTGCTGTATTTTGGTTTTGGTTTTTTGTTTTTGGGTTTTTTTGTTTTTGTTTTTGTTTTTGTTTTGAACTGGAGTCTCACTCTGTTGTCCAGGCTGGAGGGCAGTGGCGTGATCTCAGTTTTGTTTAATAATTTGGCTGGACATACTTGTAGAATCTCTTTAACTACTATGTGGCTGTAGGTGTCTCTGCTCAGCTTTGTTTTGTTTTTTAAATTCTTGTTCTCATTTTTAAGCCTGAATTCCTAAGAATCACACTGTGTTTGCATAGATTAATGGCCAGACATTGTGCCCAGACAGCTCAAGACAGTAAATCTTCCACCGTCTGGCAGTAGATCTGTGTGTGTGTTGGGGAGCACAGTTAAAGTGTGCCGGTAATTTTTTATTTGCTTTTTGAGACGGAGTCTCACTGTGTCCCCCAGGCTGGAGTGCACTGGTGCGATCTTGGCTCACTGCAACCTCCGCCTCCCGGGTTCAAGCGATACTCCTGCCTCAGCCTCCTAAGTAGCTGGGCCTACAGGCATGTACCACCATGCCCAGCTAATTTTTGTATTTTTAGTAGAAACAGGGTTTCCCCATGTTGGCTAGGATGGTCTTGATCTCTTGACCTCATGATCCACCCACCTCGGCCTCCCAAAGTGCTGGGATTACAGGCGTGAGCCACCGTGCCCAGCCTGTGTGCAGGTAACTTTTAAGTAAGTCTGGTTTGGCTTAATTCCAGGCTCTCTTGCCTGTCCACTGCACGTGTGCACAGGTTTACAGTCAGCCAGTGATGTATGGAAAACTTGGGCCTCTCCAATCTTTCCTACACATATTTGTATGGAGAGCTTCTGAAGGCCCCTATGACTATTTTATTTTCCAGATTTTCCTGGTAAATTTCTGGCTGATCTACCAATCTGCTGCTTGTCCCAAGCCTGATTGTAACCTCAGGCTAGCTGAGCTGCTGGTCTTCCCTTGTTTGTTTGCCACCTAGATTGCTACTGTTATTGACAATGCTGCTGGCTGTGGGGTTTATCACATTGTGCCCAAATCAAGTCATTCTTCCCTGGCTGCTCCTTTTCATGCCTTTTCTCATCTTGTTTGAACTACCTTATGGACTAAGCTGGGAGTAATGGATGGGAGAAGCGTAGGCAGGAATGACACACAGACTCCCGCTGCTCATACATGAAATTCAGTTGTTTGTTTGTTCTATGAATAGCCACTTCTCAGTGTAGCGTATGCCTTTGATTGATTTTCGGAGCCCTGATTGGTTATTTTTGACAATGTGTTCTATATCATCACTGCTTTGGAAAGAGGAGCTGAGGAACTATTCCTTCCACCATACTGGATGTCCCACCTCTGCATCAGCCATTTTTAATCATTCCTCATCTGATTCTGATGTGAAACCAGGGTTGAGAATCTTTGCACTAGGGTTTGTTACAGGAGAATAAATCTTTTTTTTTTTCTTTTTCTTTTTTTTGTGATGCTGTCTCCCTCTGTCGCCCAGGCTGGAGGCCAGTGGCGCCATCTCAGTTCACTGCAACCTCCCCGTCCTGAGTTCAAGGAATTCTCTGCCTCAGCCTCCTGAGTAGCTGGGATTCTAGGCATCCACCACCATGCCCAGCTAAGTTTTGTATGTTTAGTAGAGACGGGATTTCACCATCTTGGCCAGGCTGGTCTTGAACTCCTGACCTCGTGATCCACCCGCCTCGGCCTCCCAAAGTGCTAGGATTACAGGTGTGAGCCACTGCACCTGGTCATAAATCTTTATTTCACTTCATTCAATAAACATTTATTGAGTTGTGTCAGGCACTGGGTACAATGCTGAGGATATAAAGATCACTGAGACCATCCCTCTTCTCAGGTAGTCACAGGTAGTGGGAAAGACAGAGAAACCAATAATGCAGCCTAACCCTGAGCACGTAAGGATGGGTGATGCTGGCTTTGGGAGCACAGTCAGCGGAGACAATGCCCACAGTTCATCCTTTCTCTGAAACATGCTGATAGGCTGTCAGAATGTTTTCAGAAAGTAACATAGCCATTATGCAGGTCTACACTTCCCATAAACATGAATACATTTGTTCATCCTAGTAAACCTGGAACAATTTCCCCAAATTATATGGTGATTATAAACATAACTTTAAGGGGCCAACATTTTATTTTATGTTCAGTTTAATGACTTTTTTTGTGGTTTATTTTAGCTGTAACTGATTATTTTATAACTTCAATTTAGGTGAATAAATTCAGGAACAACGAATCAACATCAAAGTCATCATGGACAGTATGACATGGTTTTATGGTCTCCAAACTAGGGAGTCCACAAAGGCAAGCCACTGGGGTATAGAACGAAATAGTAACACTTCTTTTTTTTTTTTTTTTTGAGACGGAGTCTCGCTCTGTTGCCCAGTCTGGAGTGCAGTGGCATGATCTCGGCTCACTGCAAATTCTGCCTCCTGGGTTCATGCCATTCTCCTGCCTCAGCCTCCCAAGTAGCTGGGACTACAGGTGCCCGCCACCACGCCCGTCTATTTTTTTTTTTTTTTTTTTTTGTATTTTTTAGTGAGACAGAGTTTCACCATGTTAGTTAGGATGGTCTCGATCTCCTGACCTCGTGATCCGCCTGCCTCAGCCTCCCAAAGTGCTGGGATTACAGGTGTGAGCCATTGCACCTGGCTGTAACACTTCTTTTTTTTAAAAAAAAAATCAAATGCTATCTTTAGCTTTTTTCTATTGATTGAATGTTTCATAAAATTGGACTATTTGTACAGTAGTATATGGATAGAACTTATAAATAAACATATGTAGGTAGTATGCCCCCAATTTTTTAAATTAAGAGTACTTGATCATAGAAGTTGGAGATCCCTGCATTTTGGGAGGCCGAGGGAGGCAGATCACCTGAGATCAGGAGTTTGAGACCAGCCTGGCCAACATGGCAAAACTCCGTCTCTACTAAAAAGTACAAAAATTAGCCGGGCATGGTGGCGTGCGCCTGTAAACCCAGCTATTCAGGAGGCTGAGGCAGGAGAATTGTTTAAACTCGGGAGGCAGAGGTTGCAGTGAGCCGAGATCACGCCATTGCACTCCAGCCTGGGCGACAGAATGAGACTCCATCTCAAAATAAAACGTTGGAGATGACTGGTATAGTGAAAAGAACACTAACCTGAAAATCAAGAAGAGATGAGTGCCAGTCCCAGTTCACCACCAACTCACTGTGTGAGCATGGGTGAGTTAAAAACACTCTCCAGGCTTTGCTTTCCACATCTGTCAAATCAAGGGCCTGGTATAAATATCCCCAAGTCCGCTTTCAGCTCTGAAATTCTATAAATGGTTTTATTCTTGCTTTTCCTGTTATGAAGTTGAATAAGCAGGGGGTTATAATATTTTCTCTTCAGTATTTGAATTAGATGCAGGTGTAAGTCTACTTCTGAATTCCTGGAATATTTCCAGAGAGTGCATGTTGTACCTTGGCTACGTCTCTTCCCTGTGGTGCTACCAGTCATAGATATATGTGATAATGTCCTACACACCAGGATATGTATTTAAAATCTGTTAACTGTAGACATATTAACAAGGACTAGCATAATTGGTGGGGAGTACAAAAAGATGTACCTAGATATAGATACAGTTACAGGCTCATAGATACCTGTGCACACACACAATTAACCCTTGCCTTTTGCTTAATTTGATTGCTTTCATCAAAATTCAGAAAGCTTCAAGATTTAAGCTAAGCACATTAAAAAACACTACATCGCCGGGCGCGGTGGCTCAAGCCTGTAATCCCAGCACTTTGGGAGGCCGAGACGGGCGGATCACGAGGTCAGGAGATCGAGACCATCCTGGCTAACCCGTTGAAACCCCGTCTCTACTAAAAAATACAAAAAAAACTAGCCGGGCGAGGTGGCGGGCGCCTGTAGTCCCAGATACTCGGGAGGCTGAGGCAGGAGAATGGCGTGAACCCGGGAGGGGGAGCTTGCAGTGAGCTGAGATCCGGCCACTGCACTCCAGCCTGGGCGACAGAGCGAGACTCCGTCTCAAAAAAAAAAAAAAAAAACACTACATCTAGTTTTAATAGGTAAAGACGGACACCAATCCATACATATTAAGTTTGGTAACTACTCAGAAGTAAGTTGTTCGCTTATTTTCAAAATTTAAATACATAAAAGCCCAAGGGGTTAGCAAGCCTTCATTTAGCTCTTTGATTTAAGATCAAAGAAATTTAAAATCTACATATTATATGTAACTCCTCTAGAAACATTTTTCAACTTTAAAATTCGATGGAGTAAGATGTTGGACTTAGGTCATGGATCATGACAAAATAGACTATGGATGTTTTTCTTAAGATAATTATGCTTATTATAACAGTCACTTTCTTTAAAGTTTGTATCTCTCTGTTTTAGTTTTTTTTTTTTTTTTTTTTTTTTTTTTTTTTTTTTTTTTTTTGAGACAGAGTCTCGCTCTGTTCCCCGGGCTGGAGTGCAGTGGCGCCATCTCAGCTCACTGCAAGCTCCGCCTTCCGGGTTCACGCTATTCTCCTGCCTCAGCCTCCCGAGTAGCTGGGACTACAGGCACCTGCCACATCGCCTGGCTAGTTTTTTGTATTTTTTTAGTAGAGACGAGGTTTCACCATGTTAGCCAGGATGGTCTCGATCTCCTGACCTCGTGATCCGCCCGTCTCAGCCTCCCAAAGTGCTGAGATTACAGGCTTGAGCCACCGCGGCCCGGCCTGATTTAGTTTTGTTTGCTAGCCTCAATAAATAAATGTCTTAGCATTACTAAATCATCAGTTCGCATTGTATTTTAACATCTAGTTCTTCATATACTCTTTATTAGAAATCAAAGTCTTGAAGAAATATTAGCATAATAAAAGTGGAGATCTTGCATTTTCTAAGCAGTACTATATAACACATAGCATCATAATGCTTTTTAAAAATTCTTCTGTTCCAAATGAAATATGAAGTGGAAGCTGATGAAAGGGCCATGAGTCTTTAGCATAAAGTTCAACTATTAAAAAGTCGGCTCCTACATTGGAATGATGTACAAGAAAAAAAAACAGCTCCTGTGATTTACTTGTGAGAATGGAGTACTCATATTATAGCACATTCTATGTAATAAATGCATTATTTTAAGAATTTGTCTTAAAGGATAAATGACAGAAAAAGGAGCAATGCAATGAAAGAATAAGAAATCATAGCTATTTTGATGTAATAAATGTCAAAAAATAATGAACTCATGAGAATCTCCTGTAGCCACTAGAATGAGTAAAGAGAGAAAAGCAAAAGCAGAAAAATAGGAGAGAAATTAGAATCCAGCTGTTCGAAACGGGGGAAAAAATGAAACTCTTAAGCCCCATAATTATTTTATTTTGGATGGTAATGGAATAAAGAGGTGAGGGAAAATACCACTTTAAACTTAGACCTGTATAAGCACAGCCTGTACTTCGTGACCTGCCGGGGTATAGAATGCAGTCGTTCTGCTGCTGCCCAGGACAGCCAGCCAGGAACAAATGTCACCCTGGCTTCCAGTTGGTAACCAATCCACAAGCTTGAATTCAAAGTTCTAACCTTTAGTTTTAATGCTGATCATAGAAAAAGAGATAGATATTCACCTCTGGGGGAGGGGGTAGATATGGGGAAGGAAGAGTTAGGCCATTTCCATGAGACCTCCCGGGAGGATTCGAGGTGCTGCTGCCTGCCCTGCGTGTCAAAGCCCTGTGCTACTTGTTTTCTCACATCATCATATATCCATTTTGTACCATGTATATGCTTGACCTCTCTTCTGCTTTGGATTAGGTAATCCCTTTTGCTTTTTCAAATGATTTTCGAAGATTAGGAAATGGTCAAGGTTTGGAAGGTTTTCCTATTTCAACTGGGCAGCTTGGCTTTTCCCATGACATAATACCCCTCTTCACCTTGTCTTTAGAGATCCTCTAGACCGGGGGCTTCTAAAAAAAATTAACTTTTTTTTTTTTTTTTAAGAATAGTTTCAAATTTACAAAATGATTAAAAGGATAGTACAGAAGAGTTCCTATACAGACCCCTATTGTTAACATCTTTCCTTACTGTGTAGATTAGGGACTTTTAGCCCCGAGTTCACGGATTGACTTCAGGGAGTCCATGAACTCCTGAAGTTTATGCCAAATTGTGTATGTTTGTATAAGAATGCATTTCATTTCATTCAAGAACTATACAAATTAACACTATTCTTTTCATTTCATCAATCCCTTTTCTCTGCTATCTCTGCTCTCATGTTTTCTACTTCCCTAGTCATTTTTTTGGTTTATTAGAACACTAACTACCTCCAAGTGCACATTTGCACCAGTGTGCATAGGAAGACAGAACTGACCAAAGGCTTCTTTATCACACCCTTGTGAATCACTGAGTCAATCGGCATCATGTGTTCACATAAAATATATTAACTCTATTATTTAATAAGCCTCACATCCCTTCAAAGGCAGGAGTCACCTATAATACATAAAGGTCTCAGTGTAAACCAAGGGTCCTACATCAGAATGGATCTATCTAGAAAAGTGTGCATTTTAAATAAGCTCCCAAAAGAATTTGGATGCACCATATATCAAAACCATTTATATAGTCTGCCTAGATTTCCAACATGACATTAACACAAAAGGGCATTTAGAACTATCATAAAAGCATCACTGTTTTCCCTTGAAACTTTAAGTGGGGGAAAAAGCCATGAAATTACTGGAGCCATAAAATTATTATCACTATTTTTCTTTTCTGTCTCTATAGAGTCTGTTATTTGAAATCTTTCTAACTCTACTTTGATTCTAAAGCTAAAAGATAATTGTAACATTAGAGATCTAGGATTTGGTAAAATTTCTCCCAAGTTAAAACTTCCTCTATCAGTATTTTGAATGTTGTAAATGCCTTTTTTTTGTTATTATTGTCTGATGTTAGGTGGTTTATTTCAGACTTACAGATTCCAGTCTACTGTTAGATGATTATTCATCCAAGTTGAGCCCCAAACCAAAGAGAGCCAAGCACAGCCTTCTGTCTGGAGAAGAGAAAGAAAATTTGCCCAGTGACTACATGGTACCCATTTTCTCGGGACGGTGAGTGTGCTTGTTCTTCCTGGCTTTAATTATTAAGAAGTATATAGTAAGTGCTATAGGAGTAGCAGATTATAGTCATAATTGCTGTGGACAGATTATAGAAATAGCAGCTAACATTTATTGAGCACTTGTCAGATTATAGTAAAAGCAGCTAACCTTTTATTAAGCACTTACTATATACTGATTGAGTAAGATCTGAGGAAGCTCAGAACCATGCACTGAGAGAGACGTGATAATTATGTTAAAAGGGATTTCCTTTTCAGAAATTTTGCCATTACATAGGATGGCTACATGACAAACAAGAATGATCAGAACTTAATGCTGCTTATAAAACTAGCTGGAATGGAAAGTGGATCCTGGGATGCTAGTGATTGGACAGGATAGCCAGAGTAAAAAGAAAGCTTCAAAACTATAAAATGTTGGGTGAATTTTTATTACTCTGTGTGTGTGTGTGTGTATGTGTGCGCGCGCGTGTGTGTGTGTGTATGTATATATCTCTCTCTGAGATAGGGTCTCACTCTGCTACCCAGGCTGGAGTGCAGTGGCACAAACACAGCTCACTGCAGCCTCAACCTCCCATGCTCAGGCAATCCTCCTACTTCAACCTCCCGAGTAGCTGGGACCACAGGCACGAGCCACCACGCCCAGCTAATTAAAACAAAAATTATTTGTAGAAATGGGGTCTCACTATATCACCCAGGTTGGTCTTGAACTCCTGGGCTCAAGTGATCTTCCCTGCTTGGCCTCCCAAAGTGCTTGAATTATAGGCATGAGCCACCACACCTGGCCTGGGTGAACTTTAAAAAAAAACCCAAGATGACACGTTTAGGTAGCTGAAAAATATCTTGGTTATCAATGTGGTTTTAATTATTATTCACTGGGGGAAAAAAATCTCCTCATAATTTGAATGCCTTGTTCAATGGGAAATAGATTGCTATTTACTTTGAGGAAAACTTCAAACAAAATAATCACTAAATCACAAGTCTGTGTGATGCCAATTTTCTATCTTTATTACATAACATTATTTTTGAGCATTAATAATATTCAAAGGAATCTTGAAAGGAGACTTGTCCTGGACACCAAGATTAAAGCTCAACAGGAACTTTCTGGCTCATCTCCTGTTTACTTCTCTTTGAACACAGAGTTATTCCCATAGCTCAGGTGACGCTCAAAGTGAGGCCATCCTCTAAGAGCAAATGTCATGGAAAAGTAGATCCTCTTGGAAGTCAGGAAATAATTTGGTTGTGATTGATGGTGACCTACATCTGTTGCCTGTGTTTTTCTTTCCATTGCCCTCTGACAGTTCCTTTCTGACTTGTGTCGGAGGCCAATGTCATAATTGCTCTGAACCCAATTAGGAAGGTAAAGGGATAAATAACATTCTATTTTTGGCTTTTTAGCTGATATCTTTGCTCTCTCTGATTTTTTAAAGTGAACTTTCCAGACAAACACGCTTTCGCTGCTAAGTATGCATGTCCAGCCATTTGTCCTCTTCGCAGTAGCTTAATGTGACTCGCATTCCTTATAAGTGATGGTAGGCTAGAGGGGTAAAGTCTTTTGTCTCCGGTATTTTTCCCACTCTGTTTCAAAAAATCATTTTAAAACCACATCAGCTTAACGCTAGCCTACGTGACATGACTCCACCTGGCAGGGCACGAAATGAAGCTTCTCACTCCTAACATCTTCTCCCTGCTCTGTCCACACCAAACTATTTGTCTCTTCCGGGCCAGTCTCAGGAAGTGATCATTTACCAAATAAACTGATAAAATATGATGTGAGGCCGGGCGTAGTGGCTCTCGCCTGTAATCCCAGCACTTTGGGAGGCCAAAGTGGGCGGATCACGAGGTCAGGAGATTGAGAACATCCTGGCTAACACGGTGAAACCCCTTCTCTACTGAAAATACAGAAATTACCTGGGTGTGGTGGCGGGCACCTGTAATCCCAGCTACTCGGGAGGCTGAGGCAGGAGAATCGCTTGAACCTGGAAGGTGGAGGTTGCAGTGAGCCGAGAGATCGCGCCACTGCGCTCCAGCCTGGGAAACAGAGCGAGACTCCTCTCAAAAAAAAAAAAAAAAAGATGTGAATTAAAATTGATTTTCTAGGCTTTATTTCTAGTTCTCCATTATATCTTATACGGTGTCATCACCTATACTCTATTACTGTGTCAAAAATAACATTTCACAACGGTTTTGGCAGTATTAACAATCTGAGAAGAGGATGGAAAAAAATGAACATTTGTTGAGTGTCTATTATTATTTGCTGGGACTCATGCAAGGTGCTTTATATAAACCATCTTGCTAAATTCTCCATACAACCCTGCAGAGATATTAATATATCAACGTTTTGGACAAGGAAATCATGGCAGAGTGACTTGCTGAAAGCTGCATGCCTGGGAGGGAAAGAATTGAAAGTCCCACGTAGGCCTGGTCAATGCAGTGGGCATGCCCTCTGCACTCACACTGTGCTTCTGGAAAACACCATTTCCTCTGCATGGCACCTGAAAATTCCACTTATATTCTAATAAACTGAGTAAACTTTCTGTCGGCAAGAGATTTTGAATTGAGATTGTCACAGATTCGCAGAGTACTGGGAGATTTTAAATTTAGTTTTACTTCGTAGTAGTATACTTTTGTCAACATGTTAGCCTCACAGTTTTACTTTTGTGTCCAGATTATAGAAGGGTTATCACTGATAAATCCTAACTTTTACTTAAAGGAGAATATCCCTACTGCCCTGGGTCTAACATACTTTTTAAGTGTAGTTGAGTTCTCGTGTGAAATAATTACAGGGTTTTTTTTCGAAGTTTGGCTTGTTTGTAAACGGAAAAGGCAAGGAGACTATCACTTCGTTTAGCCCTCTAGAGCTGTGCCAACCTATCCAGTATCAGTAGTAATGAGAACTTAAACATAAAGTTCTCTTACTTGGAACCTGGGGCAAGACTAGCATTGAATATGATCCATCATTACATGAATTGAAACAGATCACAAAGCTCATTTCACATCTCCCTATTGTATGTTGACTTCTATAGAGAATTCCAAGCAAATTCTCCATGGTTTGTTTTGTATTCAGTTAGTAATTCATTCGCTTCCTCTCTTGTTCAAAAAAGAATGAGAAGTCATTATGTGAGGACACTAAGCTAAAAATCTTTCATCTTCCTCCTCCCCCTCAAATAATAATGGACATATTACTAACATCCATAGTAGGGATTATCTTATTAATATTTACAGAGAGAGAGGAAAAAACTTAAAATTTACTCGCTACATTTAGTCAGAAACAACATGGACTCTTCTCGTCTGCCAGATGTTTTAGGAATAGTCCATGAGAAACCCCAAACTTGGCAAATGTGGAATCTTATTCCTCAGCAAGCGACATAGATTTAGATGCTAGGAACTTGCTAACACAATGGCAGCATTTGCTTACATCCTGAAGCAATCATTCTTGGAATGTATAATTCTGACGTAAGAGGTCTAAGGAGACTCAATTTCAAGAGAATCCTCGATATAATCAATACACTCTTTCACTAAGACATTTGAGGGGCTTTACAACAAAAGGCATTGAAATATGTTAAAATAATTCAAATATTTTTAAACAACATGAATAAATCACAGCACAGATTCTATCATAAACTGCCACAGTAGGCATTGAACTTGAGATGTTACCACTCCCTTACTATTGTCATCAATTATGAATAATAACGAGTCACATTTATAAATGTCACCACTTCCATCACAAGTTTGATAATTTCTTAGTATATACTATAGGTGCACACATAGTATATGCACACACAACATATATTATCTTAGAAAGAAACCCAGTAGACACGAGGAACCTCATGTACATTCAGAACTTATTCATACTGCAACAACTCCAGGCAGTGCATTACATCAGCAAAGTGACAGAATCCAGATCAAGCTCCTACTCATGTATCAGGGTCACAGGCAAACAAACTAGATCTCATTTGACAATATGGCTTTTCTGGAAAGGAACCACAATCTTTTATTGTAAACAAAATCATGTTTAAACACACTAAGACAATCCGTGAGACGACCTTGGGCAAGTTATCTAACTTCTCTGAACCTCGTTACCATATATCTAAACCAGAAATAATAATTTATCTTGGCCGGGCATGGTGGCTCACGAGTGTAATCCCAGCACTTTGGGAGGCCAAGGCTAGTGGATCACCTGAGGTCAGGAGTTCGAGACTAGCCTGGCCAACATGGTGAAACCCTGTCTCTACTAAAATTACACAAAATATTAGCTGGGCATGGTAGCAGAAGCCTGTAATCCCAGCTACTGGCCAACATGGTGAAACCCTGTCTCTACTAAAATTACACAAAATATTAGCTGGGCATGGTAGCAGAAGCCTGTAATCCCAGCTACTTGGGAGGCTAAGGCAGGAGAATTGCTTGAACCCAGGAGGCCGAGGTTGCAGTGAGCTGAGATTGAACCATTGCACTCCAGCCTGGGCAACAAGAGCGAGACTCCATCTTTAAAAAAAAAAAGTTTATCTCATAGGGTTTATATGGGGATGAAACAAGATCATGTATGTGAAAAGCACCAGGGCCATCATAGGTGTTATTATTACTGTTATCATTATTATTGTTATTTGTTAAGATGAGGAACACTTCTGTACATGAAGCGTCAGCTTCTGATTTACCTGCTTTTTCTATATCGGGTTTTCTTTTGGTGCAGGATACAGTGTCTGAGGTGTGGTACTTTGAACTTAGTAAAAATTACTCAATCTTATCACTGCCATCCACAACATCTACATTTTGCCATTATTGTGTTTTAGTCAAAAGCATGTCAGTGGAATTACAGATACGGAAGAAGAAAGAATTAAAGAAGCTGCTGCTTATATAGCCCAGAGGAATCTTCTTGCTAGTGAGGAAGGAATCACAACATCTAAACAGTCTACGGCATCTAAGCAGTCCACGGCATTTAAGCAGTCCATGACATCCAAGCAGTCCACAGCATCCAGGCAGTCCACGGCATCCAGGCAGTCCACGGCATCCAAGCAGTCCGTGGTTTCCAAACAGGCCACGTCCACTCTTCAACAGGAAGAAACTTTTGAAAAGAAGTCAAGGAAAGTTGCGATTCGAGAAAAGGCAGAACGCCTGTCCCTGAGGAAAACAGTAAGAAAAGACAGTTTAACGTAACTTACAAAGGTGGAAATGCATGTCATAAGGGGTGTGGGTGTGGGTGTGTGTGTGTGTGTGTGTGTGTGTGTAGATATAGATGGATTTGTTTCTTTTTTTTTTCTTTGAGATGGAGTCTCACTCTGTCCCCCAGATTGGAGTGCAGTGGCGCAATCTCAGCTCACTGCAGCCTCCGCCTCCCGGGTTCAAGCGATTCTCCTGCCTTAGCCTCTCAAGTAGCTGGGGTTACAGGCATGTGCCATCACACCTGGCTAATTTTTCTTTTTCTTTTTTTTTTTTTTTTAAAGTAGAGATGGGGTTTCGCCATGTTGGCAAGGCTGGTCTCAAACTCCTGACCTCAAGTGATCCACCCACCTCAGCCTCCCCAAATGTTGGGATTACAGAATGAGCCACTGCACCTGACTGATGTGTTTCAAATGAAGAATATGTGATCTTTTGGAGAAACAAAACATAAGAAAACAAGGAGAAAGACATTAAAATATTAATATGTAGGTCAAATAAAGCAAACAATAGTTTTAAACTCCATGGAATTTTAGGTTTTAAGGAAATTAAAGATTTTAAAGAGCCTTAAGAAATCCACCTTAGAGGAGTATTTTACTTACAGGAGTAAAATACTCCTCTGTGTAAAATATGGCCAGATGTGGTGGCTCACATCTGTAATCCCAATTTTGGGAGGCCAAGGCAGGAGAATTACTTGAGGTCAGGAGTTCGAGATCAGCCTAGCTAACATGGTGAAACCCCATCTCTACTAAAAATACAAAAATTAGCCAGGCATGGTGGTGAGTGCCTGTGATCCCAGCTACTTGGGAGGCTGAGGCACGAGAATTGCATGAACCTGGGAGGAAGAGGCTGCAGTGAGCCAGGTTGCACCAGTGTACTCCAGCCCAGGCCAAAAAAAAAAAAGAAAAAGAAATCAAAGATGTTGCTTAAGCTTGGAATGTTAAATGTCAAATAACTACCTCTGTTCTTAAAAGGGAGAAGGGAGTGCATTTTCTCTAAACAAAATTAAGCTTCCAAATGGAAAAATAAAACCTTTGGCTTCTACTTGTTATTTTAGCACCAAAAGTCACTTTGATTTAGTGGTATTTTGGTAATATGTTTGCTTATTTGTTATTTCAGTTAGAAGAAACCGAGGCATATCATGCCAAGTTGAATGAAGACCATCTTCTCCATGCTCCTGAGTTTATCATTAAACCTCGCTCCCACACGGTTTGGGAGAAGGAGAATGTAAAATTGCACTGCTCCGTAGCAGGCTGGCCAGAACCTCGTGTCACGTGGTATGTTATCTTTATGAAAACTAACAGAATTCATTACACAAAGTTAAGTTCACCTCTAGTGAAACACACAGAACAACCATATGCAAGAGTCAGTGAAGACATCTGTAAGATTGTATAGGTTTCCAAAGAGTGAAGAAGGGTATTGAGATGAATTTGTATGTGTGGGACGAAAAAACATTCTTGTGTATATGTGCTACATGATAATACTCTATAATCCTATTATGCAAATGGGTCTTTATTTTATATGAAGTATTGCATTTTAGTCAACATATATACTTACCAAACATATGCCTATAACTGCTGTGGATGATAAAAGTTAGGTAAAAATTAGCTTCCATCAATGAACTTCACACAGCAGGGCAGGATTTTGTGATTGGAAGCAATGCTGCCTTTTACAAAGTAACTAAAACTCCCATCTCTACCCCTCCTATGAGCTAAGGCCTGAATGTGCCTGCCTTCCTTCCTTCTTTCCTTCTTTCCTTCCTTCCTTCCTCCCTCCCTCCCTCCCTCCCTCCCTCTCTCTCTCTCTTTCTTTCTTTCTTTCTTTCTCTTTCTTTCTTTCTCTCTTTCTTTCTTTTTCCTTTCTCTCTCTTTCTTTTCCTTTCCTTCTCTTCCTTTCTTTCTTCTTTCTCTCTTTTCTTTCTCTTTCTTTCTTTTTTCTTTCTCCTTCCTTTCCTTTCCTTCCTTCCTTCCTTCCTTCCTTCCTTCCTTCCTTCCTTCCTTCCTTCTCTTCCTTTCTTTCTTCTTTCTCTCTTTTCTTTCTCTTTCTTTCTTTTCCTTCCTTCCTTCCTTCCTTCCTTCCTTCCTTCCTTCCTCTTTCTCTCTTCCTTTTCTTTCTTTCTTCCTTTCTTTTTTAATTAATTTATTTTTTTACCAGAGAGCATAAGCAAGTTGCATCAATGTGTTTTCTGACACCAAACAAAAGAAAGAATTGGATGCCAGATACTACCCAACAGGGGGCAGGAGATACTTTCTTTCCGTAAGGAATAAGCACTCTTTCTCCTTCCATAATATATCCTATTGCAATTGTCAGTGGCTTTGTGATCCTTAAACTGAGAACTTTCCTGTCACATGTTACAAATATCTGCCATAGAGAGCAGAAGTATGAAAATAATTGAGCCAATTAAAAAAGATATTTCAGTTTTACTCTCTGGTGCAGGTATTTGCATGCTTTTTTCTTATCTTCAGGAGTGGTGATAAATGCACCTTAGGTTGCAATATAAACACTACACGAATGTCACTGTCACCCAGAGTGTCTGCCTCCTTCTCCTTTCTTTTCTATTATTTCTAATGTTGATCAGATGCCTGCATAGCACTGTGGAGGTAGCTGACAAGATAAACCCACTTATTTCTCTAAGGTTATTCTTTTTTTTTTTTTTTTTTGAGACAGAGTCCCGCTTTGTCACCCAGGCTGGAGTGCAGTGGTGTAATCTTGGCTCACTGCAACCTCCACCTCCTGGGTTCAAGCTGTTCTCCTGCCTCAGCCTCCCAAGTAGCTGGGACTACAGGCGTTTGTGCCACCACGCCCGGCTAATTTTTTGTATTTTAAGTAGAGATGGGGTTTCGCCATGTTGGCAAGGCTGGTCTCAAACTCCTGACCTCAAGTGATCCACCCACCTCAGCCTCCCCAAATGTTGGGATT